>NW_027185804.1:25639965-25779254 GCF_028583685.1 Petaurus breviceps papuanus
GAGGGAGGGAAGGAGGAAGGAAAGAAGGAAGGAAGGAAGGAAGGAAGGAAGGAAGGAAGGAAGGAAGGAAGGAAGGAAGGAAGGAAGGAAGGAAGGAAGGAAGGAGGGAGGGAGGGAGGGAGGGAAGGAGGAGGGAGGGAGGGAGAAGAGCTGCCTTCCCCAATTGGAACTGTCTAGTTGGGTCCCCAGTGAGGCAGCTACTACTATTCACAGGTTGTTGGTCGTCCTTCATTCCCGTAGAGGACCATGACATCCAGAAGGTGATGC
Organism: Petaurus breviceps papuanus; assembly: GCF_028583685.1. Taxonomy (NCBI): domain Eukaryota; kingdom Metazoa; phylum Chordata; class Mammalia; order Diprotodontia; family Petauridae; genus Petaurus; species Petaurus breviceps. Next base: position 25,640,233 of record NW_027185804.1, read on the forward strand.
TATGACTTGCAAGTGAATTGGATTTAAGTGAGAGAGGGCTGTGCAAAGTCACCAGCCTCACTCTCTCCTCTGGAGCCATCTGGGTTCAGTGGCAAGATATAGATCAGGAAAACTGGAGATGACCTCCAAATTAGAATAATGAGGCCACTTGAAGGGGATTCATTGTTCACACTAATCAGGACCAACTGTAGTGGTGGAAGAGTATGTCACAGACTTTTGGGGGACATATTTTGTACCAAGTGTTCTTATTATACAATCTTAGTAAATAGCATTCTATAAACTATGTCTGGTTGACTAATTGATATTAACTGATAATCATGGATGGTTATGGAGGTAATCATATTAGTGGGGGCTCCTAAGCTATAACATTAGGAGAACCACACTCAAAACCATCATAGAGTCCTAGAATCCAAGGGAAAAGATAAGTTAGTAGCTGAACTCTGCGGACCAAACTCTATTCAGTGAAAGTGGTTACTGAGTCACCTGAGAATATGCTACTCTTGAGGGAAGCCTGGGATGCTAGGGGAAGAAGTGAAGAGAGTGAGAATGTGGGAGCCAGTCCAAATGCACAAAGAGGAGACATAGGGCACTATGAATAAGGAACAGCAAGTAAGTCATTAGGGTGATATTATAAAGTACATGAAGGGGACTAATGTGTAAAAAGCCTGGGAAGGTAGGAAGGACCAAGCTGTGGAAGATTTTAAATGCCAGACAAAGGAATTTATATTGAATACTACAGGCAATATGGAACCACTGGAATAAGCAAGGAGTGAAATGGTTGAAGCTACACTTTGACAGCTGTGTAGAGGAGCACTGAGATGGGGAGAGAGTTTAGTCAGGCACCTAACAGGAGACAAGTTGCAATGGTTCAGATAAAAGGTGATGCATGTCTGAACTGGGGTGATGGCTGTATGCATGGAGAAAAGGAAGATACCAGGCTCATTGTATTTTATTGCAATAAAATTTTATTGTATTTTTTTTATTGTAATAAACATCTCCTGAGGTTTCCTCTTTTTCTTTTTTTTTTTTTAGCAAAATCCCTAATATTGGATGTTTTCACAGTGTCGAGCACACCATGGGTGTTTAATAAATGCTTGTCAAATTGAATTAAACTGAATTGCATTTTTCTCTTTCTTCTTTCCTGTGCTTTGTTGAGTCGAGGATCTATCAATATGGACACATCCTCCAGCTTTGCAGAGAGAAAATCATCTATCCCTTCTCATCCTTGTCGATGTCCTTTCACAAATCCTCCATAAAGGATCCAGCTCAGGCATTTACCTGCTGTGGGACCTTAGGCAAGACACTTAACATGTCTAACACTTTCCTCATCTGGAAAATGGGCACACAAAGTTCTGTCCATTCATATGGTATCCCTTGCCTTCACTATGTGACTGATCCACTTCTTTTTTCTGGATATACATTTTTTTTTCCTTAAAGCAATCTGGGTAAAGTAACTTGATCAAAGTTACACGGCCAGTTATTTTGTGTGGCTGTTAAGTGTCTGAGGCCGGAACCAATCCCAGGTCTCCCGACTTTGGGGCTGGTGCTCTTACTCACTGTGCCACCTGGCCGCCCCTGGTCATATATTTTTGATACCTTTTTTCCTCAATTTCTTATACTCTTCTTCATAAAGACTGAGAAAATTATTCTGATTTAATATTCCCTTAACTTATTTTTCAACTGAGATTTTCCTGCATTTTAATTAAAGGTCCAGCTCAAGACAGAGTTATTTAGTGTGATGTAATGAAAAGAGGGCTAGGTTTGGAGTCAGAGGACTTGGGCTCAAATCCCAGCCCTGCCACCATACTACTTATGTGACCTTGGGCAAATCATCCAATCTCTTGGCATCATTTTCCCCTTTTGTGATATGGGCTTGGACTAGATGATTTCTTTGGTCCCTTCCTCCTCTTGTTTTATGGTCCTTCTATGTGTATATAAGTAATTCATTTTCCTTTGCCACTAGAGCCAACATAAGTTTAATCAAGGGCTGGGGAGGAGCCGTCCATCCTTCATGGAGCATGATGCAGTGTTAAGTTCATTTAGAGTCAGAGACCAGCATTCAAATTCTGTCTTCAGCACTTATTGCCTATGTGACTGCGGACACTTAACCTATCCAGGTCTCAGTTTTTTCATCTGTAAATTAAGGGGTTTAGACTAGATAGTTTCTGAGCTCTGAAATTTATGAGCCTATGAAGAGAAGAGAGGCACCATGTCGACCCTTAAGTGAGTCCTTACCAGAATATTTGATTGTCTTTGTCTTAACACAGACACATTTATTCAGTCTTTCTCTTGTCAAGCTTAGGAGTGCACTTGACCTTGACAATTAAATTCCTAAGGGAATTGTTTAAAGCATTTCATGGAAGAGTAGAAACGATCTTCTAATGGAGGCAATATTTTGACTTTCATTTTGTAAGGCAAACATTGTAGGAGCAAATTGTAAGTTCAACAGTACCACAGAAGGTGATAGATTCATTTCCCATTTGAATCCTGATTTTAATGTTACAGTTTGATCTTTTTTTCCCACTCTTGAATTCTACCCCAAGCAGATATTGTTTCCATTTCATCTCCGACTTTATCTTCAGTCTCTCGTGCTTTGTCATGGCCTTTTCAGCATACACCCCATTTATTATTCCATGTATTTTCCTTTCTTTCTGCCTTTATTCAATATCTAATAGGATTACTAATTGATTCTCTGCCTTCCTCTTTCCCACACCTCAACCTAGTATGCTGAAGAGGTAATGTGATGGCATACAGAGAGCAATGGACTCATGGGTGGGAGATTTGGGGTCAGTCATAGAATCTCAGAATATCAGAGCTGGAAGGGACTTAGAGGTCTTCTAACCGAAACTCCTCACTTGAAAAAGGAGGAAAATAAGTCCCCCAAATAGGAGGTTATTTTCCTAAGGTCATACAGTCATCAAGTAACAAAGATGAAATCCAAGCCTACATCTTCATACTCCAAGTCTCAGGCTTTGAGCACACATATCTGACAGGGATGACAGGGGAAAGATCACTGGACTCAAGGACAAAGGAGTGCCAGCTCTGCCACATTACCCATAAGCCATAGTGTTCTCGTCTGTAAAATGGGGATAATGCTACCTGCAGTACCCAAGTCACAGGATAGTGTGAAGACCAGGAGGTAATAAGGGTAAAATGGAAAGGGTCCTGAACATGGGGCTGGGGAATGGGAGTTTGAATCCCAACTCTTCCTTTTGCTACCTGTATGACCTTAGTCAGTTCACCTAATCTCCCTAGACCTGACTTTCCTCATCTATAAAATGAGAGGGCTGGATTAGGTGACCTCTGAGACGCTTTCCAATGCTAAATCTATATCAAATGAGGTATAATACATGTGAATGATACTGTTTTAATGCCCTGTTGTTATTGTTGATGTTATCATTAGTCTCTGGTTCAGGGGTTCTCACCCATTTTGTTTCCTAGACCCAGGGGTATGCTGTAGTCGGCTTAGACTGGCCCGTGAAAGCCAAATATTAAAATTTCAGCCCAAGCTGAATTCCTGCAAATATACCTTGGAAATCCTACAAATCAGGGCTTCATTTATTTTTTTGTTGATTTGTCTATATTTAAGCAAGTGATGGAGAAAACATTAATAATGCAAATTAAGTAAAAGTGTGTCTTGTGCACATTTCCCCCCAGAGAGCTGACTGTTAAACATTTAGCATTACATCCCTGCCTAGAACCCTTTGGCTGTCTAGAAAAAAATCAAACCCCTTCTCAGAATTAATTTTTTATGCATTAAAGAAATAAAATTACAAAGGAAAACAATTTTATTTAAATATTGTTATCTATCTATATAAGTACATATTACACATACATGTATAGTATGCATACATACATGTATATGTACATACATTCATGTGTATGTGTGTATATATAAAAATCTCATGTGTCCCTAAAGTCCTCTTCTGATTCCCATTATGGTGTGGAGATTCTCTGACATTCTTGACCAGCTAGTATCACAATTATAACATTATCTGCATAATAATGCATAATAATTATGTATATAAAAATAATACATAAAATTATTAAAATTAGACAAATATTTTTAAAAAGAAAGCTAAAACTGTAGCTGCTGACTCAGTAGTGATGAAACATTTTGTATATGTCCCAAGTGACCTCTTCCATCCATCATTACCTAGGTATCAGTAACCTTTCCAAGGTTACTTTTTCCTCCCTTGGAACCCTGGAGCTAGAGAAACAGAGAGGGCAAGCTCCTTCCAATGGGCCACACAGTTTGTCCTAGACTCCGAGAACACAAGGACAGTCCAGTCAGGTCCTAACAAACTAGAAGAGTTTCAAGGATGGACTACAGACACACCAGGATCCCCAGAATAGTTCGGTGAAACACCACCGGGTTGGCTTCAGTGGGACGAATTTTTTAGCCACATTTTTGCACGTAGCCAATGCAGGAATTTGTTTTGCTTGGCTGTGCACATTTGTTACAAAGGTTTTGTTTTTTAGCCACAGGAACTCTAAGACCATCTGCTAAAGTTATGGAAGATCCTTGAAGTCATTTATCTTATAGCCTGGAGAAAGTTTAAGTTCTATTTTCCCAAAATTAAAATTCAAGAAGAATCTCATTTTTAAAAACCCTTTGTTGCTGGGTTTGGTGGCAAGTCTATAATCCTTGCTCAGGGAGGCTGAGGCTGGTGGCTCTCCTGAGCTCAGAAATTCCAAGCTGAAGTAGGTTATGCTAGGTTCAATATCAAAATGGTGACCCCACCCAGCCTAAGAAGGGACAAACCAACTCAGGTCAGGATCACAGATGGCCAAAGCTCCCAAGCTGATCTGTAGTGAGTCACCCCTGAATTTTCAGCCTGAACAGAAGGGGAGACCCAGGGTTAAACAAGAAAAGAAAAAAAGTCTTTGTTAATTCAAAGAGGGTGGATGGGAATCAAGTCTCTTGTCTTGTTCAAAGTAGTTTCCAAGTTCAGTCAGCCAAAAAGCATTTATTAGGCACCTACTATATGCCAGGCACTGTGTTAAGCATAGGAAATACAAAAAGAGGCAAAAGACAGTTCCTGCCCTGAGACAACAAGCAAACGATCTTGTGTAAATAAGCTCCATGCAGGATAAATAAGAAATCATTAACAGAGGGAAGACACTAAAATGAAGAAAGGTTGGGAAAAGCTTCCTGCAAAAGATGTGATGTTGGTACTTGAAGGAAGCCAGGGAGGCCCCAAGGAGGAGGAGGAGGAGGAGGATGCATGGAGAAAGTGCCTAGTGCTGAGAGACTGAGCATCTTGTTCCCAGAAGAACCCCAGTGTCCCTGGATAAAAGAGCACATGGTGGGCAATAAGGTGTAAGAAGATTGGAATCAGGAGAGCACTAGGTGATGAAGGGCTTTGAATGCCAAACATGGCATTCTGTATGGATCCTGGAGGTAACAGGGAGACACTGGAGTTTATTGAGCAGGGGGTGACAGTGTCAGACCTGTACGTTAGAAAAATCTGTTTGGCAGTTGAAATGGGGAGAGACTCATGTCAGGGACCCACCAGCAGGCCACTGCACTAGGCCAAGAATAAGTGATGAGGGCCTACACCAGGATGGTGGCAGTATCAGAGGAGAACAGGGGGCACATTTGAGAGATACTGCAACCGTGATATCAGCAGCCCTGGGCAGCAGATTGGATATAGCGGGACAGAGAAAGGACGTGGAGGAAAGGACGGCATGTCTGGGAGTGTGGGGCTGCCCTCAACAGTAATAGGGGAGTTTGGAAGGAGGGAAGGTTTGGGGGGAAAAGATGAGTTCCATTCATGACGTGTTAAGTTTAAAATGTCTCCTGGACATCCCATTCAAGATGTCTGAAGGGCAAATGGAGATGTGAGATTGGCAGAATTTCAGGCAGGGTAGGGAGATTTTACAATCTTTGGCATAAACATGATAATTAAGTCCATGGAAGCTGATGAGATCACCAAGTGAAGTCATAAGGAGAGAAAAGAAACGGGCCCAGTTCAGAGCCCTGTTGGACACCAAGAGTTAGTAAACATGATCTGGACAAGGGTCCAGCAAAGCTGACAGAGAAGGAACAGCCAGAGAGGTAGGAGGAGAACCAGGAGGGAGGATCCCAAGAGCCTAGAGAGAAGAGAGCATCATTGTGCCAAAGGATTTGGAGAGGTCCAGAGGAACGAGGGCTGAGACAAGGCCATTGGATTTAGCATTTAGGAGATCACTGATAACTCTACAGAGAGCAGCATTAGTTAAATGATGATGTGTAAAGAATGATTATAAAGACTTAAGGAGGGAGTGAGAGGAGAGGAAGCAGAGGCATCTATTGTAGACGGCCTTATCAAAAAATTTGTCACAAAGTCCAGAAGAAAAATAGGACAATAATTAGTGACAAAAGAATGATGAAGTTGGGATTGGGGGGGGTCTTTTTTTTGAGAGACATGGGCATATTTGTAGGAAAGAGGGAAGGAGGCTGCAGACAGGGATGACAGAGGGGGAGATCTGCTGGGAGAAATGGGATGGAATGGGATCACTTGTTCAGGCAGAAGGGGTAACCTTGGTAAGGAATGGGGCCTCCTCTTTGTGTCAGACAGGCATGAGGGAGGCGTAGTGACCAAAGGCTATTATATATTATATATAATTGTATTATATATAATCTTGCACATGTTTTTTATATCAGGAGGGGTATTAGATATGGAAAAGGGAAAAGAAAGTCCACAGCACATGGTGGGCCTCAATTTTTTCTGTAAAACATGAGACAAGATTCTCAGCTGAGAAGGGGGCCGGGGAATAAGAGCCATGGGAGGCTTGAGGACCAGTGAAAATGTCTGGAAGCTGACCTTTGGAACCCAAAGGTCAACTCCACTTTTCTGACCTTTCTTCTCATTTTATCTCTCCCCAAGTGCTAGCATATTTATTACACTCGAATCTCCACAAGTTGGGCGTAAAGTAAAGGGTAAAGGCAAGCAGATATTGTTCGTTTTCTTTTCTTTTTGTGGGGGGTGGGGGGAGTGGGGGGGTATTTATTTTTTATACTTAAATAGGAACAAGAACAAATAGATATGCAAAAATTTATGCATACGTCTTTCTTTGACCACAATGTATATGGAAATTTTAATTTCATTCTGGTATTTGTAAAACTCAGAAATTTTTGAAAAGGAAAATTTTAAAAACAAGGAAAAAATTATCATAGTTCATTGTTTGATTCTCATGTTGAACTTCTCATAAGCAAAGCAGGAGGCTTATTACCTCTCACATCCCTTTCCTTTCAGTTAACAAAATGTTTTTCATAGGATCCTTCCTGAATTTTATGTTTGGAGAAAAGGAATTTAAATGCTCTCTACATCACAAGATAAAGGACCCTTCAGGACTTCAACTTCTTAAGAGACGATGTTTTAGGCATTGCTATGGCTGAGAAACAAAACCCTTTTTTAAAAAAAAATATGTATTTATTTATTTTTAGTTTTCAACATTTATTTCCACAAGCTTCTGAGTTACAATCTTTCTCCCCATCTTTCCCCTACCCCCACCCCAAGATAGCAAGCCTACTGAATATCCCTTCCCCCAATCTGTTCTCTCTTATATCCTCCCCCATTACCTCCCTAACTTTCTAGTAGGGCAAGATGGATTTATATACCCCAGTGCCTGTATATCTTATTTCCCAGTTGCATGTAAAAAGCAATTTAAAAAAAAAACATTTTTAAAACTTTGAGTTCCAGATTTTTTTCCCTTCTTTCCTCCTCACCCACCCCCACTGGGGAAGATAAGCAATTCAATATAGGTTGTGCATGTGTAGTTGCCCAAATCATTTCCATAATTGTTATATTGTGAAAGACTAACTATATTTCCCTCAATCCTATCCTGCCCCCCACTTACTCTATTTTCTACTTTGACCCCATCCCTTTTCAAAAATGTTTGCTTTTAACCACCCTTTCCCCCAATCTGTCCTCCCTTCTATGATCCCCCCTCTTATACCCTATCCCCCTATTTTCCTGTAGAGTAAGATACACAATTGAGTGTGTATGTTATTCCCTCCTTAAGCCAAATTCGATGAGAGTAAGATTCATTCCCTTTCAACTTCCTGCTCTTCCCCTCCATTGCAACAGTTTTCTCTTACTTTTTTATATGAGATATTTTTACCCAAATCTATCTCTCCCTTTCTCCTTCTCCCAATAAATTCCTCTCTCACCTCTTAATTTTATTTTTAGATATCATCCCTTCAAATCCAACTCATTCTGTGCCCTCTATCTATGTATACATATGCCCACACTTACATATATGTTTATATGCACATATACCCTCCTACACATACATATATATGCATGTATACATATATATTCCCTTCAACTATCCTCATACTGAGAAAAGTCTTATGAGTTACAATTATTGTTTTTCCATGTAGGAATGTAAATAGTTCAACGTTAATAAGTGCCTTATGATTTCTTTTCCTGTTTACCTTCTCATGCTTCTCTTGCTTCTTGTATTTGAAAGTCAAATTTTCTGTTCAGCTCTGGTTTTTTCATCAAGAATGCTTGAAAATCCTCTGTTTCATTGAATGACCATATTTTCCCCTGAAACATGCTCGGTTTTGCTGGGTAGGTGATTCTTGGTTTTATTCCTAGCTCCTTTGACTTCCAGAATATCATTCTAAGCCCTTCAATCCCTTAATGTAGGAGCTGCTAGGTCTTGTTTTATCCTGACTTTGCTTCCACAATACTCAAATTCTTTCTTCCTGACTCCTTGCAGCATTTTCTCCTTGACCTGGGAACTCTGGAATTTGGCTATACTATTCCTAGGAGTTTTCTTTTGGGGATCAATTTCAAGAGGTGATCAATGAATTCTTTCCATTTCTATTTTGCCCTCTGGTTCTAGAATATCAGGGCAATTTTCCTTGAGAATTTCTTGAAAGATGGTGTCTAGACTCTTTTTGATCATGGCTTTCAGGTAGTCCAATAATTTTTAAATTATCTCTCCTAGATCTATTTTCCAGGTCAGTGGTTTTTCCAATGAGATATTTCACATTGCCTTCTATTTTTTCATTTGTTTGGATCTGTTTTGTAGATTTCTCATAAAGTCATTAACTTCCAATGGCGAAAACCTAATTTTGAAAGAGTTATTCTCTTCAGTGAGCTTTTGAAATTCCTTTTCCATCTGGCAAATTTGGCTTTTTAAGGCATTTTTCTCCTCATTGTCTTTTTTGTACCTCTTTTGCCATTTGCGTTAGTCTATTTTTTAAGGTGTTATTTTCTTCAGTGTATTTTTGGGTCTCCTTTAGCAGGCTGTTAAACTCACTTTTCATGATTTTCTTGCATCATTCTCATTTCTCTTCCCAATTTTTCCTCCACTTCTCTTATTGATTTTCAAAACCCTTCTTGAACTCCTCCATGGCCTGTAACCAATTCATATTTTTCTTGGAGGCTTTTGATGCAGGAGTTCTGACTTCACTGTCTTCCTCCCACTACATGCTTTTATCCTTTTTGTTCCCAAAAAAGGATTCTATGGTCTGTTTGTGCTTCTTCTGCTTGCTCATATTGCCAGTCATTTACTTGACTTTTGAGCTCTTTGCCTCGGTGGAACTCTGCTTCCAGAATGGAGAGAGATTTGTCCCAAATCTCTGGGGTTTTCACAGCTGCCAGAGCTATTACAGCCCTATCTACAGCCCCCACAAGCTCTGGCACCTGGCCACACACCCCAGGACCACCACCTAAGACTGTGATCCAGATCCAAGCTGATTAAAGCAAGAGCTATTACCCTCTGAATGGTCTCTTGGTCCCCCTACAATCTGCAGACCAGGAGCTCCTGAGGCAGCCACACAGCAACTGCACAGCCACCATGCCTCTGCCACTTCTTGCCCTGGGAGGCAGGGGCTGGGCTGCGCTCTTCCTGTTCTTCCCACCCCTATTCCAACAGGGTTCCACACTGATCTTTCACGTTATCTTTCGTGTCCATGGTTTGTCTAGAAACCACCATAGCTGCTGGTGATTCACTCTCCTGAAGTCTGCTCTGGCCACTGCTGGTCAGGGCTGCCCTGGGGCAAGAACCACATAATATAATCAAATATATAAAATAATACATAAAATAGTCAAAGCTCATGTGGGGTTGCGCTGGGCGCATTGCAATTGACCTTTCATGTTGGCCTGCTGGGCTGTCTTCAGTGGGAGATTTGTTTCTCTCTATCACTTTATTGGTTCTGTAGCTTTAAAAATTTTTTAGAGTCATTTTTTTTTTACATGAATTAGAAGTGGTTGGAGCCAGAGCCCACGCTAAGTTTGGGCTTCTACTCCGTCATCTTGGCCCTCCCTCCCCAAAACCCTTTTTTGAAAAACAAATATACATAGTCAACAAAAAGAAAACCCCCAAATCACCACATATCCAAAAATGTATGGCCCATTAGGCATCCATCCATCATCTCTCTCACAGGAGGTGGCCACCATGCTTCACAATCTGGAATCCTGATGGATCATTGCATTGATCAGAGTTCTAAAGTATCTCAAAGTTATTTGCCTTTACAGTGTTCTTACTGTCATCAGTTGCTCTTCTGGTTACATTCATTTTAGTGTGCATCAGTTCATACAAATCTTCTCAGGTTTCTCTGCATTATCTTTCATTATTTCTTAGAGCACAATAATACACCATTATATTCATATCTTGCAATTTGCTCAACCATTCCCCACTGCATGAACACTACCTTTGCTACAACAAAAAGAGCTGCTGTAAGTTAATTTTTTAACATATAGGTAATTTTTCTCTTCCTATTTTTTGGGCACAGACCTCATAGCAATATCCCTGGGACAAATGGCATACACAAGTTAGTAATTTTGGGGGCAGTGGGGCATAGTTCCAAACTACTTTGGAGAATGGATGAGCCAAATCTCAGCTCCACCACTAACATTGTATTAAAATGCCTGTTTTCTCACAGCTTCTTCAACATTTGTCATTTTCCCTTTTTGTCCTCTTTGCCAATCTGATGGGTATGCAATGGCACCTCAGGGTTGTTTTCAGATTCATTTCCCTAATAGTTAGTGATTTTGGAGTATTTTTTCCATTAGAATGATTGACAGCTTGGATTTCTTCCTTCAAAAACTGCTTATTCATATCCTTTGACCATTTATCTTTTGGGGAAATGTTTCCTGGGTTTTCCTTAAATCCAGTCCCATCTCTTTCCACATACCTCCATCGACAGCTTGACTCTACATGTTAATGTTCTTTGGGCACGTCAGTTTAATGAGATTCATCCTAAGACATCTGTCAGCAGGAACTCTCCTATAGCTTCAGAGGATGCTGATACAGCCACCCTGAAATTAAAAAAAAAATTCTCAATTGAATTAGGTTTTCCAATAAATTTAGTAGCAGAGATGAACTGTATTAATGACACGGGACAATCTTATTACATTCTCTAGACTTACTAGACAACCTACCCTCGCCACTTTGAAGGGAGGCCGAGTGGGAAGGTGTTCAGCTATTTTTCACAGCTGGCAGCACTCATGATGGACACTTTCTGGCTCATGCTATCCCAGGCATTTCATAAACACAGTAACATGAGTTGGAGGACACTTCAGTCATGGGAAAAGGAGAATAAACCTTTACAATGCTATGTAAGACTTCTCAGAAGTTGAGTTCAGAGAGAAACTATCCAAGATCTCAGATATGATTTGTTATCCTTTGTTCATACAAGATTTTAAACTCCCTGAGGTCAAAGACCCTGGTATGCACTTTTATTGGTAACTCTCGTAGCATCCATACCATTCCAGTCAACAAATATTTAAAGAGACCCTACTATATGCCAGACATTGTGTTAGGCTTGGGGAATATAAATACAAAAAAAAAAGACATAGTGGCTGCCCTTCAAGGAACTTACATTCTACTGGGGATCCCATGCATACACAGTCTAGTCCTATGTAGACCTTCTGTAGACACTCAAGACATCCTAGTTAACTGGTTGAAGGAGAAAATGCTAAGAAAAAAAATGTCTTAGCTTGCATTTATACAGAACTTTAAGGTTTTTGCAAAGCACTTTAAATATGTTATCTCATTTAATCTTCACAACAACCCTGGGAGGTAGGCCCTGTAATTATCGCCATTTTATAGCTAAAAAAAACTGAGACAGAAATAGATTAAGTTACTTGCTCAAGGTCACATGCCTAAGTGGCTGGGTCTGGATGAAACTCAGCTCTTCCTCACTCTTTTTTTTTTTTTGAAGAGTGAAGGCAGGGCAATTGGGGTTAAGTGACTTGCCTAAGGTCACATGGCTAGTAAGTGTCAAGTGTCTGAGGTTGGATATAAGAAATCACTTCTAGCTGATGGGTCAGGTAGACTTTCTGCAAGAGGCAACACATAAGTTTAACTACAGGAGGATTTCAACAAGCAGGGGTGGAGGGTGGGGAAAGAGGGAAGGGAGTCTGTCCCTAAGATGGGCAAATGCATAGAGGTATGGGAGTATATGATGAGATTAGGAAATGTCTAGTAGTCCCATTCAACTGAAAGAGAGGACAAATGAAAGGGAGTAGAGTAAAATAAGGCTGGGTGTGTAAATGGTAGCCAGAATGGGGAGAGCTTGTCACAGTGAGGAATTTATGTTTCATATTGTATTTACTGGGGAGACATGGAAGCTTTTTGATCTGGGGAGGGAGATTTATCTGTGCATTAAGATGACTTTGGCAATATTGTGAAAAGTGTATAGGAGAGGGGGAAGGCTGGGGGCAAGAGAGTAGTTAGGGAACTATTAAATAGTCATAGGAACATAGATGGATTTAGAGCAGAAAGGAACTAAGGACCTTGATATCTTGGTTCATTTCCCATCTCCCCACAGGGACACCTCTACCTACAGGTCCAACTAATACCTCAAGCTCAAAATAATCAAAGCAGAACTCAAAGCTCTCCCAACTTCCTGCTTCTGTTGATAGAACTACCATGGGGAGATGGCAGATGCACAAAGATGTTGGGGATGGATACATGGACACATCAGAGAACTTCTCTGGGTTTTGGTTTTCTTGGCAGTAAAATGGGTTTGCAGGGAGAGAAGGGTAGGCAGGGTCACTAGATAATTTCTTGGGTCCCTTCCAAATCAAAATCTATGATCTGTGATAGATTTGGGAGCTGCCCTCTGAGAGATGGCGACTGAAATAAACCAGAGAGAAAATAAAGGGAGAGAAAAGAAGAGGATAGAGAAGAGAAACTCATTCTCAGAAAAACAGGAAGAGGAAACAGAGGGGGCCATTGGTGTTTCCTAAAGTTCAAAGGTTGGTCCAGGTCAGCAGTACAATGGACCAGAGGAGCTTCAAATCCCCGAAATCCCCAACTGCTCCTTAGCCCACTGGGCTGTAGCACCTCCACTGAGGCAAGATCTGAATTAAATTAGCCATCACTAGCTTCTCAGTCACGCACAGGAGAGCATTTTGAGAACCCAGAAATCAAATAAAACTCTCATAATAGATGGCGAGATGAGGCATCTTTTCATTTTCAGATGGACAAAGAGCCTCCCAGGCTAGAAAGCCAGGCATGACCTGAATCGCTTTTCACTATAAATAGCCTTAATCAAAATGGTTTATGCTTACTGAGCCTTTCAGAGGATCTCAAAGCATCTTAGAATCTGTTTCTTGTCTGTGACCTGGTAGGAACTTCGAGAGGGGAACAAAAACCATTTCAGGAGAAGAGTTCAGTTTACAGTACAGGGAATAAGCTTTCTGGGTAGCCTGAAAAAGACAAAGTGTGAGTGTAATTTGGTAGGTTGATTTTTCCTGAATATCTCTGGGTGGCTTTATTTTCCTTAAGTGAGCACCCCAAATTAGGAATTTTTACCGAAAAACTATTAAAGAGATTAGACAATCAGACCACCAGTACTTGGAAGGAGGGTGTCTCATTTCCCAAAGATACTAGTCCATTTCTCCATGGGGAATACAACCAGGTCAAGCCTTGGGAGACAGGCATCATGATGACGAGACCCTAGGGGTGACAACGTGAGGCTGGGAGAGTGAGTGGTGATTTAAGTATAAACTGGTAGAGAAACAAAGGTATCTAGATTCAGGAAGGAAGCATGCCCCCACCTATGTTAGTACCTTGGGAAAAACTCTTCTCCACCTTACCCTAGTTACATTTATGCCTTATTATAACCAAATAGGAAGATCCTGCTAGTTCCTTTCATAGAAGGAGGGCAGATCTTGAGCAAAGCAGATTGGCCTAACCTACTTCTGGAGGCAATCAGGGACCCAGAGAATAATTTTCTACCTTTAAGGGGCGACAGCCCATGAAGGACTATGCAGCTGTAAAAGGTGACATGTGGAAATCCACCATTTTAATGAACTACAATTATCACTTATTACTGCCATTTATAATGTTGCTAATTAATTTGTGCAACCTTATCTGTAGCATATATTATTTATCAATATAAATATTTTGCAAATAATCTGCATCTGTGCTTTTGTTTGGTTCAGAAACATATTCATTAGGCCCTGGGGATCCTGAGGAACTGGGTTACATTGGCTTTCTCCAGAATAATCGAGGTGTCATCAAAAAATAGCTAAGACCCTCAGTGCTTGGGCCAGCAAGTGGTCTTTGAATGCTGCCCCAGTTAAGAGTAATGAGAAAACCATCACCTTTGGGAAGTGGAGAGAGAGAGAGAGAGAGAGAGAGAGAGAGAGAGAGAGAGAGAGAGAGAGAGAGGAGACGATATGACATAATATGAGGGAAAAGAGTTTATTATAGTAAATAAACATCAAACATGACAGCTAGCTCATTATGAGTCAGCATTGTGATGTGATGTGGCTATCTAGGAAGCGAATGCAATATTAGCCTACATTAAGAAAGGCAGAATGTCTGAGACTATGGAGATAAAAGTGCTGCTGTATACTTCCCTGGTTAGGTCACAGATGGAATATGTTGTTCAATAACATATATGCATATGTATATGCACACATATATACACATACATGCACGTATATGCACCTTTGTGTATATATTATATATATAGTGATTTACAAATATCCTCTCATTTTATCCTCACAACAAACCTAAGAAATAGATATCATTATTATCCCAATTTTACAGATAAGGAAACTGAGATTGAGAGATTAAGTGACTTCACCAGGATCACACAGCTAAGTAAGTCAAGATTTGAGCTCAGGTCTTTGTGACTCCAAGACCAGTGTTCTATCCACTGCATCATCATTTTGAACACCATGTTTTAGAAATGACAATGGAATGGAAAAGCATTTATGATGTTCCAGACGCTGTTCTAAGTGATGGAGGTGCAAAGACATACAAGCAAAGCAATTTCTGCTCTCAAGGAGCTTACATCTTAATGAAAGATGTCAACATATTCAGAGTAGTGACAACCAGAGAGGAGTGTTTGGGTACTAGTCATTTTATTGCCGTCCTTAGAGGTAGAACAGGAAATGGGAAAGGGGAGGGCATGGCTTGTAGATGTCTGGGGAGTAGAGTGATGGGTCTGGGTCTATACCACATACAGTGAATGTTCATCCATCAGAAGCCTGGTGTCCCAGAGCAGGAGCTTGGAGTGCCATGTAAGAGGTGGAGACTGAGACACAGGAGTGTAGTAGCAGGAAGATGGCAAGGTAGTAGAATGGTGAGTCTGGGTCTAGTCAACATAAGGTAGATGGTTACCAGTCAGAAGTACAGGGGTAGAGAGCAAGATTTTAGAAGATGACAACCACTATGGTAGAAGACCCTTGAAATTATGCTACCAAAGGATTGGTTGAAGGAATTAGGAATATTAACCTGAAGAAGAGAAGATTTAGTAGGGAACATGACAGCTACCTTCCAATATCTGAAGGGCTATTCCTTGGGAGTTCTCTTACATATTCTCTGCTCCTTCTGTCCCCTATGGAGCAGAATTAGGAGAGATGGGTAGAAGCAATGAAAAGATCAATTGACGTAAGATATTAGGGAAGCCTTCCCAACAAGTAAAGCTGTCTGGATATTGGAATGTGTTCCCCTTCTTAGAGTACTTCAAGTAAAGACTGGATCATCATTCATCAGGAATGTTGTAAAGGGCGCTCTTGAGGTCCAGGCTATTTCATATCACTCAGGTATCTTCCTCCACTATCTCCACCTTCACTCTGGTCTCAGATGAAGAAAGAGATGGTTCTTTCCCTTGCTAGGGAAAACTTCCCTATATTCACCCTAGTTCCACCCCCTCCAGGCTGCTCCAGAAAATTGCCCCCACTATCATTCGTAGACTGTATAAATCTGTCCTAATGGATTGTGGGAAGATGGTAGCACAGGCTGCTAGAGGATTCAATTGCCCCTGCAAATACTTCATAAAGGATTATAACCAAGGATAATTTATACAGAGAAACTAAGTATAATCCTACAGGAGGAAAATGAACCTTCACTATAATAGAAGATTTCCAAGCATTCCTGATAAAAAAGGCCAGAACTGAGTAGATATTTTGAAATAGAAATAGAGGCACGAAGAGAAGTTAGTCAAATCATCAAGCATCTAGTAAGTGTCTATTACATTCCAGGTGCTGTGCTAAGTACCAAAAAAAGGGCAAAAATAGTCCCTGACCACAAGAAGCTCCAAATCGAATTGGGAACCCAACATGGGAGCCAACAACATGTTCAAACAAGTTATGTATGGGATTAATTAGTGAAAATCTCAGAAAGAAGATATCAACATTAAGGAGAATCAGGAAAGTCTTCTTTTAGAAGGTAAGGTTTTAGAATCTGAAGGAAATCAGGGAATCTAGAAAATGGAGAGGAGAAGGGAGAGAGTTCCAGTCATGGGGAACAGATGATGATAAAGCAAAGAGATAAGAAATGGAGTGTCCCGTTTAAGGAATGGCAAAGAAGCCAGAGTAACTGGAAACTACATGGCAAGGGATGGATGTAAAGTATACATCCTAAGGACTGAAAAGGTAGTGGAGAGGTGCCACGTTATGAAGGTCTTTAAAGACTAAACAGAGAACTTGATTTCATCTTGGAAGTAATATGGACCTTTTAATAATGACCTGTAGTTTACTGAATTGGTGAGGACAGAAGTGTGTAATTTGGTCAGACTTACACTTTCAGAAAGTCAATTTGACAGCTTAGGGGAGGATGAATTGGATTGAGGGGAGATTTGAGTCAGAGAGACCAATTATAAGAGAATTATGACAACAATCCAGCGGTAAGGTGATGAGAGCCTGCAACAGGATGGTGGCAGTGTCAAAGGAGAGAAGGGAACATTTATATGAGATGTTACAAAAGTGGAATTGACAAGAGTTACCAAGAGATTGAATATGACGGACAAGAGAGAGTGGGGAGATGAGGGTGACACCCGGTTTGTGAGCTTGGGTGACTAGGAGAATGGAGGTATTCTTCATTTATTTACTTTGTTTTCAATTCACAGAACAAAACATATCCTTGACAGTGATAGAAAAGTTAGGAAGAGGAGAGGGGTTGGGGTGGGGGGGAATAATGAAATCTGTTTTGGACTTGTTGGATTTAAGATGTCTATATCCAGTTCAAGATGTCCAATAGTCAATTAGAGCTATGAGACTGGGGATCAGGAGAGAGGTTAGGGCTGAATAAATAGATCAAAGTAAAATCTGTTATCGTGATAATTGAATCCATAGGAGCCAATGAGATCACCAAGAGAAGATAAAAGGATCTAGACAAAGTCTTAGGGGACACCCACCATCAGAGGGCATAACCTATATGAAGGAGACAGAAAAGGAACAGTCAGACAAAGGAAAAGAATCAAGAAAGGGAAGGGTCATGAAAACCTAGAGAGAAGAGAGTATCAAGAAGAGGGTAATCAACTCAATATTCATTAAGCACCTACTATGTGCCAGACAGTCCCTACCCTCAAGAATCAACCATGTCCAAGGCTACAGAAAAGTCAAGAAGGATGAGGATTGAGGAAAAGCCATTAAATCTGTCAAATAAAATATCACTTGTAGCTATGGAGAGAACTCTTTCTGTTGAATGATGGGGAATTTGTTTAATTGAAAGACACTATGTGGGGATACATTGTTTATCTGTTAATAGAGAATAAGAAGCAAATTGTTTTCTTAGAACCTTAATAATTTAAAGTGTCATAAATATTAAAATGAAATGGAATGTGGGTGTTGTTCCTGTTTTAATGGTCTTAAGAAAAACAAAAAAAAAATGGAAGAGACAAGGACTATATCAGAAAATAGGAAGGAGGAGATCACTTTTGCATAAGAAAGATGCAAAAGCTGAAGAGTCTATAGTCTGGGAAGGAGAGGAGGGGGAAAATGGCATCCCATGAACCTCACTTTCACCTGACTCAGATAAAGAAAAATTGACTACAATTCTACACACCCGCTGTCATCCACACTCTTTTATTTTCAATTTCTCCTCCTCTCCTCCTCATCTGCTACCTATAAACATGTCCATCCTTAAAAACAAAACCAGAACAAAACCTCACTTGACCTGACCATCTCTTCCAGCAATTGTCCTCTTATATCCTTTCTTGGCTAAGCTTCTAGAGAAAGCCAACTACGATTGGTACTTTCATTTCCTTGCCTCTCCTTCTCTTCTTAACCTTTTGCAACTTGGTCATTCATCATTCATCTGAAACCACCATTTCCTAAGTTATTGATGATCTCTTAATCACAAAATCTAATGTCCTGTTTTGCTCTGAGTTCTGATCCTCTTTGACCTCTCTCCCACATTTGGTGGCATAACTCACCTCCTGGAAATGTTCTCCTCTATGTTTTCATCACAATGCTTTCTCTTGGTTCTTTCTTTGTTGGTCCTTCATCCACGTCACACGTCACATATAACTGTGGCCCCAAAGCTCTGTCCTAGGATCCTGTCTCTTTTTATTCTGTGCTCTCACTTGATGATCTCATCAGCTCCCATGATTTCAATAATTATCTCTATGCTGATGATTCTCCAATCTACTCATCTAACCCTAATCTCTCCAATGACCTAGTCTAAAGTTTCCATTTCCCTATGGGACATCGTAAACTAGATGTCCTGTAGATATTTTAAACTTAGCTTGTCTAAAACTAAACCCATTATGTTTCCCCAAAACCTTTCCCTCTTCCTAACTTCCTGATTATTTTAATAGCACCACCATCCTCCCATTCATTCAAGTTTACAATAGAGGTATAATCCTCCCCTCCTCACTCTTTCTCACCCTTGTCCCCCATTGGTATCTGTCCCTTCTTCTGTTGTCTACCCTGTAAATTTTACCTTGCTAACATCTCTCAAATATGAACCTTTCTCTCTTCTGACTTTGCTACCACCCTGGTGCCATCCTTCATAACCTCACAACCGGACTATTGCTATTAGTATCCCTTCCTCAAATCTCTCCCCACTGCAGTCCATCCTCCCATCAGCTGTCAAAGTGATCTCTTAAAGCATAGATCTTGACCATATCACCTCCTCCTCCTCCTCCTCTTCTTCCTCCTCCCCACGCACATTCAGTAAACTCCAGTGGCTTCCTATTATCTCCAGATCAAATACAAAATCCTTTATTTGACATTCCAAGTTGCCCCCTCAACCTTTCCAGCCTTCTTACACCTAACAGGACTTCCACCCCATGTATTCTTTGATCCAGGAACACTGGTGTCCTTCCTGTTTCTCACACAAGAAATGCCACTTCCCAACTCCAGGCATTTTCCCTGGCTGGCCCCATGCCTGGGATTCTCTCTCTCCTCCTCTCTGTCTCCCAGTGTTCCCAGTTTCCTCCAGGTCCCAGCTAAAATGCTTCCTCCTACTGGAATACTCCCAATCTCCCTTAATTCTAGTGCCTTCCCTCTGTTGATTATCTCCAATTTAGCCTGTGGTACTAATTTAGATGGTACATAATTGTTTGGTTGTTGTCTCCCCCATTGCAACTGGTGCCTTGAGAACAAGGACTGTCTTTGTCCTTTCTTTATATACCAGATGCTTAGCACAGTTGTCAGTAACATGCTTGTTGATAAATGCTTGTTGACTGACTGACTTTTGTATCACATGAAAGACACAACACAATACATACATAATGCAGCTCTCTCTCTCTCTCTCTCTCTCTCTCTCTCTCTCTCTCTCTCTCTCTGTGTGTGTGTGTGTGTGTGTCTCATTTTATAAGTCTCTAATTGTCCACAAAGCTTTTCAAATTCACTCCATTAGAGTGGGAAAAGAGTGGGAAAAGACAGAGGTGAAGAGAAGAACCTGTCACTCTCCTGGCCCAAGATTTGTCAGGGTCAAAACAGGTATAACTATGTAGGCAAGCTAGAAAAAGAAGGAGCGTTATATGGCCTTGGCCCCGACAATGGCTGCGAAATGCAATCTAGGACAGAATCGTTTCTTCCTAGCTGAGTTATCAGTCACACCATTAGCCTGGTCTGAAATTGAATCTCTCATGTTGGTAACATTACCTTTCCAATATATATTCTCTCTCCCTCCCTCTCTCTCTCTCTCTCTCTCTCTCTCTCTCTCTCTCTCTCTCTCTCCTGCCTTTCTTTGTATCAGTGTCATTGTACCTACCTCTCTATCCTTATGTGTATTTCTCTGTGTATATGTAAGACTCTTTTTCTGTCTTTAAGTATATATGTACATGTATGTCTCTTTCTGTCTCCATCTCTTATTTTTGTCTTTCAAAAGTTTGAGTTCTATGGCTCTGTATCTTTGTCTCTGTTTCTTTTTCTGTCTGTTTGTCTCTCATAAACACACACACACCACTTATGCTACCTCTCCATTTTACCCAGGCTGCTTCTGTTCTTTCCCTTAGGTGGATATGGACATGGAGCCTTTCATTAATAGGGCACAATGGAATCCAGATATAGTGCTAATTTGAAGCAGGCAGAGGCCCCATTGTTCTCTTGTAGAATAACCAAACCCTTGTTAACATGCCCATTGCCTGCTTTACATTTTTCCTGCAGTTATCCCAGGGAGGTACCAGCCTATAAGTGAGAAAACTAGAAATATCCGGCCAGTGGCCATTTTCCTGATTCATAGCTTGCTGAGCAGCTCCAGAGAGGTCAGCCTATTCCATAGTATGGGTCAAAGGTTGGATCCCACTAGAGAGGTGAGCAGAGATAAACCCACAGTGTAATTCTAACAGAATTAGGATAATTACATTATCCTATCTTAGTAGAAGTAGAATATAAGGCTAATTCTAACATCCAATACCCAGATGGGAACATGTGAAGCTCTGTAGGGTTTTCTTTCTTCTTTTTGTAATCTCAAATTATTCTACAATACACTCCCTTGGCTTGTTTTTCCAACCCCTACATGCATAAACAATGATAGGGACTCAGAGTAAGGAACAAAGGCAAGGAGGATCACTCCCCTTCCCCACCCCACCCCTAGTGCTCAGGGTATATGACTCTAGCTCTGTCATTCATGAGCCCCCATCCATTGACTAGTAGAATTCTATTAACTTCTACAAAGGGTCATTTACTGAGAAAGTATGGCAACAACAACAGTTACCAGACATTTCCCCCAAAACCAGGAGTGTACAAGGACCCTGGGGAGAGGGAGGTCAAACTGGGGCACATGTATAGAGAACTCAGGTGACCAAGGAGTATCTCCTAACTCCTGGCCTCAGAAGCTGTCCGCATTAGGTTTCTTTATTCTTATTCTGGAGACATCTTGAACCAGCTCAGGAAAGCCTATTGTTAAATTTTCAGTGTAAGCATCTGCACCTCTGAAATAAGCAAATGCTGTTACAAATCAGGACTTGAGTTGTTGTTTTGTTGATTGTTTATATTTAAGAAAGTGATAGAAAAATGGTTAATAATATGGATTAAATTTTAAAGCATTCTGTATACATTTTTTTTTCCCCTCTGGAGAGCTGTTGTTAAACATTACCAGCACATGCCTGGGTGTACTCCTCAGATGAGCAAAGTAGATCAGTGCCTTTTGATGGTCTATAATCAATATTTCTCTCTCTTTCAAGAGACTATGATTTCTAAAATTGGGAAACTGTTTTCCCACCTGTGCCTGTAGTTGTGTCTTTGTTCTAGAGCCATCACAGTTAAAGTAGACTCTTAAAACTCTGATTGTTGGAAGGATCTCTGATGAGTCTGATGGTTCTCCCAAGCTTGACCTGGTCACCTGAGAATATTCTCTCAGAATATTCACTCACCTAAGATCAGGAGAGAATAAACACAAAAGAAACAAAGGTGCTTCACTCTCAAGGACTCTTAGAAGCCAGGTGGGAGAAAAAGTATCCTGCTAAACTCCTCATTCACCCAGCAGTTTAACAAAAACCACTATGGAGGAGAGTGAGAGATTTGCAGCTCTACTCTTTTGTGTGTACACTCAATTATGACTCAGCCTCTCCTGAGTCATCAGACCTTTCAACCCTGAAGTCAATTATTAGACTCTTTGTCGTCATATAATACCAGTCTTTCAGTCACTCATGGCTGGAAATAGGCTTACCAAGTCCCTGTTTGTTGAATTGAAACCAAGAAGAGCCACTCTGAACATGCTCCAAGGACTGGATGTTCATTGGCCAATCTCCCCATGGTACTTCCAACACTCAAAACAAAATATTTTCCATTGGAAATGTGTCAGGATGAATAAGGGGCTTAGTTACCATCTTAGTGAAATTTTCTTATGTGTGACTAGCCTTCTGACGTGTTTTCTTGTAATCATGCATTTGAATGATTATATAAATGGAAAGTTTGTTTAGTTTGGCATAGTACAGCAGCTGTGGCATTAGTGTCCCTATAGTACAATGGATAGAGACTTAAAAGACCTGTATTCAAATCCTGTTTCTGAGACATTACGTGTGAGATATTGGGCAACTCATGTGATCTCTGTGTGACTAAGTTTCCTTATTTCTAAAAAATGAGAGGCCAGGACTCGACAGTCTCTGAAGTCCTTTCTAGCTTTAAATTAATAGCCATATATACATGGACAAGTATGTAAAAAAGTAATTTTGAGGTGGAGGAAAATCAGTAAAAACTTGGAGAGGGGAAAAGTCAGAAATCAGAAAAGGTGTCTTGGAATCCCTAGTTTCCTTCAAGGCACAGATCTTATCTCCTCAAACTGAAGAACTTTCCTGACCCCCCCTGAATTTAGTTTTGTTCACACCTATCAAGAATTACTTTGTAAATGGATTGTTTTTAATGATCTGTGAGCACAGTGTAGTGGCAACCACACCGGCATACCCAGGATGGCTGTGATATTTGTTTGGCAAATATTAGAATGAGTGATGAGGAAGTAAGGAAGGAGAAAGAAATTGAGATGGAGTCATACTGGGAAGAGCAGCTCACTGAGCCAAGGAAGGGAAATCAAGCAAGGGAGAAATCAAGACTGGCAGTCTGCCAATGGTCTTACAGGTCTCAGGTGTGTGGGTGTGGCCTGTAATGGGAATGCAAATTTGGAAGATCTTCCCTACCCCTAGGCTAAAGTGTACCTGAAGCCTGGGGTGGGAGGCTTGTTTTTCAGTAGACACTTCTTGATTGGCCAGTGAGTCAATAAGGTTGTTACATTCTCTGAGCCAGGAGAAGGCTATATAAGCCCTGATGTGTAGCTTTGTTTTGGAGGCTCACTTTGAGAAGTGTTATGTGATTTGATTTGTATTCTGGGAAGCCGTTGTCCAGGGCCCCCCGGCTTTGAAAAACCCAGATGCTGATTTGGTATGGATGTAATGGTTGGACAGTTTGGAAAGCTGTCTACTTGATCTGTTAATGTCTTGATAATTCTGCCTGTATACTTTGAAGTTCAGGGTGCCGACTTTTCCCCTGAACAAGGTAAACGATATATGTCTGACTGATTAAGGTAAGCTTGTTAACCCATTTTGAGTTGCTTTCCTTTATCCAAAGCAGATCCTTGTGGTAGCAGCAAACCCTGAGGATGTGCTTGGGGTGCTTGCCGCTACAAAATAGCGTCATGAACAGGATTCGAACCTGTGCGGGGAAACCCCAATGGATAAATCAAGACTGGCAGTCTGCCAATGGTCTTGCAGGTCTCAGGTGTGTGGGTGTGGCCTCAGGGCATTCATCTCCCATTGATCACTCAATGGGCCTAGACTGTCCTTCTCTCAGTAGGGTTCCTGAGACAACCCTGATGTTGAAGGGTTATAGGGACCTGATAAGGACTATTCTGTTATCATATCCAGTAATAACTCAGCACTACTGTAAGGTCACAATTATAATCCAATGAGATACAAAAATGTTTTTTTTTTTTCCATTCTTGATATTATCTGTGATCTGTGTTCACAATCCCATATTTCCAAATGCTTTTCTTTATCTCTGATCTTAGAGTCTCCTTGCCTTTAATACTCCAAACCAAGTCCTCCAGGCTCCAATATCCCCATTCTCTCTACTACTTCCTTCCTCTATCCTTCCCACTGATCACTTAGCACTTATATATTATATCTCCCCAAAGTTCCAGCCAGTTATGTCCAAGAGTATATGTTTCTGTCAGGTTTCCTCATTAAGCTCCCTGTATATTTGGTTTTATCCTGTTTTGCCAATGATCTGCAACTTCCTCTGTTATTCCCCTCAGTACCAACCCAGTGCTTAACCAACAGTAGACATTTAATAAATGTTGGCTAATAACTCAACTTTTTTGCATTGGAATGAAATACCCAAGTCACTGTTATATTTGTGTTACCTGCTTTAAAACTATCTCCCTTTTCCCTAATCCTCCCCCCAATATCATCCACAAAGTTTTATTCTCAGGTTTCATTGTAGAATGGAAATGACCCTGAATTCTTAAATATTATATCAATGGAAGGTAAACTCTGGGTCTACCATCATGGAAAGGATTTGAACACAATTCTACAAGGAGACTTGGTCTTATCCAGATAGTAGACTGGATACTAAGCAATAAATTACTTAGATGTGGCCACCCAAGATAAAAACAAAATACAAAATGACTTTCAGTACTAAATGAGCCATCTTCTACTTCTGTAGTGAAAGAATGGCCAAAAGGGAGGCACAGGATCCTGAAGATTACAAAGCAATTTGACTCTATATAGTTATTAACATAGCTATAGGACCATTGAATGTGAGATCCTTGCCCAAGCAAAAGACCAATTGTATCACTATCCCCAAATTAGTTCCCCCTACCAATCTTAAATATTAGAAGGTAAATTAGATGGATCCATAGGATCAAGTCTTGGAAAGGCATATGGTATGAGATTTCCTTCCCTTGGAAGTACTGAGCCCAGGGGTACTGCCCTCAAGGAGTTTGCATTGTAATTGGAAAAGAAAACTCATAAAGAAGAGATGGAAAAGCTGAGGAAAGGATAGCCATGACTGGGGGCATGGGAAGGAAACAGCAGGAAACAGTGGGATGGCTTAGTTCTCAGTAAGATAAAGTCAAAGTCTAATCTATCAGAGTGAGGGAGCCAGGACATAATCTAAGTTTCCAGTAGGGTGGAGATGGTTGGAGTAGGGTCATGGTGAGGAGACTGAGGGCAGTGGGTAGCAAAAAGGAAAAAAAAATCAAATAACTATAATAATAACACCTATCTTCCAGGGTTGTTGTTAGGACAAAGCCAGATAATATTGAAGAGGTTACCCACTAAGAGGTTTAGGGTTGCTCTGTAGACCCCAAAATACCAACACGCTGGGTCCTGCTGAATGAATTCAACTCAAGTCTTTTCTCAGCCAAAGAAAAGTAAAGTTTATTAAAAGTGCTAGGTCATTCTATGGGGCTCTCACTATTCTATGGGGCTCTCACAAACATGAAGGCAGGATGGGCTCTTATATACAGAAGGTTGTGGGAGGAATCTAGGGATGGTCTAGAGAAGGAGTTTGGGGAGGGTCTTCAGGAGGAGTTAATGAGGTCAATGACTGATTGAGGATGGGAAGTCACTGGAGGCCACAGACAATGGTGAGCTAGACCAGTTCAAGGGTGGATGGATATTTTGATAGGCTCAAGGGTGGGAAGTAGATGAACAATGGAGAGCTCTGCTAGTAAGTAGGCTAGAGTTAGTAGTTAGTAACTAGGCTAGAGGTCTGAGCCCAGCCACAATGCAAGGCCCATTACCTCGTGCAAATGAATCATCAAATGAGACAATTCAATCAGAGTCCAAGGGAGGCTCTCAGAGCCTGCACCTCAAGGACTCAATGACAGCTCAAGGGGGCTCCCAGAGCTCAAACCTCATCAATATTTGTAAAATGTTTTGCAAATCTTAAGGTACTATATAAATGATAATTATTATTGTAGAGACAGCTTGTTGGAGCCATGGATAGGGATGGACTTGGAGACAGAAAGCTTTCCATTTGAGTCTTGCCTCAGTGATTGTGTGACCCTCAGTGAGTCACTTAATCTCTGTGCCTCAGTTTCCACATCTGTAAAATGAAGGAATTGTATTCCATGACCTTTAAGATTTCTTCCAACTCTAAATCTTGATTCTATAATTCTATGTGTGGTTCAAAGATGACTTCTGATGTTTCCTGGCTATATGACCCTAGGCAAGTCATTTAACCTCTGTGTGCTTTAAGCAACTCCCTAGGACTTATCTACATGTGTTATAGCCAAAATTCTATCAAGAACTTGATTGGACTCTCCAAATTAAATTAACAGTCTTTGATACTTAATGTTCTTCAACACACATGTAAGTCTAAGGTTGGATTTGTAGTTAGAAAACCTGGGTTCAAATCTTGTCCCTTTCACTTTCTACACTGGAACAAATTAGGATACTTCTGGAGGAAATGAATCATCTAACTTTTGACATTTAACAAATGAAACCAAAAGATGTAAAGGAAGTTTCAGTTAAATAGAAATATGATTCATAGGTTCTCCTAAGAAAGTCAAATAGAGGCATTGGTGGCATTTATTTGTATGGGACATGATAGATAGAGTGCTGGACCTGGATTCAGAAAGACCTGAGTTCACATCTGACCTCAAGACACTTATTAGATGTGATCCTGGGAAAGTAATTTAATCTCTGCCTGCCTCAGTTTCCCCATCTATAAAATGGGGGTGATTATAGCACTCCTCCTAGGGTTATTGTGAAATGAGATGATGATTGTAAAACACTCCACAAACCTTAAAGCGCTAGACAAATACTAGTCATTAGTATTATTATTTCATCATCATTACTGTAAGTCTAGAGGAAAAAAGAAAAATCATATCATAGAATATCTGGGTATTGCATATTATTGCTCATGATGAGCCTTTGCATAAAAACCACTCTTAAGATAATTGTAGCTTGTACACCAATATCTGATGCCAAGACAGAGAAATTCTATGAAGGACTTGATAAGGCTCTCCAAATTAAATTAGCAGTCTTTGGTACTTAATGTTCTTTCATGCAAATGTGGGCATAGGGGAGGGTGATGAAAAACACTTTGGAAAATACAGCTCAATCTTAAGCAATAGATGAGGTCAAAGGCTCCTAGATTGTATAAAAGTCTCTTACTTAAATATCATGAATGCTTTCCTGAAGAAAAGAATCAGAAGACATTGAGCAAGAGGAGCATTGGAAAATGTCACACACACACACACACACGCACACGCACACACACGCGCGAAATTGACTATATTTTAAGAGACAAGAAATTACTGGCTACCGATGTGGAAGTTGTATCTGAATAAGATGCTGGTGTACAATCCAGCCATTGACCTGTTAGAGCAAAGATCAAAATCAATACCAAATTAGAAAAAAAGAATAAAAACGAGACTAAGATATGGAATGCAATTAAAACCACGCCAACCAGAGCTTTTTAAATGAGCTATCGACACTCTGAAAAATGAGTAGAGACAAAAGAGCAGACATTTACACAAATTATATTCATTTCCTGAGGAAGTTTAACCCATGTAAATCAATTGTCACAATAAACAAAGCAAAAGAATCTAGAAACTACCTTTGCCCACAAATACTTGATCTTCCCGACAAGGGCAAAGCTATTTCAACTGAAGCCAGTGGTGGTTTTGAGTATAAAGTTGTTTGAGAAATCTTAGATGGGGATCATGAAAGCCCATGTAGTACTCACTATGTTCCAAGCACTGTGAAATTACCAAGAATATTGAAATCAATGAGAAACAGTTACTCCTCTCTAGAAGCTCATATTCTAACTACAGGAAATGACACATGATGGAGGGTTCAGCTCTATGGCTGATGGAAAGGCTCCATGCCCATTAAGCAGCCACGTCAGGGCAGAGAGTCCCCATCCAATGACTACGACAAAAAGGATGGAGAGACAAAGAATCAGAGTGGCAGGGGACTTTGGAGGGGCCTGGTCTTTCAGGCCACTCCTTGTTGCATTGGGGAAAGAGTGAGGAAGATTTCTGGCTCCCTACCACAGTGGTTTCTGGTACTGGTCCAATGAGCATTATCTCTCAAACTGGTAACAAATAGTCGCAGGAAAATTGAGTTTGTAGAAAGTTGGTCAAGAGTTCCAGCTTCACCAGACAAGACCATTTAAAGATATAACTGAAAGTAAGGCAAAAACAGACTCAAACTGGAAATGATATGCCAAGATTTGGAATAACAAACTCTTTTTTCCATCAATGAGAGCAGATCCACCACATATGGACTGTTACATCCTAGTCCCCAAAGCCCTATAAGAGCAAATATGTATGGTACTAAAACAAAAATTGGAAGAGTTATTGGCTTGGACCAGAGATGGAAAACCTGCAGCCTCAAGGCCATGTGTGGACTTCTAGGTCCTTGGGTGCAGTCTTTTGACTGAGCCCAAGTTTTACATACAAATCCTTTTATTAAAGGGATTTGTTCTGTGAAGTTTGGATTCAGTCAAAGGACCTAGAGGGCCACATGTGGCCTCAGGACTGCAAGTTCCCCACCCCTGGCTTAGACCAACTAGATACAATGAGGCCCACATGATAAAGAGTGAAGTTGTAAAGGCACTAAAGGATTGAGACTTAAGAGATCTGTATAAGCAGAAGGATACCAAAAGTTAGGAAATCAACATGGATAATATTGTTACTATTTTGAAAAAAATGAGGAAGGAGAAAGTCATCAACAGCTACAATATATGCCTCCTTTCCCTTGGTAGAAAATATTTATGACAATAATCTACAGGTACATCAAGGGTATACCTGATGAAAGCATCAGGAAGAAATAGAATATAACTTCTCAAATTATATAGCAGACTTCTTTACAATTACACAATTGACTAAAAATGAAAAAAATACAAGGTCAAATTGTGCTGTTGGTTGATAAATATTTTTTAAATTATTCAATAGAGTAAAATGTCACCCTAAAGACACCCCACAAAAGATGCCCAAGATTATTGGTGAGCTCTTAGTTACCAAACCTAATGGCCTTCATAGCCTCTCTTCAGTGTCTGAAATATTTTTCCTTTTTCTCCATGAATAGTCTCTCTTTTCTGAGTTTTCATAACAATGCTTACCTTTAAGTTCCTCTCCTACCCATCTGATGTTCCTGTGTAGGTTCAACATCCATATCATGCACCTATCTGTGGTTGTGCCCAAATCTCTGCCTTGGGCTGCCTTCTCTCCTCATTCTATACACTCTGTACTGGTGGCCTCAACTCTTATTTATCTAATAATATTTCCATGCCAGGGCAACTAAGTGGCCCAGTGGATAGAGTGCTAGGCCTATAGTGAGGAAACTCATACTCCTGAGTTCAAATCTGAACTCAGCCACTTACTAGCTGTGTGATCCTGGGCAAATCACTTAACACTGTTTGCCTCAGTTTCCTCATCTGTAAAATAAGATGGAGAAGAAAATGGCAGACTACTACAGTATCTTTGCCAAGATAACACCAAATGTAGTCACAGTCAGAACCGACTGAAATGACTGAATAGAATTTTCATGCCAACAAAGACAAGATACAAAGAATATATACAGTTGTAAGGGTTATGGGATTTAAAGATCTCCCATGCCCCATGGACGTGCTGACATAGCAGAGCAAGAGAAAGTGAAAAGCCGAGCTAACGGTCCTGCGGTTGGCAGTTGGTGGCGGTTGCCTTTTTTTTTTTTTTTAGTTAGGACCCCTGCTGAGCACCGCCAGGGGCCGGAGCTGCTGGGAGCGCTCTTCCAGGACGCTGGGTGGTTGCTGTGAGTGGGGAGAGGAGGACCTTTGCCTGAGGTAGCCTGTTCTGTTTTAAAGGCTTGAAAATGTGGGTGCTTTCTACTTTATCTACCTGTGCTAATATCATAACTACTCTGATGGCTTTCACTTTCTGGTTTTGGGACTCAGTCTTTTGGTATCTTAATAAATTTTCTAGTTTATTTCCTCATATGGCAAACATGACGTATTTTCTAATGGATAATTATATCAGCATATTTGTAATCTCTATAGGCATTGTGAATATGGCATTGCTGATACAACAGTACACATATGTTTTTCTATATATACACATATCTATACATACATATGTATATATACACATATTTATTGTGTGAGAGTATATACACATGTTACATATGTGCATATTTGTGTGTTTGTATATGTAAATATACACCTGCATCTTCACACATATATTGTAGGTGTGTATATACACACATGTATATGTGTGTATCATATGTGTGTACATGTATGTGCATACATATGTCCCTAGTCTCCCTTCTGAGCTCCAGTCTCACATCAGGAACTGTCTATTGAATATTTCAAATTTGATGTCACATAGACATCTCAAATGTAGCATGTCCAAACAAGAAATAATTATCTTTCCCCTCAAAACCATCCTTCTTCTGAAATCCCCTGAGCCTGTGGAGGTGGAAGCTACTTCCACATTCCTGCAGTCATCCAGGTTTGCAACTTCATTATCATTTTTAACTTCTCCTACTTAACCCACATATCCAATCAGACACAAATTGTCTTTTCTACCTCAACAACTCTCATAGCTGTTCCCTTCTCTCTATTCATGCATCCAACAATACTCTTATAATTGGTCTCTCTATATCCAGTTTCTCCTTCCTACAATCTATAAAAGCAGTTAACAAGACTTTTTCTAAAGTTAACATTTAACTATGTTATTACCCTACTTAGTAATCTCCAGTGGCTCCCTATTACTTCTAGAATCAATTATAAACCCCTCTTTGAGGTGTGAAAAGCCTTTTACAGCCCTACCCCAACCCATTTCCCCAGTCCTATCCTATATTACTTTTCTTCATAAATGCTGCTGTCTACCCAAACTGGTTCTCTGGTAGTTTCTTCCATAGGATATTCCATCCCCCATCATCATGCCTTTGTACTAGTTGCTAGGATGCCTAGGCTGTGCTTGCATTCATCCCGTATCTCTATAGTATCAACATGTAAATCACTAGCTATGTACAAGATATATACAGAGTAGATGGAAGGTAATTTCACAACAGAAGACATAAGCAGCTGGGGGACTGGGAAAGACTTTCTGCAGTAGGTAGGATTTAAAGCAAGTGAGAGAAATTATGAAGATGTGGAGGCAGAGCATGTTAGGCATGAGAAATAGTTAGTACAAAGGAGTGAAGGCTGGAGATGGAGGGTGACATCCAAGGATCAACAAAGATCAGCGTGGCCAGACTGGAGAGTGGGAGATTAAAGTATAAGAAAGCTATAACAAAGAGGCAAATTGGCAACATTTTACATAATGGAGGACTTCATATTCGATCCTGGAGTTATAGGAAGTCACTGAAATGTATTGATTAGGGTAATGACATGGTCAGAACTATGCTTTAGGAAAATCACTTTGGCAACTGAGTAGAGAAAGGATTGGAGTAGCAAGAGAAGGGAGGAAGGGAAGTCATTGCATATGGTGACCTGAAAGTATGATTAAAAGAGGCAAAAAGAGGCATATTGTTTTATTCCCTTAAAGCTAGCAGATACATGATCATGGAGCCAAAACTTAAATTTTGGCTGTCTGATAAAAGGAACGAGAAGGCTTAAAAACATTTTAGAACAATCCCAACTCAGGATCTCTATGTCACTCAAATTTATGATCTCCATATATGTTTAACCATAGGATGAGAAAGGAATTTTCTTAATTGAATAGGTGTTAAATACAATAACATAAGAGAACTGACAAAGTGTCAACTGAAATTAGGACCCAGGATATCTGTGTTTTCTTTACCATTCACATGCCATTACATAGTATATGTCCATAAAATATTAAGATAAGAAAAAATCCCATTATTCAAGGTAGCATCTGGTCTAGGTGCCTTGTCCTTGGTAGTCATTAACAGAAGAGAATGCTCTTAACCCCTTCTAGCCTTGTTGAACAGGAAGAGTCATTCCCTGAATTTACTCAGTTAGATCGAGGGGCTTCTTCTGGTTGATTAATTCAGGCTCTGGCCCTTATTGAGGTTCAAATATTAAATGATTATCACATAGTATGGGTGAGAGGTGGCAAGAGGCTGTTCTGAGGTGGTGGCTGTGGAGTGGAGAGAAGGGGACAGACACAAGAGATATTGTGGAGATAGAAACATCCCCTGACAATGGATTGGATGTGTGAGATAAATAAGAAGGTGGCAGTGAGCCTGGGTGGCTGGGAGGGCGCTAATATCCTCAACAGGAATAGGGAAATTTGGAAGAAAGGAGGAACAATGAGTTTTGTTTTGGATGATTTATGGGAAGATGCAACAATAAAACCCTCAAGAACATTGAATGAGCTGCCTTTGGAGGATTTATGTATGGGAAGGAATGAATAAGAGTAGCACAGAATGTGAAGACATGGTTTAATTCAGCGTTTCAGTTCAACAGGAATTTATTCACTTTGAGTCATGTACTGTCTTATGTGCTCAAGAAAGAAAGATGAAAGTGAAAAAATAGTCCCTGTCCTTGATGAGTTTTTATTCTTTTGGGAAGACAAACAGGCACACCGAAAATTCAATAAAAAATATATGTAAAGTTACTTCTGGGAGGAGGGTACAAGTGACTAAGAGGACCAGAATAAATAAGCCAGAACTCCTCAAAGTGCAGTGCTCTCGAGACCATTAGCTTTGTTTCCAGTTTGGCCTTTTCATCCATCATTGGGACCAACATATGGAGAAGAGTCCTATCATCTCCACAACACCAACTGCTAATCAACTGTCAACAGACCCTGATGGAGATG
Source organism: Petaurus breviceps papuanus (assembly GCF_028583685.1). NCBI lineage: Eukaryota > Metazoa > Chordata > Mammalia > Diprotodontia > Petauridae > Petaurus > Petaurus breviceps. Next base: position 25,673,086 of record NW_027185804.1, read on the forward strand.
GTCCAGAACCCTGAGTCCAGAATTCTGAAAATAGCAGTGCCCCCCCACCATCCCCAGATCACTAGCCTTGCTTCCAGCCAGGCCCCTGTAGCCATAGTCCAGGGAAGCAATCCTTGTGGAGATGGAACCTGGCGACTTTCTCTGCAGGTGCTGTAGCATCTGCTTCCTCAGCAGTCATGGTTATTGAAGACCAGAAATAACATTTCTTGACACTAGAGTCCTTGGCACTTTTAAATGGGTCATCATCAGACATAGATATGATATAGATAAAAGGGAGGGCAGATCAGGTGAGGTGGTAGACAGAAGTAAAACACTGGTGAGGAAGGAAAGGGTAAAAGGAGAGAGAGGATGAACAGGAAGAAGAAAAGGATAGAGGGAAATACACAGGTATTAATCATAACTGTGAATAGGATGAACTCTCCCAAAAAATGGAAGTAGATAGAGTGGATCAAAAACAAGGATTCTACAATATGTTGCTAACAAGAAACACACTTGAAGCAGAGACACACATAGAATAAAGGTAAGGGTCTAGAGCAGAATCTATTACGCTTCAGCTGAAGTAAAAAAAATCAGGGGTAGCAATCCTGATCTTAGACAAAGCAAAAGCAAAAAATAGACATAATTAAAAGAAATAAGGAAAGAAACTACATCTTGCTAAAATGTACTGCAGACAATGAAGCAATTAAATTAGTTCAAGGAATAGTCTACCTGTAGACCTAAGGGGAAAGGAAAGATTCATGACCAAACAAGAAATGGAGAACATTACAAAATTTAGAATAATTTTGATTATACTAAACTAAAAAGCTTTTGTCCAAACAAAACCAATACAACCAAGATTAGAAGGAAAGCAGAAAGCTGGGAAACAATCTTTATATCAAATGTCTCTGATAAAGGCCTCATTTCTGCCAAATATATAGAAAACTGAGTTAAATTTATGAGAATACAGCCATTCTTCAATTGATAAATGGTCAAAGGATATGAACAGGCAGTTTTCAGATGAAAAAATCAAAGACAGTTATAGGCATATGAAGAAGTGTTTTATATCACTTTTGATTAGAGAAATGCAAATTAAAACAACTCTAAGGTACCACCTCACACCAATCAGATTAGCTAATATGACAACAAAAGGAAAATGATAAATGTTGGAGAGGATGTGGGAAAATTGGGACACTAATGCATTGTTGGTGGAGTTGAGAATTGATCTAACCATTCTGGAGAGCAATCTGGAACTATGCCCAAAGGGCAACCAAACTGTGCATATTCCTTGATCCAGTAATAACACTACTAGGTCTGTATGCCAAAAAGATCATAAAAAAGGGAAAAGGACCTACATGTGCAAAAATATTTATAGCAGCTCTTTTTGTGATGGCAAAATATTGGAAACTGAGAGGATGCCCATCAAATGGGGAATGACCAAACAAGTTGTGGTATATGAATGCAATGGAACACTATTGTGCAATAAGAAACAATGAACAGGCAGATTTCAGAAAAAAAACAAAACAAAACATGGAAAGACTTGTACAAAATGATGCAAAGTGAAATGAGCAAAACCAAGAAAACACTGTATACAGTATCAACCACATCATGTGATGATCAGCTGTGACTGACTCAGCTTTTCTCAGCAACACAATAATCCAAGAAAAATACAAAGGACTCATGAAAGAAAATGTTATCCATGTCCACATAAAGAATTGATGAACTCAATGCAGATCAAAGCATATTTTTTTCACTTTATTCTTTCTTCATTTCTCCCTTTTGATCTGTTTCTTCTTCCTCAACTTTGATGAATATGGAAATATGTTTCTCATGATAGCACATGTATAAACTATATCAAACTGCATACCATTTTCAAAAGAAAGGAGGGAGAAAAATTTGGAATTCAAAATCTTGTAAAAATTAATGCTAAAAATTTTCTTGATATGTAATTGTGGGAAAAAAATAAAATACTATTTAAAGGGGAAAAAGCAATATATATATATATATATATATGGCTTTATCTTCAAAAATGACGTTAAATAAGATGTGTGTGTGTGTGTGTGTGGATTGGGGGAGGAAATAAGCATTGATTTAGCACCTACTATGTTCCAAATACTATGCTAAATATTTTGCAGATATTTCATTTTATCCCCAACAATTCTGGGAGGTACATACTATCATGATCCCACTTTGCAGTTGAGAAAACTGAAACAAAAACATGACTTGCCTGGGATCACACAGCTGAGATAGGATTTCAGAACTTTCTGACTTCAGGTCCAGCACTCTATCCAATGAACCACCTAGCTGTCATCTCCTTTGTTGTGGTTGTGATTTGTCCATCATTCTTGATGAGTACCATGACACCAGGAAGATGATGTCATGACTTGCAACTGGATTGGATTTGAGTGAGAGAGGGCTGTGCAAAGTCACCAGCCTCACTTTCTCCTCCAGAGCCATCTGGGTCCAGTAGCCAGGACTCAGATATAGGTCAGAACAACTGAAGATGGCCCCCATCTGTTCTGTATCTTCAGCACTAGGTACTGTGCCAGGAGGATAGTAAATACTTAATACCTTTTCCTTTATTCTTTAAAGGTGGTGCCTGAGCAGAACCTCGTGGGGATACCATGAAGTGGAAGTGAAGAGGGAGTGCATTTCAGTCATGCAGGGCAAAGATATGCAAGGAAATGGAATATCCTGGGTGAAGAAGAGCAGGCAGGTGAATTTAGCTGCAACACTGAGTACATGAAGAATGTCAAAAAGTCTGAAAACTGAGGCTACAAAGCATTATGGGTGGCTTTAAAAGTCAGTGGGGTGATTCAGTCAGCTGTACACTTTAGGAACATCAATTGGGCATCTGTGTGGAGGATGAATTAGAGAAGTTAGAGGCTAGAGACAGAGAAACCAACCGAGAGGTTATTGCTAGAGTTCTTTAGAGCACTATTGGAGAGAGTAGACCACTAACATCACAAACCCCATCAAAGTATCAAAGAATATCTAGTCAGTCAATCAATAAACACTTATTGAGCATCTACTATATGCCACGGTGCCAAGTACTGAGGATGCAAAGAGAGACAAAAGACTGTCCCTGTTCTCGAGGAACTCACAGGTTACGTTTGTCCTTCATTGCTGAAGGGAACCATGACATCAGGGAAATGATGACATGACTTGCAGTCGCCTTTGATTTGAGTGAGGGAGGGCTGTGCAAGGTCACCAGCCTCACTTTCTCCTCCAAAGAACTCACAATCTAATGAGGGAGACCACAGGTAAACAACCATGTACAAAAACAGATACAGACTGGATAAATTAGAAATAATCAACATCCATCACGGTAAGGGGTAGATTGGATGATCTTTGAGACCTTTCCAACTCTCAAGATTTAGAATTCAATAAATCTTTGCTCTACAAACCTTTATAACCCAGTCTACTCATCACTTAACCCAGTCTTCTTTAGAGCCACCAGTCTCTTATCAATTAACTCCCATAGGCTCGAACTTTTCTATTCAGTACCACAGTTTAAAATCAACAAATATTTATTTAACAACTACAATGGTGTAGAAATCAACTGGAACAAAGTAAAAGAATAAAGTGATCGCCTTTTATAATAAACCTTACAGTCCTTTGTATCTTAAAAACAGTTTTCTTAACATTCAATTTGTCCTCTTATTACTGCAATCATTTCTTTTATAAGATTTGGTATTAAATTCACAAGTTTTGCACATGTTCCTTAATTGATCATGAAATCATATTTTTATCACATTGGATATGAACAGTTCATTTTTTCCCAAGTCTAGCTCTGGTCAGAATGGAAATCCATGGTGGGGATAGAGTGCTAGACTAGATTAGATGGAGTACTTCAGACACTAATTAGGTGAGTGGCCTATCTCTGAAGACAAATTAGACTTACTCAGCTTTGCCACAGACACAGTGGATGTTTCAGAGACAGATTTAGATTTGATATAAAGGAGTAGTAGAATTGGAGGAAGAGTTAGTGGCTGGCTCACTGGACCTTTAGTCTAGGGAAGGGCGAGAGCAAGATTCCTGGAAGTCTTGGAATCCAGAATCTGGCTTCAAAGTCCACCTCTGATATAATTCTATTAGGCAAGTCACTTCACACCTTTGGAGCTCAGGGTTTTCTTATCAGTAAAATGGGAATGAGAATACTTGCACTATCTAAAAAGTGAAAATTAGCTGCCTTAGCATTAGTACCAAGCCCATTGGTGAAAGTTTTCTAGAATTATAGAATTGTAGAAGTAGAAAGGATCTTAGAATTCATCTAATTTAGCCCACATTCAAATAGGAAGCTGACCACCACTCTTTTGGGGATATGGTAGAAGGAATTCATGCACTGGACACACATCATTGTAGTTGACCTATGCAATCTTTGAGGTCCCTTATACTATGGAACCATTGTGAGTCTATGGCTCCAAATTCATCCTTCCTCCTGATCCATTTTTAGTACACAAGTAATTTGATGCAATTTTAAACAAGTATCACTTTCAACTTACTTGGGCTACCTCACTCCTCCTGAGCAAAGCAAATCTTAGCCTGCCTGAGAAGCAAATGAAAGCTTCATAAAGTGTTAAATAAGGCATAATAGTCAGATCATTATCCTGCTTCCTTCTAGTCAGCCTGCTTTGTAATGTGTAAACTCACATCAGACAATACAAAACCGAACTGACATGAGTGATTGTACAGGAAAAGAAATGATCCCTGGTGAGTCTGACAGCACACAAAACAATGAACACAATAGGACTGCTTCTTTCCTTCCAGATTCCCTGCCCTCCAATCTAGAGTCAGGCTGTTCAGACCGCTCTTCCCAGGTCCAACTCCCTGGATCCCCATCTGAACCAATCAATGTTCTTCCCCCTATTGTATCTGGATTCTGCCCCCAAAGCCATTAGCAAATATTTGAGCCTGTTTCAACAAGGCTGCATCCTGGGGAAACAGTGAATGGGTATGACTGCCATTACCCATTTCTCATTCTTCCCAGGTAGGAACTAAATAGCAATCCAATTTTAGAAGTGTGAGAACGCAGTCTGAGAGAGACAGTACAACAGAAAATTGTAATGTGGGCCTTGGTAAGCAACTGCAAATCTCCAGGCTGGCATCAGAGTTCCCTGGCTATAGTCTATTTTATCCATCAGGCATATTGATTATTCTTATGTAATTTATTTGTTAGAATTTCTGCTAATGGACACTTGGGGATCATCTTCTCCATTTAATGTATCTAATACCTATCGATCAAGCCATTCATTTATTGGTTACCTCCTCCTCGGCTGCCAAACGTTTCTCGGAGATTGCTTCCCTTCATTATATTTGTATTCCAGAAGCAGCTGCTATTGTGTCCTTTAGATACTTCCCATTACGCTAATGGAAATTATTGATATGGAAATTACCAGGCACTGAGCTTAAGAATTCCACAGGCTGTGGCAATCACTGTTGCATTTCTACAAGTTGTATACGACTGTTCTCATGTAATTAGCAGTAAATATTGATGTGTTGGTAGGATTTGTTAATTAATTTAATTCAAATCAAAAAGAATAAGACAAGATTTTTAGGAGAAATGGAAACACTAAATATTTCTTATATTCATCTTCTCCTTAGCTGTTCCATTGTCACCAAGTTATTACAGGTCATGGTTACTTCTTACCTGATGTTTTGCAACAATCTCCTATATAGTATCCACATGCACAAGTCTGGCCCCTTTGCTCAAGAATCCGTGGTGATGCCAAGATCACAATGTGGTGGTTAAAGCCCTTCCTAATTTGGCTCCAGGGCAGTAGGTGGTGCAATGGATAAAGGCAAACAAAGGATAAGGTTCAAAACCCACTTCAGACATTTCTTAGCTGTGTGACCCTGGGCAAGTCACTTAACCCTGTTTACCTCGGTTTCCTTCTCTGTAAAATGAGCTGGAGAAGGAAATGGCAAAGCACTCCAGTATCCTTGCCAAGAAAATCCCTAAAGGGGTCACAAAGAGTCAGACTGAAAAATGACTGAACAACAAATCTGGCTCCAGACAAACTTTCCAGACTCATTTCACTTTACTGCATTTCTAACACTCAACTTTCTGACCAAACTGGCCTCCCATCTCTAGCCTCCATGCCTTTTGTTCCCTGTGCCTAAAATGCCTCCCTTCTCACTTTCGCCTCTTGTAATCCCTTATTTCCTTTAGGCTGCACTGTCGGGGGTCACCTCCTCTGGGAAGAGTTTCCTGAATCTCCTAGTCACTGGTGCGTTCTCCCTCCTTGAATGCCCATGTTCTTATCACTTGACATGTTTTATCTCTCCTTGCATATGAGCTCCTTAACAGCAATGACTTAATTATTTTGGCTTTGAAGACCCAATATCTAGCCCAGTTCCTTGAACACAGCAGCCCTAAAGAAATGCTTGCTGGGTTGGGCTGGGTTAGATTAGATTCCATGACCTCCCTTTAGCCAACAGCACTGCTACTAGATAATTCTTTGTAAAGCCTAATTCTAATCATATCATTTCACTGCTCAGAAGCTTTGAGGGCTCCCCTAATGACCACAGAATAAAGACCTAACTCCTCAGCCTGATATTCAAGGCCCTACATCATATGACCCTATCCTATTTCATCCTATCTTCCTTTTGTTTCTTCCTTCTCTTCTCCCTTCTTTTCTTCCTTCCTCCCTCCCACTCTATCTCTTCCTTCCTTCCTTTCTTTTTTCCCGTGATTAATAGGTTTTTCTAAAGTATAATTCTGATTCTATCAATTCCCTGCTCAAAAACCTTCCACCCTTCTCCATTGCCCATAGAATAAAGGCCAAACTTCTCAACCTGGACTTCAAGACCCTTCATTGTATGACCCCATCCTATCTTTCCAGCCCTATGTTCCACTATGTCCCTGTCCCTATTCAAGTCAACAAGACTTTACTAAGCACTTGCTGTGAGCCAGGCACTGTGCAAATAATTGAGAATAAAAATATTGAGCAGAAAGGTAGTCCCTGCCCTCTAGGAAGTTATATTCAGATATGGAAAGACAACACATAAAAGGAAAGGGAGTACCCAAGAAGGGGGTCATGGTAGAAAAAGTCCATAGAGTCAGGAGAAGAATGAAGATATGTCTGCTTTGAGAGGTTTCCTTAAAATGGAGATCCTGGGAGGAATCAGTCAGCCAGAGAAAGGGGCCACAGGAGAGGAGTGTACCTCCAGTGTGAGAAGTCCAGGGAGAGGAATAAGCTTCCAGGGTAAAAAAGCTTCTGTGAAAGTCCAGAGAGACAGAAGTAAAACCCAGAGAGGACCAAAGACATGGCCCTAGGCAAACTGGAATACTAACTGTTGCTCAAATATATCCACTACTTTCTGACCTCTAAGTTTTTATCCATTTGGTTCCTCCCCTATGTATGCTCTCCCTATCCATTTTACAAGTACTGAATTCCTAGCTCAGTTTTTAAGGCCCAGTTCAAAGACCCCCTCCTCCATGAAGCCCTAGCTAACTTTAATCCATTCAATCCAACACTGATTAAGCATCTACTAGTCTAACCTAAAATTCACGTCTACTGAATCAATACCTATGTTTACATGATGGAATACCATTTATATAGGTCTTAATGACAAGACTGTACAAGCAATGGGGAGAGCTTTGATTCTTATTGTGAGTGCTCCGATATGCAACATCTATTGAGTACCAACCATGTACTAAGTGATATTCAGGAAATAGATTTTGATGCATTGGAGTCAGCTCTCCAACTTGAAAACAGAAAAGACACAGGTCAGGAGAGAGAAGAATAAAATATTTAATTTTTTAAAAGCTGAAATCAAATGTTAAATATTCTATGACCTCCATTAATGTCAAAAAGGCAATGAAGTATGTTAATAGGACCTGGGACAGGGTTCTCCCATGGGACTGAAGGGCCCTTCTCTTGCTGATGGGTCTGATATATGGCACCAAGTATTTGGAACAGAACTTCTGTTACCATTGTGGCCCTGGCTGTCTGGAGTACTGGAACTGTCCCTTCTTCTTCAATCCTCTCACCTACTGTGGAAGGGTAGAGGCCACAAGAGGGAGAGCTTCGCTTGGGACCCAGGGCTACAGTCCCATTCAGGGCTGAGGACCCAGGTAGCCCAGGTAGCCATTCTTCACTTGTTAAATGAGGTGGGTGGTCCAGATGAAGTCCTTTCTAGTTCTAAATCTCTGAATTAGGTCCTCTTCCTCTGATGCCTCATCAAGGCATGGAGGTAACTGCAGATTCTTGAAGACTGTGCCAGGAGAGTCCAAGTTCCAGCAGGTGCTGCCAAGCTGAAAATGCATTGCACAGAAGACAGGTGATTACTTAGTTAGAAGTCTGTTTTTTGAGACCAGACTAGCTAAGCCCAGAGCAACTGTCATCACCAGGTTGGTCACAGGGAGAAGAAAGTTTTGGCTACAACATCTCAATACCATTTCCGAAGCCACTGAGAGGCCACCATCTACACTAGTGGAGGGAGTAACCCACACCAATAAAATAACGACAATGATAATAGCAATTCATATTTGTATGAAATGTTAAGATTTCCAAAGCTCTTTAAATATATGATCTCATTGGATTTTCACAACAAACAATAACAGCTAACATTTATTAGCACCTACTATGTGCCAAGCATTGTACTAAGAACTTTACAAATGTTATCTCATTTGATCTTCGCAACAACCCTGGGACATAGGTGCTATTACTACCCCCGCTTTGCAGTTGGGGAAACTGAGGCAGACAGAGGTTAAGTTGACTTGCCCAGTAAAAGTCTCTGTCTAATTTTGAACCAAGGTCTCCCTGACTCTAGTTCCAGTGTTCTGTCCATTCCACACACACACACACACACACACACACACACACACACACACACTAACAACAACAACCACTACCACCACCACGCAACAAGAAGTCTGCTGTAGTAGGTGTTATGATAATCCCCATTTTCCAGATAAAGAAACTGAGGCTAAACAAAGATGAAGTGGTTTGGCAAGGGTCACACAGAAAGTACCTGAGGCAGAATAAATTCAGAGTTTCCTGAGTGCAAGGCAGCTGGGATGGAGAGAGCTGGTCTCAGAATCAGGAAGGTCTGGGTTCAAGTCCCTATCTCTGACATATTCTGCTTGTGTGATCCAACATTTTATTGCCCTCTAAGGAAATCACTAATCATATAAGTTGAAGAGCAGATGCTGCATCCATTGATAAGGGGAGTTTCCTCCCTAAGAATTCTCTATTCCCAAGAAATGGCATGTCCAGTTCAAAGGAAAAAGAATGTTAGAACTGTAAGCCACTTTAAAGATAATCGAGTTAATTTTTACACATCAGGAAACTGAGACCCTAGGAGAGGAAGGAATTTTTCCAGGGTCACCCAGTTAGTCAATGGCAGAACAGGAAACAGGACCCTGGTCTCCTGGCAAGTTCAATACACATTCCATGATGCTTCTTTGTCTCTTGCTACAGATTCAAATAGAGCAGTCAATAAAGCTCAGCATTTTGAGTCCAGTGACCTGTGTTTAAATCCTGGCTCTGCCATTTACCAGGGTGGCCCTGGACTAGTCATTTAATCACTCTCAGCCTCAGTTTCCCCATGTGCAACATGGAAATAATTATAGCATCTACCCCCAGAAGGTTGTTGTGATGAAATGAATTCATCCCTGTAAAGTGCTTTGCAAACTTTAAAGAGTAATCTAAAGGTGATTCTCATTCTTATTATCTATGTGACCTTTGGAAAATTACTTTACCTCTCTTAGCCTCAGTTTCCTCAATTGTTAAATGAGGAGGGTGGACAAGACAGCCTCCAAGGTCCCTTCCAGCTCTAGATTTCTGCTGTTATGAACTTCTAGCAGCTAAGATGTATCAAGATGGGATTCCCAGGAAAAGTCATTGGAAACGTGTGTCTAAATGAGTTAATGCATCACTCCGAGAGCCAAGATGCCACAAGAGATTCCCCAGAGCCAGTTACAAAGGCAAAGAATTTTATTCTTTCTGTCTTGGAAACAATTTGAAGATTCTTAATCCTTTTGCCATATTCCTCATTTGTAAAGCTGACGGCGTGTTTACACTGAGCAGATCGATCTCACTGCCAACCCTTTCCTGGATGACAGTTCAGGATTTGCTCTTTTTAAAAAAATGATTTTTTATAAAACTAACTGTAAACAGGAATGTTTTCATAAATGCTTAAGCATCTTTGTGGGAGCCAATCTAAAGCGTGTAAATGCTTCCTTCGGTGGCACAGGTCCAAGTTCCTCAGCAGTTTGAATCTGGGGCCAAGGAGCCAAATATACTCTATTTTGTTCTAGTTCAATGAAATACAAATAGTAAATTCTGTCAGAGGGGCAAGGCAAATTGAATTTTTAAAACAGTCTCTGGTCTGACTCTCAAAATGCTATTGAGGAAAACAGGGAACTTTTTTGTTTTTAAATAAGTATTTGTGTTGCAGCTAGGTTTCTAGTATCCCGCAACTAATCAAATCCTGGGGCCCCAGAGTAACTTGGATTTAGAGCTGTTCTGAGGTGACCTCTTAACGATCACCTGGTGTGACAGGTAAAGAAGGCCCGGAGAGAAGAAGTGACCCAAGTCACATAGAGAGCAAGGAGCAGAGCCAGAATTTATACACAGACCCTCAGACTCTGAAGCAGCGTCTTTTAGGCACACTAGACAGAAGTTCATTGCCAGAAACTTTCCTGTGTGGAGGTCCGGGGGCTTGGCTACTAGGATTGCCCTGAATCAAAGCAATGCTGAAGGCTAGATTAGCCAGCTATTTGCCTAAACTACGATTACCTTTTTTGGCTCACTTCCAAGGTCCCCTCCCTTGCTGTTGTTGGGTTGTTAAGGAAACAGAGAAAGATAATGCAGCATCATATGTAGTGCAATGGGAGGTATTTAATAAAGGGAAGGGGAGGGGAAGGGAGGGGAGGGAAGGGAAGAGGAGGGGAGGGAAGGGAAGAGGAGGGGAGGGAAGGGAAGGGAAGGTAGGTTTTGGTCCCTAAGAGTTTAGCTTAAATCTATCAATCTATAAGTAAAAGGTCTATTATTAAATAGGACTATTATTGTTAAAGGATTATCATTCACCAGGCAGGGCAGCTAGCCGGTGCCATGGATAGACACATCTTCCTGAGTTCAAATCTGGACTCAGACATTCACTCACTGTGTGACCTTTTGCAATTCACCTATCCTTGTCTGTCTCAGTTTCTTCATCTGTCAGATGAGCTAGAGAAGGAAATGGCAAACTCCAAATGGGGTCACAAAGAATTGAATACAACTCAACAACAACAACATTCACTAGACACAGTTCTAGGCACTGGGAAAACAAAGACAAAAAAGAAACAGTTATTGCCCTAAAGGAGCTTACATTCTATCAGGGAAAACAATATGTGTACATCTGTGTATATACAATATTTATACAAAAATCAATGCATAATAATTGCAGTGGGGAAGGAAATAGCATCTGTAAGGGTCAAGAAAGGCATTGTTTGTTCTTGAGCTGGGTTTGTAAAGAAGTTTCAGCTTCTAAGAGGCTGAAGTAAAAGGGGACTGCATTCCAGGTAGGGGGGACATGTCTATACAAACACTTGGAGATGGGAGATGGAAGACTTCATGTGAGGAATTTCATGAGTATCAGCTTGGCTTGACTAGAGAGGGTAGAATTGAGTAATGTGTAATAAGTCTTAGAAAACAGGTTGGGTTGTGAAGGGCTATTAATGTCAAACAGAAGAGTCTGTATTTGATCCCCATGTTGGTTGCATGTTGGTCTATTTGGACTTGACTAAAATCCAGGGTAATTCTAGGAAAAGCCCTTAAGATTTTAACTGGAAATTGTGGGAGTGGCTGCCTGAAGGCTTAGAAGGAAATGTATTCATGAGTCTTAGGGGCCCTTCCCATCTCCCAAACATTCCAAAGGGCATGGGTGGAAATAAGCAGGCTTTATCCCCAAATCCATTAAAGATCAAAAGGCAATTAAGTCCTTGAGGTACCTCCTCTTCCATACCCCTCAAGACAATATGAACCTCCAACCTGGAATTGATAATGAGATACAAGATTTTCCCCACCCATTATGTGGAGCCCATTAAGGAAAGCTTGCTTAGGGGAGACTTGCTTGTAGGAAGGCTTTCACACCTTTTACTAATTTCTAATTAGGCACTGAGTCACAAGGGTTGTGATGCCCTCTGGCTCTGAGAAGTGTATATATACTCTGAGTTGGTATTTTTCTTTGGGGGCTCCCTTATGAGAAGTATCTTGAAAGAGCCTCCTAAATGGTCAGTCATCCTGCCTCCAATATATGCCCTTTCTATTTCATCTTCAACACCATTGTCCATTTAATCTTTGCAAAGCATTGCTACTTCTTTACTTGAAAACCTTAAATGGCTCCCCTACTGACAAATGAGTAAAATAAAAACTCCTGATTCTGGTTTCTGAAGCCTTCTATAATCAGATCATAACGACCTTTCCAGTCATATTTCATATTACTCCCCTTCACATTGTTATTGTTTAGTCATTCATGCCTGTCCTTATGACCCCACAGACTATAGCACACCAGGCCCTTCTATGCTGCACTATCTCTCAACGTCTATCCAAGTTAATATTCACTGTTACCATGATACTATCTATCCATCTCATCCTCTGCCACCACTCCCCTTTTCTTTTCTTTTCTTTTCTTTTCTTTTCTTTTCTTTTCTTTTCTTTTCTTTTCTTTTCTTTTCTTTTCTTTTCTTTTCTTTTCTCTGCCTTCAATCTTTCCTAACATCAGGGTCTTTTCCAATGAGTCCCATCTCCTAAGTATGTGAACAAAATATTTAAGCTTCAGTTTCAGTACTTGAACAGTGAGTAGCCTGAATTGATTTCTATAAGTATTTTATTGACTTATTTGATCTCCTTGCTGTTCAAGGGATTCTCAAAAGTCCTCTCCAGAACCACAATTCAAAAACGTCGATTTTATGGTGCTCAGCTTTCCTTTTAGTCCACAATTCTCACAGCCATTCACTGCTACTGGAAAAACTAAAGCTTTGACTATACAGATCTTTGTCAGCAAGGTGATATCTGTTTTTCAGTATGCTGTCCAGATTTTCTGTAGCTTTCCTTCCAAGCAGCGAGTGTTTTTTAATTTCATGGCAGCAGCTGCCATCTGCAGTGAACTCTGAACTCAAGAATATAAAATCTGACACTGCTTCCATTTCTTCTTCCTCTATTTGCCAGGATATGATGGACCAGTTGCCAAGATTTTAGAGGGTTTGTTTTTTTTAATTATTCTAAGCTTCAAGCCAGTTTTTATCCCCTCCTATTTCACCCTCAAGATTCTTTTTAATTCCTCTTCACTTTCTGCCATCAGAGTAGTACTATTAGCAGATCTCAGACTGTTACGTTTTCTCCCAGCATCCTTAATTCCAGCTTTTGATTCATCCAGCCTAGCATTTAACATGATGGACTCTGAAGAAGTTAAAGAAATAAGGTGACAACAGCCTTGTTGTCCTTTCTCAATCTTAAATCAATCAGTCATTCTATGTTTGGCTCTAACTATTGCTCCTTATATTGGCTTTACCTATCCATGAACCATAAATATTATTTCAATTATTTAGATTGGACTTTATTTGTATGAAAAGTATTTTATGTTTATGTGCATATAATTCCTGCACTGTTTTGGCAGGTAAAAACTGAGGTATTTTATATTGTCTAGGTATTTCAAATGGTCTAAAATACTGAAATGTTATAGTTTAGTTTCTCTTTTTCATTTTTGATTAAATCTATTTTAACTTAAACTTTATCTGAGATCATGCTTACTATCCCTGTGGTTTTTTTAACATTGTAAATTCTACTCCTGCCATTTAGTTTATCTTTGTGTGTATCTCTCATTTTTATAATGTTCCCTTAAAGCAACATACTGTCGAATTCACATTTTTAATCTGTTGTTTGCATTTTCTGGATAAGATCATCCCACTCACATTCTAAGCTACCAATTACTTGTTTTATATTTTCCTCCTTCCTATTTTTCCTCTCTCTTCTTCTTACCCAATTTACCCTATCTCTCCTCACTCCTCTGCTTTACTTCTACCTAATAACTTGCCCTCCTATTTCTTAACTTACCCACCTTTTAAGAATCTCTCCCTTATCCTCTGTCCCCATTCCCCTCCTAAATCTTAATCTACACTCCCTTCTATACCACCCCCTTATCCTGTTCCCTCACCTTTTTATTTCTTTATAAATTTAGAAGATTTGTATACCCTTCTGAATGTATATATTGTTGCATCTTTAACCCAGGTCTGATGTGAGCTGGGTTCCAGCACTACCAGCCCTCTTCCCCAGTCTGATTCCTCTGCATCAGTTCTCCCTCTCCTACCTCATCTGTATGAGATAGCTATTCTTTTTACCTTTTCATATGCAATTTTGTTCCTTAGGATCTACCCAGTGACTAATGACAATCTTAAGTATATGGTTTACATTTCCACATATAAAAAGTAAACAATTTGTCCTTATTGAGTCCTACAAATTTTTCTTATATTTCTTCTAGATCTTATATGTCAAATTTTCTATTAAGTTCTGATCTTTTTGTAACAAAATCCTGAGTCTATCAATTCATTGAATGTCCTTTTTTTGATTCAGGATTATACTTGACTTTGCTGGGTATGATATTTTTGACCACAACCCCAATTCTTTTGATATGTAGTGTTCTAAGACATGTGGTCTTTTAGTGTAGTCACTAAGTCTTGTGTTACTATAATTGCAGCTCTGCTGTATTTTGTTCTTTATAATATTTTCTCCTTAACCTGGGGGTTTGGGAATTTGGCTGTGGTATTCCTGTACATTTTCATCCTGGGATCTCTTTCAGGTGGGGATTGGTGGATTGACATGTCTATTTTTGCATGAAACTTTCCTTTGTCAGCTCTAATTTTCTTGAAGAGATCTCTTGCCCTCCTATTCTCTGAAATTCAATATTCAGTAGGGTATATCTTCCCTTCCTCCTTCATCTTTTACTTTCCTTCCTTCCTTGGGTATTTGCAAAGCCTCATCAGACAGCCATTTTTGTTCTTGCTCTTCTTTTTCTTTGGAAATTTTTTTGTTGCTGCCTCCTGTACAACATTGTGAACCTCTGTCCATACTTCTTCAGGCACTCTATCTACCAAATCTAATCCCTTAAATCTGTCCATCACCTCCACTTCATATTCATAAGGGATGTTATTTAGGCCATACCTAGTGGTCTATGGTTGTTCTACTTTCTTCAATTTGAGTCTGAATTTTGCAATGAGAAGCTCATGATCTGAGCTACAGTCAGCTTCAGGTCTTCTTTTCACTAACTGCACAGACGTCTACACCTTTGGCTGATTTCTGTGTTGACCATCTGGGGATGAACATGTATGCAGCTGTTTTTTGGGTTGTTGGGAAAAAAAGAGTGTTATGGCTAGTGAGTCATCTTGACAAAACTCTATTGTTTCTGCCCTGCTTAATTTTGTATTTCAAGGCCAAACTTGCCTCTTATTCCAATTATCTTTTGATTTCCTACTTTAGCATTTCAATCCCCCATGATGAATGTTACATCTTTTTGGGGTGTTATTTCTAGAAGATATTGTGGGTCTTCATAGAACCAATCAACTTTGGCCTCTTCGGCATCAGTGGTTAGAGCACAGACACATTACTGTGATATTGAATGGTTTCCCTGTGTTCAAACAGGTATCATTCTGTCATTTTTGAGATTATATCCCAGCACTGGTTTTCTCACCTTTTATTGAATATGAGGGTTACACTATTTTTTCTAAGGGATCCTTGCCCACAGTAGCATATATAAAAATCACCTGAATTAAACTCACCCATTCCCATCCATTTAAACTCACTGTCTCCCCAAGATGTCAATGTTTAACTGCATTATAGTCAAACTGGAGAACCCTTTGTCCCTCATTCTCATCCTACCTTCATGCCATCTTCCATGCCTAGAATGAATTCCTTCCACCTCTCCCTATTGAAGTCTCTCCCTTCCTTAAAGGTCCCGCTGAGTTGCCACCTCCTCCATGGAGCCTTCCCTGATTCCTCCAGTTGTATAAGTGACTTCTTTCTAGCCAAATTTCCCAAATCTCTTTACCTGAGTCCCTCTTCTTCACACTTATCCTCTTGTTTTGATACCTTTAGCTTCTCCTCTATTCAATGGTAAGCTACTCATGAGCAGGGCATGTGTCTTATTTCTCTCAGTAGGTAGTCTAAATGGCTTAATGAAATGGTCAATGGATTTGGTGTCAAAATATTTGGCTTTGAATTCTGACTCCAACACTTACTAGCTGTAGTGAAACTGGGCAATTATTTCACCTTTGTGAACCTCAGTTTACTCATCTGTAAAAGGGGAATGACAATATTACTGCTACCTCACAGAGTCATTGAAAGATAGGATATAGGGGTCTTTGTAGCCACAAACAAGACACTCAGCATTTCAGTATTTCAGACTACTCTCTAAGTTTATAAATCATTGGTAGAGATGTTATTTTGCATTTGTGGTACAAGTGTTTCATAAGGTTTAAAGAACTATTAAAGTATGAGTTATTGTTATTATGCCCAGTTTCTTGCACATAGAAGACTCTTAGAAAGTGTTTGTGGAATTGAATTAAATCTTTTGAATTGTCGAATTAAAAGGACTATTAACATAGTGACTTGTTGCTATGATACCTCCATAGCATTCTCATCTTTTTTTTTTCAGGTTGTAAAGCCTATGGGCAATTTTCCCTACCATCTTTGTAATGTTATAGCCCATCTGTAGTATTTCTGCAGTCAAAACTGGTATGACCTTGGGTAACTCACCTAACTTTTCTGCATCTGTTCCTCATCTGTGAAATGAGACAGTTGGACAAATGGGTCTCTAAGGTCCCCTCCAGCTCTGGGGCTATGATTTTAAAACATCTTCCTGAAAGGAAAATCTGAGTATAGTTAAAGGGAGGCAAGGGAGGTTTTAGCAGCATTTTGCAATACCTGCTAAATATTTAGAACTGTTAGCAAATATTTGAAGAGCTTAAAAGGTACATAAAAAGGGAAATGGTGCAGAGCCCAAAAGAGAAGAGCTTTTTACAGAAAAGAAAAAGAAAAAAATATATTGAGGAAAAAATTCCAAATGGTGAAGAGACTGGAAATAGAACCTAGGTGTCTCGACTCCCAAGCTAGGTAGAACATTTCCAATCTGGGAAAAATCTGAACTGAGCCCCTCAAAATGTAATTGAGAGGGTACATAAGCCTGGGAATCAAGACATTTGAGTTCTAGTCCTGGGTAGCTACTCAACAAGCTATATGACTTTATTTTTAATGATATTTTATTTTTTCTCAATTACATGTAAAAATAATTTTTAACATTCATTTTTAAAATGTGGAGTTCCAAATTCTCTCTCTCCTTCCCTTCTCACTCCTCTCCCTGAAATAGTAAGCGATTTTATGTAGGTTATACATATGCAATCATGCAAAACATATTTCCATATTAGTCATGTTGTGAAAGAAAACACAGACCCCCCCAAATGAAAAAATATAAAGTGAAGAATAGTATGCTCTCATCTGCATTCAGACTACTTCAGTTCTTTCTCTGGAGGTAAATAGCATTTTTCATCATAAGTCCTTTAGAATTATCTTGGATGATTACCTTGATCAAAGTATGTAAGTCTTTCATAGTAGATCATCTTAAAATATTGCTGTCACAATATTCTCCTGGTTCTGCTCACTTCACTTTGTAATGGTTCATGTAAGTTTTTCCAGGTTTTTCTGAGAGCATTCTGCTCATTTCTTATAGCACAATAGCATTCATTACAATCATATACCACAACTTGTTCATCCATTCCCCAATTGTGAGACATCCCCTCAATTTCTAATTCTTTGCCACCACAAAAAGAGCAGCTATAAATATTTTTGTACAAATATGTCCTTCCCTCTCCCTCACTCCCTCCCTCCCTCTCTCTCTGTGTCTCTATGTCTCTCTCTGTCTCTGTCTCTCTGTCTGTCTGTCTGTCTCTCCCCCTCTCTGATACAGACCATGTAGTTGTATTTCTGGGTCAAATGTTATGAATAGTTTTACAGCCTTTTGAGCTGCTCTCCAGAATGGTTGGATCAGTTCACAACTTCACCAACAATGCATTAGTTTCCCAATTTCCCCATGACCCCTCCCACATTTATAATTTTATTTTTCTGTCATATTAGCTTGTTTCTTTAGTTTTATCAAACACTAAATTACTATGCCCATTTACTATAATGTATTGTATAACTAATCTATTCCACTCACGCACCAATCTATTTCTTAGCCAGTACCAAAGAGTTTTCATGGTTAATGCTTTATAACACAGTTTGAGATCTGATATGGCTAGTCTACCTTCTTTTGCATTTTTTTCATTAATTCCCCTGATAGTCTTGATTTTTGTTCTTCCAGATGAATTTTGTTATTATTTTTCTAACTTTTTAAAACAACTTTTTTTGTAGTTCGATTGGTACAGCACTGAAGTAAATTTAGGTACAATTGCCATTTTTATTATATTGACTAGCCTACCCATGAGCAATTGATCTTTTTCCATTTGCTTAGATCTGACTTTAGTTGTGTGAAGTATTTTGTAATTGTGTTCAGATAAGTCCTGGGTTTGTCCTGGCATTTATTTTATATGATCTATGGTTATTTAAAATGGAATTTCTCTTTCTATCTCTTCCTGATGGACTTTGTTTGTAATATAGAAATGCTGATGTTTTTATATGGGTTTATTTTATATCCCACAACTTTGTTAACATTGTCAATTATCTCAACTACTTTTTTAGTTGATTCTCTAGGATTCTCCAAGTATACCATCTGCAAAGAGTAACAGTTTTGTTTCCTTATTGTCTATTCTAATTCCTTTAATTTCTTTTTTCTTCTCTTATTGTTATAGCTAATATTTCTAGTACAATATTACATAACAGTGGTGATAATGGGCATTCATGCTTCACATCTGATCTTATTGGGAAGGCTTCTAGCTTATTCCCATTACAGATAATTCTTGTTGATGGTTTTAGATAGGTACTACTTATTATTTTAAGGAAAGCTTCATTTATTCCTATGCCCTCTAGTGTGTGTTTTCTTTTCAAGTAATAATAAGTGTTATATTTTGCCAAAAAGTTTTTTTTTTTTTGCATCTACTGAGAGAATCATATGATTACTTTTGGTTTTGTTATTGATATGGTCACTTATGCTGATGGCTTTCCTAGTATTGAACCAGCTTTGTATTACTGGTATAAATTAAACCTGGTCATACTGTATGCTCCTTGTGTTATATTGCTCTAATCTCCTTGCCAGTATTTTATTTAAAATTTTTGCATCAATATTCATTAGGGAAATCTGTCTATAGTTTTCTTTCTCTGTTTTTGCTCTTCCTGGTGTAAGTATTATCACTATATTTGTGCCTTTAAAGGAATTTGGTAGGACTCTTTCTTTGCTTATTTTTCCAAATAGTATATGTAGTATTGGAATTAATTGTTCTTTAAATGTTTGCTAGAATTCACCTGTGAATCCATGGCTGGGGGTGGGGGAGGGGGGAGAGTCCTTAGGAAATTCACTGAGGGCTTGTTCAATCTCTTTTTCTAAGATGGGGTCATTTAAGTATTCTATTTCTTCTTATGTTAATCTGGGCAATTTACATTTTTGTAAATATTTACCTATTTCATTTACAATTCCAGATCTACTGGCATATAATTAGGTAAAATATGTCCTAATTACTTTAATTTCCTGTTCATTGGTGGTGAATTCATTCTTTTCATTTCTGATGCTGGTAATTTGTTTTTCTTTTTTTTAATCAAATTAACCAAGGGTTTATTATATTTTCTTGTTTTTTTCATAACACCGGCTCTTAGTTTTATTTATTAATTCAAGGGTTTTCTTACTTTCAATTTTATTAATCCTCTCTTTGATTTTCAAGATTTCCAATTTGATGTCTAATTAGAGATTTTTAATTTGTTCTTCTAGTTTTTTTTTTTTTAATTCATTGATGTGCTCTTTCTCTATTTTATTGATGTAAGCATTTACATACATAATTTTTCCTTTAAGGACTACTTTTGCTGCATCCCATAAATTCCGGGGTACTGTCTCATTGTTGTCATTCTCTTTAATGAAATTATTATTTCTATGATTTAGTCTTTGATCCATTCTCATTCTTTTTTTCTTTCTTTAAGATTATTTGGTTTCTAATTTATTTTTAATCTATCCTTCTGTGGCCCTTTATTGAGTGTAATTTTTATTGCCTTAAGATCTGAAAATGATGCATTTAATATTTCTGCTTTTCTGCATTGGATTGTAAGGTTTTTATGCCCTAATCTATGGTCAATTTTTTGTATACATACCATGTGCCACTGAGAAAAACGTATATTCCTTTCTATTCAGATTCAATTTTCTCCAGAGGGCTAGTCTATCTACCTTTTCTAAAATTCTATTCACCTCCTTAACTTCTTCCTTGTTTATTTTTTGGTTAGATCTATATGGTTCTGAGGGGGGGGGTAAATTGAGGTCTCCCACTAGTATAGTTTTACTCTCTGTTTCCTCCTGTGACTCATTAAACTTCTTTAAAAATCTGGATGCAACATCATTTGGTGCATATACAGTTAGTATTGATATGACTTCATTGTCTATAGTATCTTTTAGCAAGTTATAGTTTCCTTCCTTATCTCTTTTAATTAGCTCTATTTTTGCTTTCACTTTGTCTAAGATCATGATAGCTACCCCTGCCTTTTTTTTTCAGCCAAAGCATAATAGATTCCCCTCTAGTCCCTGACCTTTACTCTGTGTTTCTCTGTTTCAAGTGTGTTTCCTATAAACAACATATTGTAGGATTCTGGGTTTTGATCCACTCTGCTATCTGCTTCTGTTTTATGGGAAAGTTCATTCCATTCATATTCACAGTTGTGATTTCTCTCTGTCTCTCTCTATCTCTCTACCTCCCTCCTTCCCTCTCTCTCTTTTCACCCTGTCCCTCCTCATCAGTGTTCTGTTTTGGACCACTATCTCCTCCAATTTGCCTTCCTTCCTATCAGTCCCATACCCTACTTCTCTATAGGATAAGACAGATTTATATACCCAACTGAATGTGTATGTTATTCCCTCTTTGAGCCAATTCCAATGAGAGTAAGGTTCAAGTGATGTCCATCCCTGCATGATTCCTTCCACTGTAACAGGTCTTTCTTTTATGCCTCTTCGTGTGAGATAATTTACCCCAATCTCCCTCTCCTTTCCCTCTTCTCCCAGTGCAATCCTTTCTCACCCATTAAAATTTGGTGTTTGTGGATATCATCCCATCAAAGTCAACTTATACGTGCCCCTGTATCTATGTATATGCCTTCTAACTGCAAATAGTGATAAAGTTCTTAAGAGTTACATATATCATTTTCCCATGTAGGAATATAAACAGTTTAACTATTGAATCCCTTATGTTTCCTCTTTTCTGTTTACCTTTTTGTGCTTTTCTTGAATCTTGTACTTTAAAATAAAACTTTCTGTTCAGCTCTGGTCTACTTCATTGAATATCCATTTTTTTTTCCTGCAGGATTATACTCAGTTTCCCTAGGTGGGGGACTCTTAATTGTAATCCTACCTCCTTTGCCTTATGGAATATCATATTTCAGGCCCTTCAAACCTTTAATGTAGAAGCTGCTAAATCTTGACTATGAATTCATGACATTTGAATTGTTTCTTTTTGGCTGCTTGCAATACTTTCTTCTTGATTTGTGAGCTCTGGAATTTGGTTATGATATTCCTGGAAGTTTTCATTTTGGGATCTCTGTCAGGAGGTGATCAGAAGAGTCTTTCAATTTCTATTTTACCTTCCAGTTCTAGGCAACCAGGGCAGTTTTCCTTGACAATTTGTTGAAAAATGCTGCCCAAGGACTTTTTTATCACGACTTTCAGGTAGTTCAATAATTCTTAAATTATCTTTCCTGGATCTATTTTCCAGGTCAGTTATTTTTTTTCCAATGAAATATTTCACATTTTCTTCTTTTAATTTTGTTTGACTGATTCTTGATGTCTCATGGAGTCATTAGCTTCCCCTTGCCCAATTCTAATTTTTAAGAAATTATTTTCTTCAGTGAACTTTTGTACCTCCTTTTCCATTTGGCCAATTCTACTTTTTAAGTAGCTGCTTTCTTCAGTGAATTTTTGTATGTCTTTTTCCATTTTTTGGTGCTTCCTTTACCAAGATGTTAACTCTTTTTTCATGATCCTCTTGAATCTTTCATGATCCTCTTGAATTACTTCTTTTCCCAATTTTTCTCCTACCTCTCTAATTTGATTCTTAAAATCCTTTGTGAGATCTTCCATAGCCCAAGATCAATTCATATTTTTATTTAAGGCTTCCCATGAAGCTGTTTTAACATTGTTGTCATCTTCTAAATTTGTTTTTATCTTCCACCTCCCCACAGTAACTTTCAATGCTCATGTTCCTTTCTTAATTTTGTGGGGGTTTTGATTAATTTTTCCAGTCTCTATAATGACTTTTAATTTTATGTTAAAGTTGGGCTTTGTTCCTGGGGTGGAGGGAGCACTGTCCCAAGCTTTTTGCCCTGAGAGCATGGGGCCTTGCCACTGACCTGCACAGGCGCTGAAGGCCTCTCTGCCAGTTTGCTGTGATGCAGTCTCCTGCTGGCTTGCCTGAATATCACCTGCACTGACCTGTGCTCCCCTTTTACTCAAGTGAGACAGACTTTTTTATGTCAACTTTTTCTATTGTCTTGGGCTGGAAATTTTTTCAACCTGTTCTTTTGTTCATTCTGCCACTCCAGAATTCATTTTGAGACATTATTTTATAGTTGTTTGGAGGTGCATTTGGGAGAGTTCAGGTAAGTTCCTGCCTTACTCTACCATCTTGGCTCCACCCACCGATCTGTGACTTTAGAAGCACTTTACGAATCTGCCTCTCTGGGTTTCTCAGTTTGTTCTTCTTTAAAAGGAGGCGGTTAGATTAGTGCAGAAGTCCTTAACCTTTTTAGCATTGTGGACATTCTGGGGAAGTTTAAGGAGCCTTCTCAGAATTATGGTCTTCAATGCATAAGATAAAATATTATAATAAAAAATGGAAGTCATTTGTATTGAAAAACAATCATCAAAAAATTTAATAGGCCCCAAGTTAAGAACCCCTCAACTAGATTCTATATAAGATTGCTTCCATCTCTATCATTCTAAGATTTCAAAAGATTTAATAAATGGAGAGATAGACTCCCTTTGACACTGTTATTCATCACCTCCTTGCTGGACCTATCATGTTCAGCACTATGCCAGACACTGGAGATACAAAGAAGAAAGAAAAACAGCTCACATTCTAAAGTGAGAATACCACATTTATACAACAAAATAATACAAAATCATGTCAAGAGAGAGGGATTGCTAACAATTTGGAGGAGAGGGAGAAGTCCTATGTAGGATCTGACACCTCAGCTGGGCTTTGAAGGCAGGTGAGAATTCTGATAGACAAAGGAGCAGAAAAATCTGCCAGTGTACATCCTCCTGGTCTAACCTTCCAGAAGTCAAGGATAACATACCACAATGGAATGGAATTATCATTCCCCAAGTGTCAGAGCTGAAACATGAACTCAAGTTTCCAGACTCCAGATGCAACATTCTTTCAACCAATCAGTCAATAAGCATTCATTAAGTCCTTTCTATGTGGTAGGAGCTGCATTAAGAAATGTAGGAAGCTGTCTCACTGTATTAACCATTCTCAGCCAATAAGCCAAATCTTCTAGTAAATTCTGACAGCAATGTCGAGGGGTCAGGAAAAAAAGAAACCAATAGGGCTGACATTTGTGAGTTAAAAGCAAGAAATCCATTTAATTTTTTTCAGATGATATCAAATTGACATGACACAGCTTAGGACACTGATAGGCAGATGATACCTAAGAAAACCCAAATGAGAAAGATGGCATTAACTCAGGCCATTCTAGGAAACTGTTCTTTTTTGTACTTGCTGATTTCCCCTGCTCCCTAGAGAGAATTGATCTTTCATCTTCTGAATGCAAAGGAGAGTATTTATCTGACATTTCTAATCCTCTGAGAGGTTCTGCTATCTAAATAGCTTGGGGAGGGGGGTTAATGAAAGAGAGGATCCTTTTTTTTCTTTTTATACATAAGTGAAAATCATGTTAAAGACATGTCTATTATCTACATGCAGGAATAAATTATTGTTGATTAAGACATCCCCACATTTTGATTATCATTATTACTGTCCAGAAGCAAGGTGGTCAAGCATGGATCCACCAGCTGGGTGTATTCCTCAAAGCACTGTCTTTGAAACAAATCTTCAGATGACAGTCAGAGACAGTGATCCAATTTTCTTCTGGAAAAATCATTTGAATAGACCAGAACAGAAGATCATATAAACAATTAAACTAAATATCCTACATCTTTGTGTCAGTGTGGACATGTAAGGAGACTCTAGGTTCTTAACTCATTTTTTGTCAGGGACTTTTTTGGTATTTGGCAAAGCTATGGACCTTTTGTCAGAATAGCATTTTAAAATGTAAGCTGTCAAGTCAACAAGAACTTATTAAGCATAGGCTATGCATAGGGAATTTGTTCTGTGATGTTTGGATCAGTTAAAGGGCTACACTTGAGGACCTAGAGGGCCACATGTGGCCTTGAGGCCACAGGTTCCTCATCCCTGGACCAGGCACTATGCTAAGACCTAGAAATACAAATACAAGTAGAAATGATAGTCCTTGCCTTCAGGAAAGATAACATATAACAGGAAGCTGAAGAGGCTTGAGGAGTGGGAAAGGATTTGCTCAGGGGCATAGGAGAATGGTTAAGAAATAAGTCTGGAGATATAAGAGTGGAGCCCAGAGAGGAATGAAGTAGTGAATATGGCCTGGGAATTTCCTTTAAAAATGGCAGTTCTAGGAGGAAAGGACCACAGCAGCAGAGGCATCTTCCAGGGTCAGGTAGTAGAAGGATCTTCCAGGATGAATAATATAAATAGGACTGCAAAGGAAACCAATTATAGTGAAATTCAGTTATCAATTTGTTTTCCTTTAAGTTTACAGACCCCAGGTCAAGAACCCTAAGACTAGAGTAGGGGTGGGGAGGGGAACCTGTGGCCTCAAGAGAGAGAGACAGACAGACAGACAGAGAGGGAGAGCTGGGGGGAGAGAGAGACAGAGAGAAAGACAGAGAGAGAGAGAGACAGAGACAGAGAGAGAGCACCTGAGCTGGGCTTTGAAAGCAGGTGAAAATTCTGATAGCCAGAGGAGAAGAAGAGTCTGCCATAGTTTACATACCCTTGGTCTAACCTTTCAGAAGTCAAAGACATGGTTATATCACTATGAATGGTCAACATATCATCCCCAAGTGCCAAAGTTGAAAGATGAACTCAAGTCTCCAGACTCCAAATTCAACATTCTTTCAATTAATCAGTCAATAAACATTTATTAAGCACCTTCTACGTGACAGGCATTATGTTAAACACTGGAGACAGAGACAAAAATCGATAACCCTTCCACCAAGCCTCTCCCCACTCTAGTCCATACTCCGCTCAGCTGTCAAATAGATCTGAAAAAAACAGAGCAGATGATGTCACCCATCTATTCAGTAAACTCTTGTGGCTCATCATTGCTCCTAGGACCAAACACCAAATTTTCAGTTTAGCTTTCAAAGCCCTTCATCACCTAGTCCCTTTCTCCCTTTCCAGTCTTCTTCCACCTCATTCTTCTCCACATACTCCATGACCCAGTGACTGGTCTTCCACTTGGTTCTCAAACAAGTCACTCCATCTCTTGACTCCAGACATTTCTCCTCCTTATCTCTGCATCACGGCTCCCTTCGAGTCTCAGAAAAAGTCTTACTTTCTGCAAGAAGTTTTTCCCAATCCTCACTAATCTTAGTGCCTTCTCTCTGAAATGATATCCAATTTCCAATTTGTCCTGTACATAGCTTGTTTGCACATATTTGTTTGAATGCAGTTTTCCACAGCTAGGTGGCACAGTGAATAGAGCATCAGGTCTCAAGTCCGGAACACTCTTCCTGAGTTCAAATCTGGCCCCAGACCCTAGCTGTGTGACCCTGGATATATCATTTAACCCTCTTTGCCTCAGTTTCCTCTGAGCTGGAGAAGGAAATGGCAAACCACTCTAGTATATCTGCCAAGAAAACTCTTAAAGAGGTCATGGAGAGTTAAATATGATGGAAATGTCTCAACAACAATAAACAACAGTTTCCCCCATCAGACTATGAGTTCCTTCAGAGAAGAGATTGGGTTAGTCTTTTGTTTTGTTTTTTTGCCTTTGTACCCTCAGAGCTTGGCACAATGACTGGCATATAATCAGTGCTTAATAAAAGCATATTAACTTGACTGCCCTCAAGATCTTTAAATTTTATTGGGAAAGACAACACATGTAAGTAAATATATACAAAATCTTTATAGGCAGACCTCATTTAATCGTATTTCACTTCATTGGGCCTCACAAATATTGCAATTTTTTACACATCGAAGGTTTGAGACACCCCTGCATCAAGACAGTCTATCAGCACCATTTTTCCAACAGCATGTCCTCACATGGTGTCTGTGTCACATTTTGATAATTCTCACAATACTGCAAACTTTTCCATTATTATTATATGTGTGATGGTGCTCTGTGATCAGTGATCTTTGAGGTTGCTTGCTTTTGCAATTGTTCTGGGGCACCACAAACCGTGCTTATGTGGGCATATAAGAAGGCAAACTTAGTAAATGAATGTTGTGTGTGGTCTGACTGTTCCACTGACTGAACAGCCATCCCCATCTCTCTCCTTCTCCTCTGACTTCCTTGTTCCCTGAGACACAAAAATATTGAAATCATGCCAATTAATAACCCTAATATGACCTGGAAGTGTTCAAGTGAAAGACTCTCACTTTAAATGTAAAACTAGCAACTAAGTCATTTTGACTATTAGAAATATATAAAAATAAAGGACATATGAAGATGCTATCTGCATCTAGAGAAAAGAACTGATAAATAGAAGTATTTAGAGAATAATTATGTGGCAGGGGGCTCTAATGATAACCATCTCTAGGGTGGGGGGAAGGGAGGGAAGGAAAAAAAGAAAGAATAGAAATTTATATGATAACTCTTGTATATTTGGAGGAAATAGCAAGTGGTACATGGTAGATTTGCAGTTTCATGAATAATCACTTTTTTTTTTAATCATACTGTGTTATGGAAATGCTTGTTTTGTTCCGTGAATTGAAAACAAAATACAGGTTTTTTTTAAGGAAAAAAAAAACTAGAAATGATTACACTTAGTGAGAAAGATATGTCAAAAGCTGAGTGAGAGAGACTGAAAGCTACACCACCACCATGATCAGTCAGTAGCCATCAACATTGAGGCAAGATCCTCTACCAGCAAAAAAGATTATGACTCATGGAAAGTTCAGCTAATGGTTAGAATTTGTTAATAATAAAGTATTTTTTAATTAAGCTATGAACATTTTTAGACATACTATTGCACACTTAATAGAACACAGTATAGTGGAAACATAACTTTTATATGCACTGAGAAAACGAAATTTTTGTGTGACTCGCTTTATTGCCACATTCACTTTATTGCAATGGTCTGGAACTGAACCCGAAATATCTCCAAGGTATGCCTGTACATAATAACTGGGGGCGGGGGATGAGACACTAGCAGTTGAGGTTTCATGTAGAAAGCAATACTCCTATTATGCCACACTAACACCTCAATTACATTTTCATTTGATGGATCTGATATAGAATACATAGCTATATTATATATATATATTACTATAATGCTTCTGTGAATATCAATGTCCCATATTAAGCAACTATCAGCAATTCTTCTTATTCAAATTGTTACAAGACACATTTTACAGCAATAGAACTATGACCAAATTGGCTAGCCTCCGGCAGACAGAGCTGTATCCCCAGGAAAGGCCTAGAAGAGTCTCCCCTCCCTCCTCTCACTCTCTACTTCACTACCTCCCACCCAGATTCTCTCTTCCTCTCCCCCTCCCTCCCTTCCTCTCTCTCCTTCTTACTCTCCTTCTCTGTCTGTCTGTCTGTCTCTCTCTTCTCTGTCCTTCCCTCTGTCTGTCTGTCTGTCTCTGTCTCCTCTCTCTTCTTCTCTCTCTCCCTCTCTCTCTGTCTCTCTCTCTCTCTGTCTCTCTCTCTCTCTCTCTCTCTCTCTCTCTGTCTCTCTGTCTGTCTGTCTGTCTGTCTGTCTCTCTCTCATAGAAATGGGTTCCGCTGGGTGGCCAATCCTGTACCTCCTGGTTTATGAGACATACTCATCCTTTATTTTTTTAGACATCCTTTCTCTATGAAAATGACACTAGACCCATTATTTCTCAGTAAGACAAATTCTTTGAATTGTTTTCCCAGCAATAAGATGAAGAAATGGCCCTGGGGAGGCTGGGGAGGGCCACTCTGTCCCTGATCACAAAGCTCTTGCCTCAGAGGGTCAGGAATCTTAGAATAAAGAGGCAAAGACCTTGGGGCCATCTGGTCCAAACTTCTTCTCAGACAGATGAGACAGAAAGTACATTATCCAAAGTCATTTCAATAACAGAACTCCCATCTTTGCGGTTATTATTATTATTGTTGTTCAGTTGTGTATGACTCTCCATGATCCCATTTGGGGCCTCTTTGGTAAAGATATTGGAATGGTTTGCCATTTCCTTCTCCAGCTCATTTTACAGATGAAGAAACTGAGGCACATATAGTTAAGTGACTTGCCCAGGGTCACACAGCTAGTAAGTGCCTGAGGCTGGGTTTAAACTCAGGTCTTCCTGACTCCAGACCTGGAGTTCTATCCACTAGGTCACCTAGTTGACCATTCCCATCTTTGCATATTAATATTTCTCCTTTCTTTCTCACCTTCTGCCTACCAGCCTACCTCAAAATTCTCATGAACTCTGACTCATTCCTGAGGTGGTACCTCAGAGTTATTTTAATTTGCATTTCTCCAATCAAGAGTGATTTAGAGTATTTTTTTATATGACTAGGTAGCTCTGAAGTATCTGGGTGGTACAGTGGGAAAATTCTGGGACTAAAGTCATAAAGATTCCTTTTCCTGAATTCAAATCTGGTCTCAGACCCTCACTAGTTGCAAGACTCTGGGTAAGTCACTTAATCCTGTTTACCTCAGTTCCTCATCTATAAAATGAGCTGGAGAATAAAATGGCAAATCATTCCAGTGTCTTTCCCAAGAAAACCCCAAATGAGATCACAGAGAGTCAAATACAACTGAAAATGGCTGAACAACAACATAAAGCTTTTATTTAAATTTTAAATTTAATTTATTAAAAAAATTTTTTATTTCTTCTGAAAACTGCCTTTGCATATCATATCCTTTATCAATTGGGGAATGGCTCTTTTTGTTATAAATTTGACTCAGTTCCCTATATATTTAAGAGACCTTTCTCAGAGAAACTTAATGTGAAAAAAATTTCCCCCCAATTTCCTTCTCTCAGTTATATTCCATAAGACTCCTGAGGTCTCCATTTAATCTAATCTCCCTAGTTTCTAAGCCTACCTTTCTTTATCTATGCTCCTTCTTTTCTCCTGCTCCCAAACTGAAGAGCAAGTGATAGGGGTGGGAGCATCAAAGAAACCTGGTCCATCCCTTTTGTGAGAGGAATTAATCTTTTAACTACTACACGTTTGCTTCTGCAAAGAAACAAAAACAGAGAAAATTCATCTATGTTTTCATGGTTATAACTCTTTTAAAATTTTATTTACTATTTATAGAATAAAACAAGCATTTCCATAACATAGTAAAATAAAAAGAGGATTGTACATGAAACTACAAATCTATTATGTACAACTTGTTATTTCTTTTAAATATATAATAAAGTTATCATGTAAAATTTTCCCCCTCTTTCCTTCCTTCCCCCACCCCACCCTAGATGGCTACCATTAGACACAAGTATATAGATATAGATATATACACATAAACGTATGTATATATAAATTATTCTATACATACTTATCAGTTCTTTCACTGGATGCAGAGATAATTAGTGATAATTTTAGCTAGCATCTATAAGTTCATGGGATTTAGAGACCCCAGTAAACCTTGGAGATCTTCTAGTTCAAACATTTAATTTTACAAATAAGGAAAATCATTCCCAAAGACCATCTATTGATGGTGCAGTAGATAGTGTTAGACTTGAATGTAGGAAGACCCGAGTTCAAATTCCGCTTCCAACGCTTCCTTAGCTGTATTACTCAGGGAAAATCATTTAAGTCTCAGCCTCAATTTCTTCAAATGTAAAACAGACATAATAATAGCAACTACTCCATAGGTCTGTGAGGATCACATGAGTTAACATGTAGAACATGCTTGGCAAACTTTAAAAAGCTGTACAATTGCAAGCAAACAGGATTAGATTTACTCATTGTCACACAACTTGTAAGAAGAAGCAAGACTAAAACCCAAGTCTTCTGACTCCAGATCTGGTTCCCTTGATCACAGATCACACTACCTAGCACTAGCATTTGCAAAACTACTGGTTGAGCAAAAGTGTTGGCTTTCTCCCTACCCAAACTCTGGCTTAACTGGGAACCAGGATTCCACTTTGGCCATATTGGCAGCAGACTTGAGAAGATGTGCCAATGGGCTCCCATTGTGGACATTTGCAACAAAGGGGGTTGGTTTTTCTTCCCCCACATCTCAGTAATGGGAATTAGGATCTCAGAACTATGAAATACACATGTTGTAGGGGTTTAGGACATGAAGAGGAACAAACTGGAAAGAAAACAGGACTCTTCCACAGCTGGAAATCTGTGTTCCTACTCTTTGAACATTCTCTTATCCATAAAACCTTTTCTGATCACTTCAACAGCCCCCGTCCTCCCTCCCCAACTACTCTTTATTCATCTACATGCATACATGTATACACGTACATATATACATACATACACACACATGTATTTTTCTCTATATCTTTAGACCTAAACATGCATATATGTACTTGTAAAGGATTCTGGACTTAGAACCAGGAAGACCTGAGTTCAAATCTGATCCCAGCACTTCCTAGCTGAATCATCCTGAACAAGGCACTTAACCTCTGTCTGCCTCAGTTTCCTCATTGCCATAAAAAATAGCATCTACCTCCCAAGGTTGTTGTGAGGATAAAATGAGAGAATATTTGTAAAGTGCTTTGCAAACCTTAAAATGCTATGTAAATGTTAGATATTATTGCTGTTTCACTTATTGGAATCTAAGCTTTTTTTGAACAGGGATTGTTTCATTCTTTATAGTCATATATCGTGCCTAGTACAGTGTAGCTAGGTGGTGTAGTCGATAGAGAGCCAGGCCTAGAGTCAGGAAGACTCATCTTCCTGGGTTCAAATACATCCTCAGACACTTACTAGCTGTGTGACCCTCGGCAAGTCACTTGACCCCGTTTGCCTCAATTTCCTCATCAGTAAAATAAGCTGGAGAAGGCAATGGCAAACCACTCCAGTATCTTTGCCAAGAAAACACCAAATGGGATCACGAAGAGTTGAACATGACTGAAATGACTGTATCAGCAATGCCATATTCACAATGCCTATGGAGATTACAAATATGCTGATATAATTATCCATTACAAAATACGTCATGCTTGCCATATGGGGAAATAAACTAGAAAATTTATTAAGATACCAAAAGACTGAGTCCCAAAACCAGAAAGTGAAAGCCATCAGAGTAGTTATGATATTGGCACAGGTAGATAAAGTAGAAAGCACCCACATTTTCAAGCCTTTAAAACAGAACAGGCTACCTCAGGCAAAGGTCCTCCTCTCCCCACTCACAGCAACCACCCAGCGTCCGGGAAGCGCGCTCCCAGCAGCTCCGGCCCCTGGCAGTCCTCAGCAGGAGTCCTTAGCAGAAATTCTGGCTAAGTCAAAAAGGGCTTTGCGCTGCCGCTGCCTCTGCTGCTGCTGCCGCCCTCGCCACCACCGCCAGCCACCGCAGGAATGCTAGCTTGGCTTCCGCTTCCTCTTGCTCCGCCCCTTCCTGCTACGTCAGCAAGTCCAACGGGGCATGGAAGATCCCATAACCCTTACAATGACTGAACAATAGCACACAACTTCTGAGAAAGTATTTGTACCAGGTCTTCTAGACTCCAACTCCAGAGTTCCTTCCACCTGCCTCACTGTGCTAGGGTCTGGTGGTCACTGAAAGTATAGTAAGGAAGGCCTCCCTCCCCTCACGGAGCTCATAGCCAAGAAGGAGAGAAAAGCATGTACATAAATACAGTGACCCAGGAAGGATGATTGTGTAACCCTAGTGGCACAGTTTTGAGGGCTCTAACTTCATACTTTAAGGAAAGAGTCAATGGGAATGGTCCCTTACACAGAGCCCGCATTCTATGCATGTCAAAGGTCACACAGACAGATTCCATAAAAATCACTCTTTGGATCATGACTCCACACAGGATTTCACTTAAGAACCTCAGAATTTAGTTCATTTGGTCTTTGCCCATACAGGAACTTCTCTGGAGACATAGGTTATGTCTAGAGATATGGGGAAAAGTTTCCTCAGGTTATCTCTCTCATCTCTCTCTTTGTGTCTCTCTGTCTCTGTCTTTCCTCTCTTTCTCTATTTCCATCTCTCTCTTTCTCTATCTTTTTCTCTCACTCCTTCCCTATCTATCTCAATGTATCTAAATATTCTGCATACATACATGTATATGTATAACATACATGTATATATGTGGGGACATGTATGTCTAGTAAGATACACAATACATATCTATATGTATACATGTATATTAAATATAGGACAGACTTTACGTTAACTCATAGAAAGAATGGAAAAAACCTCCAGGAGACCCACAGGAGCTCATAAGCACGCAAAAGATCCCTCTTCCCCATCAACAAATACCCCAAATGATAATAATTATGCTACATCCAAAAAAAAATTAAAATAAAACAAGCATAAAATCTTTGGGGGATTACCTGGTTCTGTGTCATTATTTGATTTTTCTTCTATTTATCCATATTTTTAAGTCCCATTGCTTCGGTCTCAGGAACATTAAATCCCACAGCGGGACTTGACCATATGAGTTTAGGAAAGCATTACTGACTCAGTGATTGACAGTGAATTCAGCATGCTACTCAAAGGAACAAAAATAGATTCCCTCCCCATAGAGGACAATCTGGACTGAGAATTCCTTTTCAGGATTTTCATTTACATTTTGTGTTCTGTAAGCATCCGAATTAATTTTTAAATCATTCTCATCCTTATCCCACCCTAGGCCCCAGAGAGAAATGCAGTCACATAAATTTGGTTATGCCTTATTGCTTCTTTTTTTTGAATAATAATACTATCAACAATAATATCTCACATTTATATAATGATTTCTGGTTAAATTGTTTTATATATGCAACTAAATACATCATGGCATTTCCTCCTCATGACAAGAAAAGTGTTAAGGCGTAGTAGAAGCAATCCTGGAATCTTACACCATAAGTTCAAGTGTCAAGCCATGTCACTCTTTAATCCTCAGTTTCCTCATCTGAAAATGGGGCATAAGTATCCAGTACCTCACAGGGCTGGTATGCAGAAAGTGCCTTCTAACTATAAAACACCATTATTACTAATAATAACAACAGTAAGGTGGGTAGAACAAATATCTTTGGCCCCATTTTACAGATGAGGAAACCAAATCAAGATACACAAAGGATTAGCCCAAAGTCACCCACATTGTCACAGGTAGATCCCTGAACTGGATCCATGGCTCCCAGGCATGTCCTTTCCAACCTAAACAACTGTGTCAATTTCAAGCATCCTTAATTTGAAATTTCTCATGTGATGCCACAGTCATTATTTCACTTATGGTTATTGGGTTTTTCAAGTCTCTACTATCTTGAGCTTGATTGGTGATTTTTCTCTTCCTTGTCCTAGGTCCTACAGCTAATAAAGTAAGAAGGTCAAGATTTGGTTCAAAATCCAAGGTTCTTTGCCCTCCTCTACTTGCCACTTCTGCAGCACTAACTCTTTATGCTGATCCCCTGGGGGCCCGGCAAAAAACCAGCCCCTGAGAAAATGAATGGCTGAGATGCCGATAAAGCAATCAAACATTATCTGAAATTATGCTTTTAAAAAATTAAAATCAATCAAACACCGAGAAGCCCTCATGAAATGAAAAGGTGTTTAAAAGATGGAGGCTGAGGGGCCTTGAGAAAAACAACTTAAATTATTGAAAGAGGCTTTTCACTGTGTGGGGAAAATGTTCCAATAATGTCAGATTAAAAATTTAAATCTATTTACTTTCCAGATGGTTTTCTCCAGTGTTCTTATTAAAGTCTGCAAGGTACCTGTTGTCTGTGGAAGAGAATTCTGCTTGCTGGTTTAAAATAAAGTCAGTCACAGTTAAGAGGGATGGATTCATTTTCCTGATTTTGTCTCTGGTAGAACATCTGAATTGTAATAACAACAATAGCATTTATATAGTGCTTTGAAGTTTGCAAAGTGTATTTTTATCTCATTTGTTCCTAACAATCTCCCTGTAGGTTCTAAGAGCATCCCTACTTTACAGGTGAAGAAACTTGGATTGAAAAGTTGAGCGCTTCACCTAGCAGAAAGGACACTTGAACCCAGCTCTTTGGGCATCAAGGCTGGCTCACACTTCCACACTATCCAATGGGGAGGTCTGCTCAGATGGTCTCGAAAGCCCCTTTCATCTCAAAATCTGAAATCCAAAGTCTGATCTCCCGCCACCTCAGTTTTTTTTTTCATTTGTAAGGTATCAAAAACAATAGCCTACTTGAAGATTCTATGAGATAATGCACATACCACACTTTGTAAAGTATATTACTATTATCATGATGTCATGCTTCCTCCCTCAGACATGTTACTGTTATGTTGCATTGAGTTCATTTTTGGAAAGCAAGCTCACATGTTCACATTGCCATTTTTAAGGCCTTTTCCTTTACTATTCATTTCCTCTTCTTGATCTGGGGGCGAACTTGTAATACTGAATTTATGACATAAAACCCCTTCTAAATCAAGAGGCACGGATGTCTGACATATGAGATTAAGAGGGATTTGAGGCAGAATTAATCAGACAAAGAAATTGGAATGGGGAGAAAAAAATCTTCCATAAAACAGCAATCTTCATACACAGAGATGGCCCACTTAATATTAACAATAGCTGACATTTATATGGCGCTTTATAATGTGTAAAGTACCTTGGCTACATGAGCTCATTTGACCCTCACAAAAACCCCTGTGGTGGTCAGTATGACCGGCATTCTTATTTACCAAGGAGAAATCTGAGATTCAGGGTGGTCATGTCTTATGCAAGGAGACACAGTTAGAAAGTATCACAGGCAGGATCTGAATCCAGGATTTTAATCTAGGTCTTGTCAGTCAATAGTCAATCAATAAACATGCATTTATTTAGCACCTGTTTTGTACCAGGCACTCTGATAAACATTTCAGTGGCACAGGACTGTCCTGCATGGCCTGCCTGAATCAAAGAAGTTTCTGTGTTCTATGAGCAAAGCAGAATTGGAGTAGTTCAAAAGAAACATGAGATGCACAAATTTAGAGACATCTCCCCTCCAAATATTCACATGGACTAAGTGTTTTAACTAAAGGTTATAGCTCTAGGGCTGGAAGGGACCTCAGAGACCATTTGGTCTGAACCCTTCTTTTTAAAAATGAGAAGACTTCTTCTGAAGCCAAGATGGCAGGTCTGAGGCCCTCCCAAATTCCCCTCCAAACAACTAAAAAAACTGCCGATGAATTGGTCTAGGAGCAGGGAAGCAGCTTACCAGCCAGCCAGGAAAGGTCTGTCTCACTGGGAAGGAGGAGGGGTGTGGAGTGAGGTCCAACAGCAGGACAGGAGCAGCAGCCAGCCAGCCTCACAGCAGGGGGCCTACAGCAAACCTAGGGCAATCCAATAGCAAGGCCCCACCCTCCTGCAAAGGAGCAGCCCCCTAGGCAAGTGAGCAGTCTATATAGCACAGGGAGGCTCCACCCTAGTAACCCCACTCCCCAGCACATGCCACTAAGAAGGCCTTCACCCCATTGCTGACCAGCAGCGAAGCCCTGCCCAGGGTGAGTCAACAGTGGAACCCCACCCCTGGGCTCTAGCAGCAGAAAGACTCTGTTTCTATAGCAATCCAGCAAAAAGGTCCCACCCTGGGGCAGACCAGCAACAAGATCCCTCTTCCAGGGCCAGCCAGTAGAAAGACTCTGTTACCATAGCAACCCAGCAGCAAGACCCCCACCCCCCACCCCTGGAGCTGGTGAGAAACTAAGACCCAGGGGAGGCCAACAGGGACGTTCCCCACCCCCCAGTACAAGCCAGAAGGGAAGTCTACCCTCCAGAGAGAGCAAGAATCTAAACCCTGAGTGAAAGGCAGCAATGTGATGAAGAGTCCCAGCACAAAAAGCTTGGGACAGTGCAGGACCAGTGCCCAACTCTCACATAAAAACACCAAGTCACAAAAAAAAAAGGCAGAAAAAATGAACAAAAAATAAAAAAAGCTTGACTATAGAAAGTTACTATGGTGATAGGGACACTCAAGGCAAAAACATAGGAGAGGACAATAGTGTCAAAATGGGTACATGTGAAGAAAAATGTAATTTGGTCTTAAGCCCAAAAAGTTGCTCAAAGAACTTAAAAAGGATCTTCAAAAACAAAAATGGGAAAAGAAATGAGATTAATGTAAGAGAATCATGAAAAAAGAGTCAATAGTATGGAAAAAGATATAAAAATTTTACCAAGTAAAGTAACTACCTAAAAAATAGAATTAGTCAGATGAAAAAGGAAGCAAAACATCTCACTGAAGAAAACAATTCCTTAAAAATTAAAACCTATGAATAGAAACTAATGAATCTATGAGCTATCAAGATAGAACAAAACAAAATGAAAAAAGTAAAAAAAAAAGAAAAAAATGTTAAATTTCTCATTGGAAAAACAATTGACCTAGAAAATAGATCCAGGAAAGATAATGTCAGAATTATTGAACAACCTGAAAGGCATTGGGAAGGGAAAAAAGCCTGGACAACATCAAAGAAAACCACCCTGATATATTAGAACCAGAGGGCAAAATAGAAATTGAAAGAATTCACTGATCACTTCCTAAAAGAGATCCCCAAAAGAAAACTCCCAGAAACATCATAGCCAAATTCCAGAGCTCACAGGTCAAGGAAAAAGTACTGCAAGCAGCCAACAAGAAATAATTCAAATATCATGGAACTACAGTCAGGATTACACAGGATTTAGTAACTTCCACATTAAAGAACCAGAAAGCTTGGAATATGATATACTAGAAGGCAAAGGAGTTAGGATTAACACCAAGAATCACCTATCCAAGCAAAACTGAATATAATCTTTCAGAATAAAAAAGTGAATATTTAATGAAATAGAGGAATCTCAAGCATTTCTAATTAAAAACCAGAACTGAATAAAAAAAACTGACCTCCAAGTACAAGACTCAAAGGAAACACAAAAAGATAAAAAAAGAAAGAGAAAACATAAGAAATTCCATAGTTAAACTGTTTCTATTTCTATACTGCAAGATAATATTTGTAACTCTTAACAACTTTATTACTATAAGACCAATAAGGAGTATATATAGACAGAGGGTATGGAT
This sequence comes from Petaurus breviceps papuanus, assembly GCF_028583685.1. Classification (NCBI taxonomy): domain Eukaryota; kingdom Metazoa; phylum Chordata; class Mammalia; order Diprotodontia; family Petauridae; genus Petaurus; species Petaurus breviceps. The sequence goes on from NW_027185804.1 coordinate 25,710,570, forward strand.
ATACAAGACTTTGATGGGATGATAACCCCCCCCCCAAAAAAAAAATAAAGGACTGAGAAAGAAAATTGCACTGGAAGAAGGAGGGAGGAGATCATTTGGGGTAAATTATCCCACACAAAAAAGGCATGAAAGAGCTATTATAACAGAGGAGAAGATGGGGGGGGTGGCAAAGTTTAACTTTACTTTCTTCAAAACTGGCTCAAAGGGGGAATAACATACACACTCATTTGGTTATAGAAATCTATCTTACCCTATATGGAAGTAAAAAGGGATGGAGATAAGAGAAAGGGGAAGGAGGATTGATAAAAGAGATGGATATGCTGAGGAAGGCAGTGATCAGGAATGAATGACTTATGAGGAGGGAAAGGGCAGGGGGTAAGACAGAGAGGGGGATAAACAAGCAAAATATATAGTGGAGGGAAATCATATCTATTATCTATCATATCTATTATCATGACTATAAATATGAATGGGATCAACTAAACCATAAAGTCAAAGTGGATAGCAGAATGGATTAAAAACCAGAATCCCACAATATGTTGTTTAGAAGAAACACATTTGAAGCAGGGAGATACACACAGGGTAAAGGCCAGGGGTGGGAGCAGAATCTATCATGCTTCAGCCGAAGCAAAGAAATCAGGAGTAGCAAACATGATCTCAGAAAAAAAAAACAAAGCAAAAATACATCTAATTAAAAGAGTAAAGAAGGAAACTATATCCTGCTGAAAAGTACCATAAACAATGAAGTTATATAAACCATATACACACACACACACACACACACACACACACACACACACACCCAATAGTATATAATCTAAATTTCTGAAGTAGAAGTGAAATGAGTTATAGGAGGAAATTGATGATAAAACTATACTAGTGGGGGACCTCAACTTTCCCCTCTCAGAACTAGATAAATCTAATAAAAAATAAACAAGAAAGAAGTTAAGGAGGTGAATAAAATTCTGAAATAGTTAGATATAGATCTCTGGAGAAAATGGAATGGAAATAGAAAGGAATATAACTTTTTCTCAGAAACATATGGCATCTACACAAAAAGTGATCATATATTAGGACATAAAAACCTCACAACCAAATGCAGAAAAGCAGAAATAGTAAACACATCCTTTTCAGATCATAATGCAATAAAAATTACACTCAATAATGGACAGTAGAAAGAGAGAATAAAATTAACTGAAAATTAATCCTTAAAAACAAGTGGGTCAAAGAACAAATTATAGAAACAATCAATAATTTAATTAAAGAAAATGATAACAATGAGACAACATACAAAAATTTATGGGATGCAGTCAAAGCAGTATTTAGGGAAAAATTTGTATTTGTAATTGCTTACATAAAAAAACAGATCAAAAGCAAATCAAAGAATTGGGCATGCAAGTAAAAAAAAAAACCAGAAAAAGAACAAATTAAAAATCCCCAATTAAACACCAAATTGGAAATCCTGAAAATGAAAGGAGAGATTAATATAATTGAAAGTAAGAAAACCATTGAACTAATAAATAAAACCAGAAGCTGGTTTAAAAAAAAACACAATAAAATAGATAAATCATTGGTTAATTTGATTTTAAAAAGGAAAGGGAAAAAACCAAATTACTAGTATCACCAATAAAAGAAGTGAATTCACCACCAATGAAGAAGAAATTAAGACAAGTATTAGGAGCTATTTTGCCCAATTATATACCAATAAATCTGACAATCTAAATGAAATGGATGATTATAAAAATATAAATTAACCAGATTTCTAGAAAAAGAAATAAGATACTTAAATAACCCAGTCTTAAAAAAGGAAATTGAACAAGTTGTCAATGAACTTCCTATAAAAAACTCCGCAGGACAAGATGGATTCACAAGCAAATTCTACCACACATTTAAAGAAAAATTAATTGCAACACTATATAAGGTATTTGGAAAAATAGGTAAAGAAGTTTTCCCAAATTCCTTTTATGACACAAATGTGGTAATGATACCCAAACTAGTAATAGCCAAGAGAGAGAAAGAAAATTGTAGACTAATTACCTAATGAGTATTGAACAAAAATTTTAAATAAAATACTAGCAAAAAGATTAGAGCAATATATGACAAGGATCATACATTATGACCAAGTGGGATTTACACCAGGAATCCAAGACTGATTCAATATTAGGAAAACCATTAGCATAATTGACCATATCAATAATAAAATTAATAGAAGTCCTATGATTATCTCAACAGATGCAGAAAAAGCCTCTGACAAAATATAGCACCCATTTTCATTAAAAAAAAAACAGAAATAAATGTAGCTTACCATAAAATGATAAATAATATTTATCTAAAGCCATCAGCAAGCATTTTCTCTAATGGGAATAAACTAGAAGCCTCCCCAAAACAATCAGGGGTGAAACAAGGATACCCATTATCACCTCTGTTATTTAATATAGTACTAGAAATGTAAGCTATAGCAATAAGAGAAGAAAAAGACATTAAAGGAATTAGAATAGGCGATGAGGAAACAAAACCATCACTCTTTACAGATGATATGATGATATACTTAGAAAATCCTAGAGAATCAACTAAATAACTATATGAAATTACTAAGAACTTTAGAAAAGTTGCAGGATATAAAATAAACCCACATAAATCATCAGCATTTCTATATATTACTAACAAAGCCCCAAAACAAGAGATAGAAAGAGAAATTACATTTAAAGTTACTATAGAGAGCATCAAATACTTGGAAGTCTGTCTGCCAAGAAAAACCCAGGAACTATATGAACACAACTATAAACACTTCTCACACAAATTAAGTCAAATGTAAACAATTGGAAAAATGTAATTGCTCATGGGTAGCAATACAGTAAATACAGTAAAAATAACAATCCTGCCTGAATTAATCTATCTATTGAATGTCACATCAATCAAACTATCAAAAAATTATTTTATAGAGCTAGAAAAAATAATAACAAAATGCATCTGGAAAAACAAAAGCTCAAGGATATCAAGGGAATCAATGAAAAAAATGCAAAGGAAGATGGTCTAGCCATACTAGATCTCAAACTGTATTTTAAAGAGGTAATAATCAAAATAATCTGGTATTGGCTAAGAAATAGAGTGTTGGTTCAGTGGAATAGATTAGTGTAGAAGCAAGCACCCCAGCATCCCCAGGGTGGCTGCCAATACAGGTTCTTAGATCTGCTTTGCTAAAGGAAAGCAACTCAAAATTGGTTAACGAACTTACTTTAATCAGTCAAATATATATATCGTTTACCTAGTTCAGGGGGAAAAGGTCAGCACCCCGAACTTCAGAGTATACAGTAAGAATTATCAAGACAGAGAAACAGATCAAGCAGACAGGTTTCCAAACTGTCTAACCATTACATCCATACCAAATCATAGTTACCATCAACATCTGGGTTTTTCAAAGCCGGGGGGCTCTCAACAACTGCTTCCCATAGTCTCATCTGATCAAATCACAGAACACTTCTCAAAGTGAGCCCCAAAGTAAAGCCTCACATCAAGGATTATATAGCCTTCTCCTGGGTCAGAGAATGTAACCACCCTCTTGACCCACTACCCAATCACACAGCATCAAGGTGTGGGCCCAAGCCTTCTGCCACAGGCTCTATGTGACCACATTCAGCCTATTAGGAGGCAGAGTACATTTTCAAATCAAGAAAGGTTCTCAGACTCTCTTAAGCCTATCAAAGGGCCTAGGGGCAGGGAAGATCTTTAAATTTGCATTTCCATTACAATTAGGTACAATTTACATTATAGCAAATGATCATAGTTATCTAGTATGTTATAAATCCAAAGACCTAAACTTTTGGAATAAAAACTCATTATTTTATAAAAACTGCTGGGAAAACTGGAAAATAGTATGGCACAAACAAGGTATAGACCAACATCTCACTCCAAATACCAAGATAAGGTCAAAATGGGTACATGATTTACACATAAAGGATGATACCATGAGCAAATTAAGAGAATATAGAACACTTTATCTGTCAGATTTGTAGATAAGGAAAGAATTTAGGATCAAAGAAGATAAGAGTATTACAAAATGTAAAACATTATTTTAATTATATGAAATTTAAAAGTTTTTGCACTAACAAAACCAATGCAACCAAAGTTATAAGGAAAGCAGAAAACTGGGAGGGGGAGATTTTGCAACAAGTATCTCTAATAAAGACATTATTTCTCAAATATATAGAGAACTTAGTCAAATTTACAAGTCATTCCCCAACTGATAAATGATCAAAGGCAATTTTCATACAAAGAAATCAAAGCTATCTAAAATCATATGAAAAAAATGTTCTAAATCATTATTGATCACTGAAATACATTTTAAAACAACTCAGAGGTACCTCCTCACACCTATCAGAGTGGCTAATAAAATGTTGGATGTTGGAGGGCATGTGGAAAAACTGGAACACTAATGCATTGTTGGTGGAATTGTGAACCAATCCAAACATTCTGGAGAGCAATTTGGAATATGCCTAAAGGTCTATAAAACTCTGCATACCATTTGATCCAGCAATACCTCTGCTATGTTTATATCCCAAAGACACCCTAAAAAGGGAGAAATGACTTATTGGTACAAAATATTTATAAAAGCTCCATTTGTCGTGACTAAGAGTTGGAAATCAAAGGATGTTCATCATCTGGGGAATGGTTAAACAGGCTGTGGTATATAATTTTAATGGAATATTATTGTGCTATAAGTGATGACAAGCAGGATGATTTCACAGAAACCTGGGAAGACTCATATGAACTGATGTACAATAAAGTAAACAGAACCAGGAGAATGCTATACCCATGAACAGCAATATTGTTGGATGAAGAATTGTAAATGACTTAGCTATTCTCAGCAATAAAATGATCTGAGACAGTCCCATAGGACTAATGATGAAGCACACAATCTGCCCCCAGAGAAAGAACTGATATTGATTGAATACAGACTGAAGCATGCTATTTTTAATTTCTTTAATTTCTTCTTTTATTTGAGTCTTCTTGTACAAAATGACTAATATGAAAATGTTTTACATAATTACACACAAACAACCTATATCTGATTGCTTACTATCTCAGGGAGGGGGAAGGGCAGGGAGGGACAGAATTTGGAACTCAAAACTTAAAATAAAAATGTTTTTAAAAACTGGAAAAAATGAGGAAACTGAGGCCCACAGAGGTTATCTGACTTGCCCAAGTTCGTTCACATGGTAGGAGAGCAAATAAGTAAATACAAATAATTACTCCTAGAGGTCACATTCTGGCTCCCACCTATATTTCCTGGCTGACTCCAAAATACTCCTTTAGGAGGTAGTGAGATACATTAGAAAGAGTAATGACTTTGGATTTAAAGAACCTGGGTTCAAATTCTACCTCCAGTCTTTACTACCTGTAGTACTTTGGGTAAGGCATTTAATTTCTTGGGTCTCAGTTCCCTCATATGTAATAAGAAGGGATTGGCCCCAGAGATGCCATCTAGCTCTGTATTTATGGTCCTGTGACCTTCTCATCTACTCTAATTTCAGCCAAATTGGGCTACTTGGTGGCCACCAGCCACCCACTTCATACACCATGTTCCATCCATTTCCCCTCTTCACCTTTGCCTTTTGGAGCCCTGAGCTCCTTCCCAGGCTTAGCTCAAGAGCCACTTCTTCCTTATTTCCCTAGATTTAAAAAGCTCACTTTGTGTTTATTTTGCATGTATGCTGTATTTATTTATTTGTGATATATCACATGCTAAATCTCACAAGGGGAATGTAAGCTCCTTGAGAACAAGAGCCGTTTCATTTTTGTATCTGTACCTTCAACATCCAATGCAGTGGCTGGCATAAAAATAGATATTTAGTAAGTTTGTTGGTGGATCGCTTGATGTCGAATAATTTTAGTAGGGAAAGAGAAACTAACATCCAGAAGGATCATTCAAAGGTAGTGATGATAGGGCACAGGGAGAGGATCTGTAATTTCACTGGTAGAGGGAAATCTTAGGGTAGAAGACACCATCAACCAGTGCAGGTTGGAACTTTCTCTGTCATTTGTCATCTTGGATATTTGCCCAGGATACTGAGAGGTTAGGTGATCTGTCCAGGGTCACACAACCAGTATGTGTCATAATAGCATAGATTTAGGACTTGAAGGTGTGGTTACTGAGTAACTGAAACAGGATTCAAACCAAGGTCTTTCTGACTCCAAGCCCATCATCCTATTCACTAGACCACACTTAGACATGACTTAAACCCAGGTTTTCCTATTTCCCAGTCCATCTTTCTGTATACTACACCAACATACTGGTTCTTTGTACTTAAAACAACTATTATTATTACTACTACATGTTACCATATTATTAATGCTGATAATTAACATAATTTAAATGGTTCATTATTCTATATTAGCCTGGAAATCTCCCTGTGTCCATGCATTCCCACTCCTTCATGTGCCCAATGCCTTCAGGGGTTCCACCTTCCCTCCCTTTCCTAGAACAAGTGGAATTTTCATGCACCAAATCCTCCAGGTCTCATCCAGCATAAGACAATCAATCAACTCACTTTACCTATAGGAGCATTCATCTGAGGAACTCTGTCCCACCTCCAAAGTGAGCCCTTTTCTCTTTCCTTCCTTTTTCAGTCTTTTACTGCTACTCCTTACCCACTCTGCTGTAGATTCTTCTTTTTCTGAGACCACAGAGGTTAACTTCCCTTCATGGCTAGCCCCTGATTTGATTCCAGAGCACCATCCATTCCTCTCTATTCCTCTGTTCCCCTCACTTCTTTCTTTTACCCTCCCAGGTTATAACATAGTCCCCACCTGTAGGCAAAGCATTACCAGGTTCCATCCATAAAGTCTCCCGTCTGCCTCTTCACTGTTACCTCTACCACATTTCCTCCATCACCCTGTCCTTGTGTAATTTTATAAAGTATCTTACTGGTGTCATCACTCTGCTGCTATTGCCTGCATTTATCTACTCCTCTTGGGATTCTGAAGCAAATAATCTCTTCAGTTCTGGTTTTCTTTCTAAAAATATTCCAAACTCTTCTTTTTTGTTGAAATCTATCTTTTGTTTTGTATAGTTAAGTTCTCTTTTTCAGGATGGGTCACCTTGAGCTACATTCTGAACTCCAGTACTCTTCAGAACATATCATTCCATTCTCTCTTCCTTTTTCTAGTGAGTGCAGGGTGGTTTTGTTATTTCCTTTCTACTTGACAGTCTTTCTTCTGGTGGCTTTGAGGAACTTGTTTATGAATTGAATTTTTAAATTTAACCACTATGTGTCTTGAAGTTTGCATCCTTGATTGTTTTCCGGAGGCAATCCGTGAATCCTTCAATTGGGATTTCATTTTCAATGTTCAGAAGTTCTGGGCAGTTCTTTTCTAGTATTTCTTTCTTTATCGTGTTAAGATTTTTTTTTTGTCCTGACATGTTCTTCTCAGAGAACTATCACACTGAGGTTGTCTTGATGCATCCTGTCTTCAAGACCCATTTGTTTTGTTTGCATAGCAAACATATTTTCTTTCAATGTTTCTGTTTTTTTGTTTCTAATCTTCTAGGTTGTACTTCACTTCTGTGCATTTGAATTCCCACTCTGCCTCACTTAAATCCAATTCACTTGCAAGTCAACATATCTCCCTCCTGATGTCATTGGTCCTCTTCAAGAATGAAGGATGAAAAACAAAACAATTTGCATTCCCAATCTATTGTTCTCTTTTTGGTGAGGCTAGCCATTGCAGATTCAAGTGTTTCTATTTTGCTCATTATTTTTCCTGTGCAGACCATAAATTCTGCTCTCATAATTCTCATTTATATTTTAAATTACTCAGAAACAGTGTGTTGTGGTTCTATGTCCTCCTCAACTTCCACGCATCCTCTGTCTCATCAAATATTGGATCATGCCCTTCATTTTTCATTATTAATAGAGGCTTGAACACGTGTTAGATATGGAGGCCATATTTCTTTCTGTTTCTATTTTTCCTGCTGACTTATGTGTTTATATTCAAGATCTTTGAGATTTCTTCTTCCTGAAATCTTTGGTACTTTCAGTCTCTCCACCTCCTATTTTCCTTATTGCTCACTTTCTGACCCTTTCCCCTCTGACTGTAGTTTCCTTGGGGGTTGAATCTCAGCCTACATTCTCACTTGGCAATTCATGGTTCATCAGCTTAGGTCTCTGCCCCAAATAATTTTTGAATGATCAGAACTGCCCCCAGTTAGATACTACACTTTTTCCCACTCACTGGTTTGGTGGAGTGCTATACAGCTCCTCACATGTAGGATGTCCTACTTGGGCAATCCTTTGTTCCTTAGTTCTCTTGCCTAGCACTGGTAGTTCAGGGCCTGCTGGCACTGGTGACTGAGAGTCTCCTTTCCCCAAAATTGGCAGTTTAGAGCTTTGCAGCACTGGTGTTTCCAGGTTAAAGACCCTGGCAGCTTTTGCTCCTGAATGACTACGGCCAAGCTGGCTGTTGGGACCCAAACAAACTTTTATAGTCTGGAGCCAGGGTCTCTCTGGCACTGAAAAGAGGAAGGGGGAAATGGGATGCAGGGGTAGGTTTTTATGTAAGCTCCTGTTGTGCCCTTGGGTCTTCTGACATGGCTTCATTGCTGGACATGAAAGATGGGTGCCAAGTGAGCTCAGGGTCAGTGAGCATCAGTTCCTAAGTTTGGGGTTATTTTTAAATCGTATTTTTATTTTGGATGTCCTAGACCATAGAAGCAACTGAAGTTGCTTTATCTTTGGAACATAATTTCTGTTTGGAGGGGTTTGAGAGGTGATGGGGACTAGAGAAAATGCCTAGTCCACCATCTTCTTACTCACATGACCAGAAAGAAACAAACTGATTCATTATATTATTAATATATTACTGTTGTTGTTATTATAATTTGTGATCTGGAACTCCATACTGGATTTACATGGACTAGGTTCCATCTTGAGAGCAACCCACAAATCGCGGTCTTTGGCTCATGCTTTCCCAGATTTTCTCCAAGGACCATTTGAACATGGTTCTTGTTTGACCCTAATAATAATAATGAATGGCAAGTTGACCCAGTGATACCACTGTTAGATCTACACCCCAAAGAGAACAAAGAAAGAGGGAAAGGTCCTATTCATATGAAAATATTTATAGCAACTCTTGTTGTGGTAGCAGAGAACAGAAAACTAAAGGGGTGCCCCTCAGTTGGCAAATGGCTGGACAAGTTATGGTTTGTGAATATTACGTAAGCCTCCCATACTATAGGGAATGATGAAAGAAATGGTTTCAGAGAATCTTCACAATACTTGTATGAATTGAAGTAAAGTGAAGGGGACAAAACCAGAATCATTTACAGTATAACAACAACATTGTAAAACCAAACAATTTTGAGAGTTAAGAATTCTGATCAATGCAATGACCAGCAGTTATTACAGAGGCCTAATGATGAAGAACACTCCCACTCCCATGAAAAATGAGTGACGCATTTTTGGACATGGCCAATGGAAGATTTTATTTTGTTTCACTAGACATATTTGTTAGAAGGTTTTTTTCTTTTTTTTTTTAATATGGGTAAGGGGAAAAACAAATTCTTTATAATTATGAAATTAATTTAAACAGATAAAACAAGTACAGTTAAGTGAATTTCTAACAAAATAATACTAAAAGGGCACAGTTTAATATAGCTCTCCCATACTGTGGCACCGTCTCATAATGCCCCTGCTTGTTTCAGGAAATTATCATTGTTTGAGAGGTCTTCCTTTTCTCTTTAACAGGTTCAGTTCAGGAATATCTCCATACTTGGTATTTCCCCCTTCCAGAAACTGCTTTAACGCTCTGACATCAGTAAGGAATTCCATTGTTTGGGATCAATTGACACAGGATATGCTAGTACATTACACTATGCTTATAAGAAAATATAGCCAAGAAATCCCCAAAGACCATGTTTATACTTTCCAGGGAAAACATTTTCTATAAAAATTTTTTTTTTTTAATGACAGACTTAACCTTCCTGAAAGTCTTCTACCAATGTTTCCTTTTGATGTGGGTGTGACCTAGATTCTTGAAGGCCACACTAACAGAACTCAGATTCAGAGTAATTGTCTGGTATAGATCAATGAGCCCTGTCTCTGGAGGAGGTAGACCTGGGTTCAAACCCTGCCCCCACCACTTATTTCCTGTGTGACTTCAGACAAGTCATCTTTCTGAGCCTCAGTTTCCTTATCTATAAAATTAAAGGGGGTTGTATTGGAGTGCCTTTGGGGTCCTTTCCAGTGCTAAGTCTACGGTCTTATAAGAGTTGCCTTGTCAAAGAAGGATTTGTCTTGTTCAGGTTGGCCACTGAAGGAAGAACCTGAAGCAATGGGAGAAAGTTGTAGGGAAGACAGTGATTTGGTTAATAAAATAATTTAAAAAAATTTTCCTAACCATTAGACTTATCAACAAATGGAATGGATTGCCTAAAGAGGTAATGGATTGCTCCTTATATTGGATGACCACCTGTTAAAGGTGCTAAAAAAGAGTAATTTATTCTCGATCCCCTGCCATTCTCAAGGCCATATATCAAGTTATAGAGGTGTGGACATCCACATGGAAGGAAGAAGGACCAACCCATGAAACAATGGATTGATCAATCAATGAGCATTTATTAAGTGCCTACTGTGTGCCTATGTGCTGATGTTAGGATTCCCAACATATAGATATAAGAAGATAGATATATGGTAAGTGAATATATTTAACATACAATACAACCACATAGAGAGTACTTTGCTTTGTAATTCTTTATTATTCTTATGTATAATAGTTATCTCACTGTCTAGGCTGTAAGATTCTTGAGTGAGAGGTTCTAAGTCTTAGTTTAATAAATGTTTGATCTATTAATAAATATAGCTGTTGTTATTATGAGATTCCCCCCCCCCTCACACATACACTCCCCAATTGAGGGGAAAATACTACCCTGATAAAAATTATCTAAAATAAAGTCTGTGTCAACCTACAATGAACATTTTTTCTGAACGCACAAATAGGGATATGGTGGTCTAATATAGCATTTCTCTTGGTCATTTGGTTTATGAAGACAATGGAACAGAGTATCTGGGAAATCCAGAATTTGTGGCCATAATATTCACACATTATGGGGAGTGGGAGGGTCTGCATTTCTGAGTTCATCAGTGTTGGGGAAGACCTTGTGCAGAAGTTCTAGCTGACAATCCAGATAAGCAACTCTCCTGTGTTTGTAGTCTTGAGAGAATTATTGGGGAGGAGAGGGGTGCACTGAGAAGTCAAGTGCCTTGTCCATGGTGCCATGGCATGTATCAGAGTTAGCATTTGTTTCCAGGTCTTAATGACTAGAAAGCCATAGTTGTCTCTCCAGTGCTTCACCATGTAAGTCAAGTTCATTTCCCTTTGACATCATCCTTGTTTCTCAGCTTCATCCTCCATGAAAAATCACCCTTTTAAAGAGTCAGGCAACTCTATTCAAGTGGCAATAAAAGCAAAGCATTCAAATAAATAATAAACGGCACACTTTTTAAAATAAGTAAAAAAATACATTCATGCTTTGGGTGACACAAATGATTCATTAATAAAAGTCAGTGCATTTCTCTCCAGCAAGCTGGTGACTGTATTAAACATGAATTACAAGGATTCTGCTTGTCTGACACAGTATTTCTCTGTGGATTAGTGTGACTACTTATCTTTCTATGTATCATATATATTTATATATACATGCATACATATATACATACACTCGTGTGTGTATATACACATATACACACATACACACACACATATATATTTAGCAGCTCGGAGCTGACTTTAATTTTCAGCTAGTAGAATATTTGTGCTCAGCATTTTTCTCAGCAATAATTACACATACCAGAAAACTTTTTTGGGCACACAAGTTTATGACATAAAACGAGAGATAAGTGTTTTTCCACTAAAGTTTCTACCTTATGTATTCTACCTTATGTGTACCCTTTGATCCAGAGATCTCAGAGGGATCCATGGAAATGGCAAGGAAAGTCCATAGCAGCATTCTCTGTGTTAATAAAAAGCTGGAAATAAAATATGTGTCCATTGGTTGGGTAATGACCAAACTAAGATGTATACATGTAAGTAATGACCAACAGGAAGAATTCAGAGAAATAGGGGGAAGCATGTATGAAAGGGTAAAAAATGAAGAAGAGAGAGTCAAAATAACAATGCACATACACAGATTCTCCTACTAGGCCAGACGAGTCCTGATCTTTGTTTTCTCTCTTCAAACTATTAAAAAAATATATATAAAATTGATAATAAGCTTCTTGAGGGCAGGGGCTGATCTGATTCATCAGTAGGAACACAATAAATGTTCCCAGTATCTATGGATCTTTAAGGTTTACAAATCATGACATAGATATAAAGAGTGGAGATAAAATACTCAAATTGGATTCTTCCAGTAATGGAAGTTCCTTGAGGGCAGACAATGTTTCTTTAAAAAAAAAAATTCAGGAAATATTCAGTAGGTGCCAGCCATGTGAAACTTTCCTCCACCAACTTTATTTTCTGTAGGAACAAGGTCCCAGATTTGTTTTTACACCTTCCCTTCCTGTCAATACCTTGTGAATCTCACAATTGTGTCACCCCCGGCACAGATCTTTTCTGTGTATACTTGGTTCAGTCTGGCTGCTTTTCCTGTCTTTGTTCTTTTAAGTGCCATTCCTGCCTTCTCAGTAAGCACATCCAGTTCTGTGATTTTAGAATCAAATTGTGGTAGCTCTATTGTCTTCCATGGTTGAAATCAAAGCAAAACAGTAAAAATGTTTTATGAGAACTTTAACAACAATCTACTTTCCCATTTATACAGATCTGTATGAGACCCATTTACATATGCTTCGAGGTTATACATTTTAATTCTTATTCTCCCTTCAAAATTATGAAACACAATGGGATCTCATAGTCTTAACTTCTTCCAGTCAACTGCATGACAGTAAAATATGATCCATTGTAGACTATCACTGTGAACTTGGCATTAATACCATTACTGAAGATGTCCTTGATAAGTCTCACAAAGATTTAATATGGATGGGAAGGCAGGCACATAGTTTGGTAGTTGTCAGTTTGAAGGAAGTTAACAAACAAGCATTAGCCACTGGGATGAAAAAGGTCCAGGGGCAAGTCCAACTTGATAAGTCCAACCAGACACTCCTGCTTACAGATAATATTGTCTTACTTACATCAATGGAACATTGTGGAACCTCCTAAAGGAGACTGTAAGCGCTCAAAAAAATTTGACCTTTGTCAATTAAGTATAAGAGTCATTCCCCAAATGATAAATGGTCACAGACTATGAACAGGCAGTTTTCCGATGAAGAAATCAAAACAATTTATAGTCATATAAAGATGCTCTGAGTCATTATTGATTAGAGAAATGCAAATTAAAACAAGCTCAAAATATCATTTTCTACCTATCAGATTGGCTAAAATTATAGAAGGGGAAAACAACAAATGTCTGAAAGGATGTGGAAAAATTGGGACATTAATTCATTGTTGGTGGATTTGTGAGTTGATCCAACCATGTCCGAGTGCAATCTGAATGAATAGAGAATATTGATTGCCCATCTAGGCAATAGTGTAATTTAAAAATTTGCATAGATACTTTCTTTTTTCTTCTGTTTATGGTCCTAGTTCTGTCCTTGTATGCCCCTGGGCATGCGGCTGTATTATTTACTTACTATCTGGGACAAACACTTCAAATGGACAATGATCTGGGTCTAGAATTAAAAAGGAGGGAGAGAGTGAGCTGGATTGTCTATGGAAAAATGCAAATGGACTCAAGTTTCTCCTGGGAAATAAAGGTCTATCTTTTGAACACCTGTATTTTACTAGTGTGGTATAATTAAAACATGGAGCACAAAAGTCTACAAAGAACTGAAAAAAAAACATACAATAACAGTACATGGGCAATAGCAGACCCATGAGGGGTACAGCTCGTAACCAACTAGAGACTTCAAAGAACAGGAGTAAAAGTTACATTTATGGAAATGTATGATGGGAAGAGAAAATGAGTTAGCCAAGCAGCAAGGATAAGGGATGCCAGGTTTACTCCAATCCTTAGGATGTGGAGAGAAAGCAAAGAAGGCCTTCAAGGCCGACCCGCTGTGGTGAATTTTCATAAGATCATAGATTTAGAGCTGGTAGGAACTTTGGGAGCAAAGGCCTCATTTGACAGTTGAGGAAACTGAGGCACAGAAGAAATGCCCTAGTTTACATAGTAAATGTATGAGGGAGGATTTGAACGCAGGTGTTTCTGATTTGAGGCCAATGCCCTATCTAGTAACTAAACCATACTAACTAAACCAAACAGGGACAATAGCTGCCCGGACATCTAAAAATATGAAGAGTTCATTTCCATTTGAGCATTTGAATTTGCCACCTAGGGTGCAAAGACCGAGAAAAGTTCAACAGTCCCTGCGTTCAAGGGGCACGTTTTTATGGGGGGGGCGGGGTGAAGAGATACACCCCATGCACGGATAAGTCAATATTAAGTAAACTAAAAGTTATGCCAAGTAATTTTCAAGGAGCAGAGCGCTAACATCGGGATTAGGATGGGGGCAGGGATCAAGCAAGGCACCAGAGCCTTTCTAGGAAGGAAGCCGCCCCAGAGCTAGGTAAACCCGAACTGCCTTCATTGCAGACATCGGAAGACCTGGGCAAGTGTGGAGAGGCGGGTCCTGGCGGGGCGGATTGCTTTTATCCAGCTCCTAGCCCAGCACACTACCTACCTGACAATCCACGCGTATTCTGTTTGTTTTCGGGACTCCTACTCTCACTGAAAGTGAACAGGGCAGGCTTCAGAGCTGACTGGGGTGTGTGTGTGTGTGTGTGTAGAATTGTTGTTATTTGCGGGGGGGGTGGGGGCGGGAGGGGGGTGGGGCGGGGAGAGGTTAGTGTATAGAATGAGCCTGTAGGGAACCTAGGAGGGAAAGGAGAAAGACGGGAGAGAATGGGAAGAGAGGAAAGGGCGAGAGGCAGCAAATAGGGCAAGGAGACCGGAGAGAAGGGGAACAAAGAACGAGGGAAGGAGTCTCAGGGCGCCATTGGGAAAGGGAGGGAGCCAGTCAAGAAGGGCAGCAGCTACAGCATCCAGACAGGGGTGCGATGCTTCCCAGCTCCCCTCCTCCCCCCCCCCACTCCTTCTGGGGAGCCCGGCGCGGGGTGGGGAGGGGAAGGAGGTGCTGCCCGCTGCAGCTCGGAAGCTCCCACTAAACTTTGCGGGGCGGGGCTGGGGAGCAGAGGGGAAGGCGGGGCCCGAAGGGGCGGGGCCCAGAGGGGGGGCCGCGCGGTGGGCGGGGGCCTGGGGGGGGGGGGCCCCGGGGGGGGGAGGGGGGGGAGGGGGGGGGGAGGGGGAGGAGGCGGCCGGGCCGGGCCGGGCCAGGGACTCTGCAGGCCGGCGGGCAGGCGGCGGCGGCCGGGGAGCAGCGGGAGCCGCGGCGGCCGGGCCATGTGGCTGCTGGGGCCGCTGTGCCTGCTGCTGAGCAGCGCCGGGGGTAAGTGAGTCTGGGGGCGGCCGCGGGAGGGGGCCGAGGGAAACTTCCGTGGCCTGCGCGGGCTGGGGCCGGGATCGCCAGCCGGCCAGCCTGTCCTCGTCCTCCCTCTCTCCTCCCCTGCCTTCCTCCCGGGCTGCGCTCTCGGGGCTGCTGCGCGCAGGGCGGACCCTCCTCTCCTCCTCCTGCTCCCCTGGCCTGGGCGCACGCACGCAGGCATGCATGCACGCGTGTATGCACGCGGTAGTGAGTGTGCGGCCGTGGCGCGGGCACGGGGGCCGAGGGGCTGCAGCTGGGCGGGGGTCATTGTGCCTCCGGAGCGGGCGCCGGGAAGTAGCCGGAGCGAGCGAGAGGCTCCCTGCGCCGGCGGGGCGGAGCTCACGCCCTGTCCAGTGTGTATTCGTGTGTGTGCTCTCCCAGTGCCCTCCGGCCCGGAGATGGCCGGGGGTTGGGGGGCTGAGCCTTAGAAAAGTCCTTCCTGCTCCGCTCCGCTCCGCGCCTGGGAGACCTTCGATCCCTCTCCAACCCCGTGAGCTTCATGTTGCCTTTACACTTCCTGAGCCTCAGTTTCCCCACCAGAACCTGGGGACTGATTGACATTCTCGTAGGTCCTCCCCTTCCCGAAGTGTTTTGCGTGTTTGCAGATTGGAAATCGGCACTTACGGTACCAAGTAGTGATTTTTCTAATTCACAAGAGAAGTCGAGGACCTTGGTCCCGTTAAACTCTCAGGCAGGCAGTGGAGGGGTGCTGAAGGTGGTGTGTAGCCTCTGTCCGGGAGAGTTTGGAATGATTAACTTGATTGCTTGCTTGTTTTCTTTTCGAGGTCTAGATAGTCGGGGCTGGACGGAGGAGAAGCATGGAGAACCAGGGTCACCAGAGACTTCTGAGGACCAACTTTCTTAATCTGTTAAATGAGGGGGCTGGAGAAATTGGACACTGATCTCCAAGGATGTCCTATCTGCAAGGCATCTCAGAGATCACCGAAGCCAGTAGTTCTTGCCTTGTTTGGGTGTTGGGGGCCCCTTTGGCAGCCTGGTGAAACTGATGAACCCCTTTTCAGAAAAATGTTTTTAAAGGCACTGTATATATAGGATCATAAAAGGAGGCAGTTATTTAAATAGCTATCAAATACATATGTATACACACATGTATATATGTGTGAATATATTCTATGTATAAGTTCATAGAGCCTAGGTTAAGAACTGATCTATGCTGACCCCCTCATTTGACAGATTAAGAAACTGAGGCCCAGAGAAGGGAAATGGTTCACCTAAAATTGCACAGCTTGTTGAGTCGAAGAGTCTAGACTAGAGCCCATCTTCTGCCTCCCAAGTTCAGGGCTCTTCCCACCATCCCCATGCTTCTAGGCCCTGTGGTCCTACACAGAGAGATGGTAGGGGGTCAGTGGTTTTCCATAGAAGTGCTGGGAGATACCTTAGAGGGCATCTAGTGAAGCCTCCTCATTTCAAAGTTGAGGAAACAGGCCAAAATCAAGTCCAAAGTCACAACCCAAATATGTGCTCTTTTCACCAGATGGAAATTGTTTTGACTTACAGCCATCCATGTCACCTGCCTTGGACGCCGTGGTTCTTGCATTACACCTTCTGTATTTAGGAAGCTGGAGGAACTTCAGGGGCTTATACATAGGGGTGCATGGCCACTAATTAAATGCACTGATTTGCAGAAGAATAGTTCTGAAACAGACATTGACTAGCAAACATACAATGTGCCCCTTCTCTGACAGGACAGTATCATAGAGGTGTCCAAGCGGCCTATTAGCTCAACATGGGGAAGTATAGGAAAGGGGTGTCCTTTGAGAAAGGACTCTTCCTGGTTCATGCTTTAAGCCTTTGGGTCTGTTCATCCCCAGGAATCTAAATCTCACTTAGCCTCTCAGATTGATCACAAATATAGGGAACCTGGAGGGACCTTTGAGATAATCTAATCCACTTCCTTCATTTTATTGATAAGGAATGTTGTTCAGTCTTGTCTGTCTCATTGTGACCTCATTTTGGGGGTTTTCTTGGCAAAGACACTGGAATAGTTTGCTATTTCCTTCTCCAGCTCATTTTACAGATGAGAAAACTGAGGCAGACAGGGTTAAATGACATGCTCGGGGTCACCTAGATAGTATCTCAGGCTGGATTTGAACTCAGGTCTTCTTGACTCCAGGTTGAGTTCCCTATCTATGTCACCACTTAGTTGCCCCAAGATAAGGAACTAAGCCTTAAAGTAGAGAAATGAGGCTATTTTAAGGTCATGGGATTTTAAAGCTGGAGGGACTTTACAGGTCATCTAACTGTTTGAAAAACGTAGTGTAAACACCACTGAACTCATTTTAACAGATGAGGAAGAACATGGATTTAGAGACAGCAAAAATTTCAGCTCGGTCACTAGGGCAATCCCCTCATTTTCAGATGAGTCACCTGAGGCTCAGGGATGTAAAGTCATTTGCCCAAGGTCCCACAGATAGTAACTGCCATTGGCAGGATTTGAATCATGGTCCTCTCACTGGAATAACAGTGATCTTTCCATTGTACCGCATCGCCTCCCTAATAACGTCCAAACCCAGGTCTTGACTCTAAATTAAGCTCTCTTTCTTCTATACGCACTGTTGCCTCTGACCAATGAAGGATAATTAATTTAGTCACAATAATAGCAATAGTAGGGTCAGCTAAGTGGTGCAGTGAATAGAGCACCAGCCCTGGGGTCAGGAGGACCTGAGTTCAAATTCAGACTCAGAGACACTTGACACAAAAACTAGCCTGAGACCTTGGGCAAGTCACTTAACCCCAATTGCCCTACCTTCCCCTCTCTAAAGCAAAATAATAATATCAATAGTGGCACCCATTTACATAGCTCTATGTTTTATCTCATCTGGTCTCTATCAATCCTGTGCAATAGGCAGTTTAAAGATTACTTTCTCTATTTTGAAAGCAGCATAGTATAGTGCTTTGAGCTCTGACCTTGTAGTCAGGAAGACCTAGGGTCAAGCCTTGCATCTGACATATATTGTGTATGTGACCCTGGACAGCCTCTCGGTGCCCCAGGCAACTGTGTGAACATAAGTTGGCAATCAGCCATGCGTGTTTTGGGGTTATAGGCATTTCTTTACCAGGTAGACAGAGGTCTGGGCAAAAAACAAAACAAAGCACAAAATAACCCATTCTACAGATAAGGGGACTGAGGCTCCTCTTGGTAAAATGGCATGGTCAGGGTCATAACTGAGGTAAATCTCTTTGGTCTAGGCTGCCCCTCTGGGCCACAGCTGATTGTGTCTGTACAGGTTGGGACTCAGACTGTTGTTGGCCGATGGCTGAAGGTACAAATTATTGGTGAAGGGGGCTCTGAGCAAGCAGGCATCCAGGGTATCTCTGACATTAAACCAAACTGATTCCACATAACCTTCAGCATGGCTGGATGGCGATGAAGTGTCTGGGGTGATGACACACAAGAAGGACAGTTTGGCATCCCCTTCATCTGACGACAGGCCTTGGCTGAGTTAAACGAGTATTTATTGTGTTTCCCAGGTGGAGATGGGTTCTTTGTTTGTTTGTTTGTTTGTTCATGGGCAGATTAATTTTTGGATGTTGGCTCATAGTCTTAGAGGTGGAAGGGACCTGAGGGAACATGGGAGAACATTTCTTCATTTTACAGATGATGAAACTGAGACCACCAAGGTGAAATGACATGCCCAAGGTCACATAGGAAGGAAATGATAGAGTCAGAGTTTGACCCTAGACCCTCTGACTTTAGAGTTAGCATTCTTTCAAGCATCTTCTGCTCCATTTTCAACACATTTTTTGTTGTTTTGATTTGTCAAGGGGAGGAAGAATTGCAGAATATCAGAATTGGTAGACTTGAGAGGTTACAGGTTATCAGACCATAGATCTCCGGCCAGCAGAGACTATAGCGGTTGGCTAGTCAATCCTGGTGTCCTCCAGTTTTACAGATAAGGCAATTGAGTCTCAGAGAGGGTTAAGTGGGTTTCCTAACATTACATGGGGGGTGACCAAGTTAGAATTTAAACTCAGGACCTGTGAGGAGTTCTTACCCAACCAGTTCTTGAATAGGACTCTCATTTACCAAGTGGTCATTCAGCATGGTTTGAAGATATCAGATGATGGAGAACCCCTTAATTCCTAGCCCAACTCATTCCACTTTTAGACAGTTTTAATTTTCAGGAAGATTTTTCCTCCCTATATACCTTCCCTTTCTATGTAGTCTCCGGCCCTTGCCTTTGATTCTACCATCCTGGGCCAAGGGCAGCAAGCTTCAGCCCTCTAACACCTACCTAAAAATGATCTGTGGTATATAATCACTTTTTCTTTTTCCAGCTCAATGTCCTCAAATCCTTCAGCTCATCCTTTGGCCTCCATTCTTCTCACCACTCTGGTTATAACTTCTTACCATATACCCTTCCCAAAAGGCAGTGCTTAGTAATGGCCCCCTAGATGTGGTCTGACCCGGGGGAGAGTACTTGGACTTAGAGCACAGAGCTAGGAACGAGACCATGCATTAGTCATTGGAAGCTCACAGCAGTGCAGGGATATTGTGTTGTTAGCATATTTTACATTTTACAGGTGAGTAAAAGCGATTTGCCCAAGTCACAGAGAGAAGGAGGAACATACACATACATATGTATGTGTGTGTGTGTATATATATATATATATATGTATAGTTGGAGATCACAAGTGGAAACTGAATGAGCAACTGTTATTTGCTGTTTTAAAGGGAATTCCTGCCCAGACACTGGATGGATATGGTGGCCTCAGAGGTTAGAGGATCCTAGATCACAAGGGCCCAAAAAGATTATTTAGCCCAAGTCCTCGTTTTGCAAATGAGGAAACTGAGACCCGGAGAGATGATGTGGCTTTCCTAATGTGTCATGGCTTGTCACAGAGGTTGTTGAACATGGCAAAGCTGGAATTCAAACCCAGGGTCTTGGACGCCAAATTCAGCACACTTTCCATTGCACCTGGGTCCTGTTGCACAGAATGAGTTTTTGTGATTCTGCCTCCTCCTGTAAGTGTGAATGGTTGCTTATGCAGTGGCCATCTGGGAACCTCCAGGCAAGAGGGCAGGAACATTTCTTTGAACTGAAGAGGCAAGGTGTGTTATTTGTATCTAACCCACAACAGAAGATAGGGACATGGAGTACTTCCTGTTTCCACCTAAAGTGGGAGAATCATTCTCTCAGTCTCTCTTCTTCTCCCTTTCCCCTTCCATCTCTGTCTCTTCCTCTGTCTCTGTTTCTCTTTCTGTGTCCCCTTTCTCTCTCCTCTCTTTCTTACTCTGTGTATCCTTTCTCTCTGTCTTTCTGTCTCTGTGTGTGTCTCTCTCTGTGGCTCTTTTCTGTCTTTCTATCTCCATTTCTCTGTATCTGTTTGTATTCTCTGTCTTTCTGTGTGTCTGTCTCTCTGTCTCTCTCTGTCTCTGTCTCTCTGTCTCTGTCTCTGTCTCTTTCTCTCTCTCTTTCTCTCTCTCTCTCTGTCTCTCTCTCTCTGTCTCTCTCTGTCTCTGTCTCTCTCTGTCTCTCTCTCTCTCTCTCTCTCTCTCTCTCTCTCTCTCTCTCTCTCTCTCTCTCTCTCTCTCTCTCTCTCTCTCTCTCTCTCTCGCTCTCTCTCTCTCTCTCTCTCTCTCTCTCTCTCTCTCTCTCTCTCTCTCTCTCTCTGTCTCTCTCTCTCTCACACACACACACACATTCTCTCGGAAGAGTATATCCATAAGACATAGTCAATAGTCTCAAAAAAATGAAACCCTTTCAGGGTCACAGAACAGAGGCTGTGCATGGAAGGAAATACGGAGGAGGGAGTTGCTTGGAGCACATCTCAGGACTCGTCATCTTAAGGCCAGGGCCAATCTCTGGAGCTCACGAAAAGCAAGAAAAACTGGATATTAGTGGAATCTGTCACAGGGGACAGACTTCTTTTTTTTTTTAAACAGAAATTCACCTTCGTAACAGTAACGTTTTAAAAGTATTGCTGTCTTTTGTCACCTTCATTTCTAAATCTATCCCCTTGACCCTCCACCCAAAGAGCCATCATTTCAGACCAAGAATTTTAAAAGGGAGAGGGCAGTGAAGTAAAACCATAATGGGAAAGACTCGGATTTACAGTCAGAAGGCTTGTGTTCAAATCATGACTCTCTTATTTAATCCTTGTGTGACTAGGGCATTTCACTTAACCTCTGGGTCTCAGTTTCCTCAATTATAAAATGAGCTATTTAGACTAGATGACCAGATAATCTAAATTCCCTTCTTTTCTCTGCCTCCACACCCCACTGCTATTGATTACTCTCTGAGATCTTATTTATACGCTCACACACACACACACACACCATAGGTTTCTGCACTTACATATACATATGTGTATATAAACATGTATATACAAATGTATACGTGTGTACCTACACATAGTTATATATGTGTGTATATGTATGTATATCTAGATATACATACATATACACACATATATTCTCTATGGAACAGGTTGTTTCTCCCTTTAGAACGTAAACTCCTCACGGCAGAGGTGGTTTCCCCCATTTTTGTACACTTGGCACTTAGCACAGTACCTTTTATGTAGTAGGTGCTTAATAAATTCCTTTTGCTTGATTGCTTTCATCTCTACACCTCTAATCCCGAGTCCTCAGATGTCCCTTCCAGCTCTATGCTGTCCTGTCCCCCAGCCCATCAGTCTTGTCCTATAGACAGTTTACATCATGTTTCCCACCTGGAGGACTTCACCTCTGCAAATAAGGAAGGGGGGAACTAGGACCTTATTCTACATCACCTACAAGAAACAGCAACAGCAAAAAGCTCAGGCAAGGCCATAAGACACATCGAAGGGATTTCATGAAGGAATGAACTTTAACAAAAAGTCAAGGATTTTCCTGCCCCTAGGAAAGCCCCAGCCTTTCAAACCACTGTGTCAGGTTTGTGCTTTCCAGCCTGTTGAATGTTACCAGAAACCCAGAGTCCTGGTTCTTGTCAAGAAATGGATTCCCATTTGCTCTTTGTCTGCCTTGATTACTGTCATTGAGGTAGGCACACAGCCCAGAAGGCCCGTGTCAGACTCAGTCTGGCTCCAGAAGCCCACCAGGCTCAGGACCTGAGAGCAGGGAGCTAAGATTCTCCTGGAAATGCTTGGTGCTGGGGCAGGATGGCAGGCCAGAACCCTAGCATGATGTTGGATGTAACTTTCAAAGTAAGGCAGTGGTGGTGAGCTTTACTGTAACATGTTCTTGGACCATTCTTCCAAAGGTCTAAAAACCCTGTCATGGATCTGGAACTGGAGTCCAGGGGTAGGGAACCTGTGGCCTTATAGGTCCTTGGGTGCGGCCTTTAGACCCCACACCCCAGTTTTACAGAACAAATCCTTTTATTAATGGGATTTGTTTTGTGAAGTTTGGATTCAGTCAAAGGGCTGCACTTGACATCCTCTCTTTACTAAAAGGGAAACAGACCGAGGGAAACTAAGTGGCTTTTGCCTCTCCTAGGAAATAGGTGTTGGAGGCAGGCTTTGAATCCATGACCTCTGATGCCAGGTCCACGGCTCTTTCCACTGTGCTGCAGACTGTGACTCTAGGCCAGGACAATCTTAGGGGCAAATGGAAATGTTTCAGAGCAGGAAAGGGCTTTGGTGGCTGGTGTATTTATTTGGTTTTGTGCAAAAAACAATATTTTGCCATCCTCATCACCCAGGTATTTGCCAGTGTTTCTGCCCTTCTGCCGATGAGGTTTTGCAAAAAGGAGGCCCTAGGGTGTTTGTGTGTATTTGGGAGAGAACAGTAGCTGGCTTGTACAAAGGTTGCCTCCATTTTCATCACGGCCAAAGCTGGCACTGATTTTACTCCAATGAACTACAGTCACCCTTGAAAAGTGTTTGTAGGGGAAATGAATCAGTGGTTTTTGGACATTAAGCATTTGTTTGTCAGAACATTCACTCCAGGCTCAATGTCACCGGCCCAGTATAAGAGACTTCTGTGACTAGGGAACTGTTGAGAAAACAAGAAAAAAGGAAGGAAAGAAGAAAAAGGAGTGGAAAATATTTATTTGAAACAGGTAGATTGTCAGGTCTTTGAAGAATTGATCATAGGCTGAGAGCTGGGAGTGGGGTCGTTGCCCACACCATTTAACAGATGAGAAAACAGAGGGCTAGCAAGGCCCCACTCCTCCAAGGCAGCCCTGCTCTTGTGACTCAGAATCCAAGGTTGTTGCAGAGTGGTCTTCCATCAGGGAGGGCTTAATATGGAAAGGGAAGGTCTTTCCCTGAGTCTGGGCTGTTTTTAAAAATCTTTTCCCCACCCTCTACCCCAACTAATTCTCTGGGTTTCCTGAGACAAGCCCCTTAACTTTTTTTTTTCCCTGAGTCACAGTGTTCTCATTTGTAAAACGAGGAAGTTGATCCAGGGCTTCTATAAAGTCTCTTACTATTTTAGTTTTAAATGTTTCTTGGAATATGGGGGCCTTTGGTGCAGTGGAAAAGCAGAGGGCTCTTAGTAAGGACCTGGGTTTGAATTCTGCCTCTGCCAATTACTATCTCTGTGGACTTGAATTAAGTCATTTTCCTTCAATGCACCTGAAGTTTTTTTTTTTTTTCACGTATAGAATGAAGCAGCTGCTAGGAGGTGCCATAATGCACAGAGCAGGGCCTGGAATCAGGAAGTCCTGAGTTCAAATCCAACCTCAGAACATACTGTGGGGAAATTACTTAACCCTGTTTGCCTCAGTTTTTTTTTTTTTATCTGTAAATTGAGCTGGAGAAGGAAACGGCCAACCACTCCAGTATCTCTGCCAAGAAAACTCCAACTGGGGTCACGAAGAGTCAGACAATACTGAAAATGACTAGCTGGTGAGTACTGTGATAAAGTGAGGGGATTAGTTTTGACCACTAAGGTCCCTTCTGGATGTATATCAATAGTGTGTGATTCTATAAATCTGTGTCTGTGGAGATGTTCTATACACTCTGATCCAGTCTTGAAAATGGAAACTAGAGAGCTGAACACTGCCTGTTAATATCTGCCCATATTTACTCTGGTCTTGACTGGAGAGGATAGAGCTAGGGGGAATTAATGACAGTTGAGAAGAGCAAATTGAGGCCTCTGGTAACGAAACAAAACAAAACATCCCCAACAATCAAAGCCTGTCCCTAAGAAGAGTGGTTGGCCTCCAGAGGCCTGGGATTTTTCACCGGAAGGCTGATCCCCCTTCCCCAGGAAGGCCCAGCCCCACTGTCCTGTGTTCTTCCCCACCTCTGCCTCCCTGGCCTCCTTTAGGGCTCATCCAACTTTCAGCAGCAGGCCTTTCCCCTTCTCAGCTCCTAGAACCTTCCTCTTCCCCTTCTCGCTGTATCATGCATATGCATACCTATTCCTGTGCATGCCACCTTCCAAAGGGCAGGGGTTGTTTTCATTTCTTTTTATGTCCAGCACTTAGGGAGGCAGGGGTATATAGTAGATACTTACTAAATGCTTGTCATTGGATTAATATAGGGCATTTAGCTGGACCCTGAGGCCTCTTCCAGACCTAAAATTCTGAGAGTCTCTTATGTTCCTCAGGGGACTAGGGAGATTTAATATAAAACTCAGACTCTTAGAAATACTCCAAGTCAACCGGTTAATAAATATATGTGTAAATATGTTCTTTCTACCAGACACTGTGCCAGGGACTGGGGATTCAAAGACAAAAGCAGCTCTTACCATCAACAAGGCAATATTCTACGCGGTCATGGACCCCGTTGGCATTTGGGGGAAGCCTGTAGAATGCTTCTTAGAAGTTTTTTTTTTTTAAATAATTTAAAGAGATGCCACATTTCAGATAGAGGCCAGTGAATGTAAGATGTCATCCTCTGCCCCTATCCAAATTCATGAACTTCCCCCCACCAGAAGTCTGTTCCCAGCCTTGGATCCCAGTTTAAGAACTGCCATACTAAGTCTACACCCAAGGGGAGTGGGTGTGGTGGCCCTGGAAGAAAGTTTTGGCCTCCAAAGTCATGGAGGTTGTAAATGGACCCATAGGGCAGTGGATTGTGAAAGCCCTTTCTCATAGCATTGGGCAATGTTGATTTGATTTTTGTTCCCTAAGAAAGAGGTGGAAAGTGAGGGGTGGGGATTGACAGCAGGTGGCAGGGCAGATGGCAAGATACCTATCTGGCTGGGCCCTGGTGCCCTGGCAGATGGGATCTGTGGATCATGATCTGGAGTCTGGACTGACTAGATATGACAGGAAGAGGTGAAGATACCATATAATTGGGTCAGCTCCACTATGGGGTGAGGCCGTATACTGAGTGGCTTGGGGGGATGGAATAGGGTCTCTGGGGGCCAGGTCTTGATGCCCAGTGAACCTGGTAGGGAGGGAGAGTGGCAGGCAGGGTCTGGATGACATTTGGCATTTGAGGTTTCACCATGTGGTCCTTCCCACGGCAGGTATGTCAGTCAGCAAACATTAAGCACCTACTGTGTTCCAGGCCCTGCAGTACTGTTAAGGTAGAAAGACAAAAAGTGAAACAGTCCCTGCCCTCAAGGAGCTTACATGTGCATTTGGTATATTCAAAATATGAGTCTTCTGTGAAGTTACACCAGCCTTCTCATGAAGTTCACTTATCTTTTCTCCTCTAGTGCTCTCTCCCACAAACATGGTTGGCCTAGTGAAAATTTCCAAAGTCCGGCAAAGGTCCACCAGCAATCAAATTTAAAATGTAGATCTGCAAATGTTATCCCCATTCCCCAGATAATTTCCATATCTGAGAAAACCAGTGAAAGATGGGAACCGGCCACTAAAAAGTCCTCAACTCTCCAGAGGTGGGGGGGAGGAGGTGCGAGCATGGGGAGGGCAATAAATGTGAAACTAGCTAGCTTGCTGGTCTGCCCCTAGGCTTCACTGGGCAAATTGGGGTGTAAACCTTAGCCTGGAACATTTGCCTTTCCTCCATTCTACAGAGGTCCTTTTGTTCTTCCTGGGTCCCTTCCACCCCCCCAATTATCTCTTCCCTTCTCTGCCTATGTCATCCCTTACCTTTCCCTCTTCCCCATCTCTTCCCCTCCTCCCCATCATCTCTTACCTTTTCTTCCCCTTCCCTTTCTCTTCCTCCCTCTCCCCCATCTCTTCACCTCCTCCGCATCATCTCTTCTTCCCATCATCTCTTCCCCTCCTTTCCCTTCTCTTCCTCTTCCTTCCTCTCCATCTCTTCCCCTCCTTTCCCTTCTCTTCCTCTTCCTTCCTCTCCATCTCTTCCCCTCCTCCTTCTGTCATCTCTTAGCTTCCCCTCTCCCCCACCTCTTCCCCTCCTCCCCTTCTCTTCCTCTTCCTTCCTCTCCCTCACCTTTTCCCCTCCTTCTGTCATTTCTTACCTTCCCCTCTCCCCCATCACATCCTTGCCCCACACCCTCACTGGACTGCTTTGCTGGTCTGGAAAGAATTTCCGGAGCTATATATAAAGGCAGCACTGCAGGTGGTGAGGAAATGCACCAAGCCTAGGGGTAAGTTGGTTATAAAACTTTTCTTTTTCTCATGCTCTTCTCAGAAATTCTCACTTTCTCCCAGTCCGCTTATGCTTTAAACTTAAGGCTATGCTGTGCAGCCTTATTTGAACTTTCAGATACTTTTAAAGAAACACTATAGTGAGCCCCTAAAAGATACATTGTAGCTGATTCCTCCCCCAGAAAATAGGCTGTTGTGAGCCCCATTTTAAAGCTGAGTTGTGAAAGATAAATTAAAATAGAGAGAGCTGGGTTGGAATCGGGAAGACATTCATGGGAAGCCCAGCCCTGCTACTAATTGTGTGCTGGTGACCTTGGCAAGATCTCCAGTTAATCTCTCCCAACCTCAGGTGATTAATCTGGCAAATGAGGGGGTTGAACCAGATAGATGAAATGAAAAATGAGCGTTTGTTCAGCACTCACTATATGCCAAGTTCTCTTCGAAGTACCAGGGCTTCAAAAAGAAAATTGAAACAGTTTCTACTTTCAAGGAGCTAATATTCTTATTAGAGGAGGCAACATTTACAGGGATATGGCAGGAGGACTGATGGAAAGGCCCAGGGGTCCCTAGGGTGAAATTTGCATACAGGGCACGTTAGATGACCTCTAAGGATCCTTCTAGCTCACAATATAAAAATAATGACAAGAGCTGGCATTTCTAGAGTATGCTAAGGTTAGCAATGCATTTGGCACACATCTAATTAGGAGTTCGAATTCTGTGATGTAGTGCATAGAATTTTGGGTCAGGAAGAACTCAGTTCCTTCTTTCTCCCCTTGACCACCAAGTCACTTAGCTTTTCTCTGGGCCTCAGTTTCCTCTCCTATGAAATGGACATATGAATAACACCCATGTCACAGGGCTGTAGTGAGGACCAAGTGACTTACTACCGTGTTTCCCCGATAATAAGACCTATCCCGAAAATAAGCCCTCCCCTTAGTGTGTAAGATTCCTCTAAAATAAGCCCTCCCCCTAAAATAAGCCCTATTGAGATTGCTACTGTAGTGAAGGTGATCCCCTGCGCTACACGCTACATTACGGTACCCTCTGTATGTACCGTCCCCCCCCACCCCGGTGAAACACACGCCGCGCTCCGAGCTGCATCCAATCAGAGCTGCAGCAGTGAGTGCGTTATCCTGTTCTTCCCCAGTGATTTGCTTATTGAATAAAGGTACATTTTTTTGTTCACATTTACCTGTTTATTAAAATTGCTGTCAATGTTCATTAAAATAAGCCCTCACCTGAAAATAAGCCCTCTGGTGTTTTTCTGTCCCCAAAAAATAATAAGACAGTGTCTTATTATCAGGGAAACATGGTATGTATGAAACATTTTGTAAACATTAAAATGCATTGTAAGTTTTAGTTGTTTTAAAATAATAAAAATTAATGATAATGATAGTAATATCACACAGGTATTTCTTTTTCCACTGGATCCTCAATATGAGAATTCCTAGGGTGTGGATCCTCTGTATCCAACTCCTATAATTTTTAACCACACATAATTGCTTGGGGTCAAATGCCTGTGGCCACAGGGCAGGACTTGAACCTTGAACACAGGTCTTCTTCACTCCTGTAAGGCTGGCCCTGTAATAAAATGGAATACACATTTATTAAACACCATAGTAGGTGTAATAATGTAATAAACATTTATTAAGTACCTACTATATATAGGTATAATAATGTAATAAACATTTGTTAAGCACCTACTATATGCCAGGGCATCATACTAATTACTAAAAAAGGACCAAAATAATCTTTCCCCTCAAAAAATTATATTCTTGTTCAGGGTTAGGAGTGGGACAGGAGGTTTATATAGGATCATGACATCATGGATTCAGACTTGGAAGGGACTATAGATCCCCATTTTATAGATGAAAAACTGGAACCCAGGAGTGAAGGCCACCCCACATGACAGCCCACAAGGAAATAAAATAGGTGTGTTTTTTTTTCCTACCAGCCCTTCCCCCATGCTTTTTCCAGAGTTACAGGATTTCAAGCTGGAGGGGACCTTAGAGAGATCAGCTGATCTGAGGAGATCAACCCATTCACTTTCTAGACAAAGATGAGACCTTGAGAAGGGCAATGAATAGAATGCTCGTCCTAGAGTCGGGCAGACCTGAGTTCATATCTCAGCTCTTAACTTAGCTGTGTGGCTGATCACAGAACAAGTTATATGTGACTTTTCTTGTAGGAAGGGGAATCACAGACACCATGGGTGAAATCAGGAAAGGCATCAGATGGGAGGTAGCCTTCATGAGTGAAAGGCTGTGCAAAGGCATGGAGGTGGGAGATCGAACATTGTTTATGGGGGACAAGACAGCTCTACCACATTCCCTCTCTGAACTCCATGGGTTATACTGCCCCCCTTTCTTTTCTCCTCATTCCCAAACAAGATTTATGGTGTTGTCTTTGCTAAGCCCGAATGAGGAATGTTCAGCTTTGCTGACAAAGTTCCAAATATTGCAGTCCTGGAGCTGGAAGGGACGGACCTCAGAGCCCATCATTGAGATTGGCCTGAGGCTGCGAGAGGGGAGCTAGCTTTTGCCTTCCTGCCATATTTTTCAGGCAGTCAAACTTGTTTGGCAGCTAGAAGCCTCCAGGTGGACTCATGGAGTTCAACATTCTGGGAAGGCCTGAGAGGGTGTCTCTGGTGAACTGCCTTTAACCAAGAATACACCTGTTTTTCTGCTGCTTGGCCACCTGAAGACCCTCTAGGTTTTGGAGAGGAAACGGGACTGTTCAATCTCACCCAGTGGAGTCTGGAAGAATCTTATTGGCTCTGGGGATGGAAGGAAGATAGAGAAATGAAATGTAGCAATTCTTATATATTAGCATCCTTTATCAGACTAAAATATCTCTTTAAAATTTGTTCATAATGCTACGTGTATTTGTTTAGAGATGTGCGGTTCAGTTCCAAAAACTGAAGGCTGTGTGGTATAGTAGTTAGAGCTCTGGCCTTGGAGTCAGAGGACCTTGGTTCAAATTCTCCATGTGCCACTCACTACCCATGATTTGGCCAATAAATTCTCTACTTGCTATGTTGTGTCTGCATCTCATTTCTCAAGTTTAAGCAAATTTAGAGTATTCTACTCCCTCATCTCAAGTTTATTGGAAATAAACTTGAGATGAGGGAGTAGAATACTCTAAATTTGCTTAAACTTGAGAAATGAGATGCAGACACAATATAGCAATCTGTGAATCTCTCTCTCACTCTCTCCCTCTTTTCCCCCTCTTTTATCCATTTCCCCCTTATTCCCCCTCTCCCCCCACTTCCTCTCCCTTTCCCTGTCTTTTTATCTTTTTCTCCCTTTCCCCTTCCTTTCTTCCTTTTCTTTCTCCTGTCCCTCTCATTCCCTCCCTCTCTCCCTTTCCCTCCATCTTCTTCCTTCCACCCCTCTCTCCATTTCTCTCTCCCTCTTCTCTCCCCACCTCCCCTCTCCCCATTTGCTAAAAGTGGCATACTGGTTTTTACTTTTACTATTGCTTCTAAACCGCTGGTCTTTATCTGTTCCGGGAACAGAGCTGCTGAAATTCCACCAGACTCAGAAAGCCTTGCTAGATAGATTGTCTTTAGGGAGCTATGAAATGCATTACCCACAACTAGACTTTAGCAGCAGATTATACATTAGACCTAACTGATTATGCCTTGGGTGGGTACAAATCAAGATCCAGTGGTTGGGTATTTGTGTCTCAGAAACACAAGATTGGTTTGGCAGCCCCCCCAAATTTTGATCTTGGGCGGCTTGGAAGTGATAGCCCTCCCAGTCCCTCCCCACTCACCCAGAGCATATCTAGGATTTTGTGTTTACTTCTGGGTACCACAATTCAGGAAAGACATTGAGGAGCTGGGGGGTATCTGGAGGAGGTAGCCAAGATGGTGGGACTAGGAGGAGATTGGCTCTTGAAATTGAGTTCATTTTCCTCATTGAGCTGATCCAAGGACCTTCTGATCAACTCCACCCACATCCCCACATGCCCACACCTGTAAACAGGCTGGGCTCAGTGGCCACTGTGGTCCCTTTCAGTTCTGACTTCTGTGTTTCTTTGAAGGGCCATGATTCCATGCTGTGCTAGGATCAACTGAAGGAACCAGAATGTTTAACATTGAAAAGAGAAGACTTAGGGAGAATATGATTTTTGTTGTTGAGTTGTTTCAGTTGTGACCAACTCTTTGTGACCCCACTTGGAGTTTTCTTGGCAAAGATACTAAAGTAGTTTGCCATTTTCTTGCCCATTTTACAGATGGGGAAACTGAAGCAAACAGGGTTAAGTGACTTTCTCGGGGTCACACAGCTAGTAAGTGACTGAGGCCGGATTTAAGCTCAGGAAGATGAGTCTTCCTCATTCCACACCCCACCTAGCTGTCTGAAATGAATTTGTTGTTATAGTTCTATTCAGGGTCTATTGTATGGGAAGAATTGGTACTTGTTCTATTTGCAGAGTTCCTCCCCCCCCCCCCCCCCCCAGCAATGGATGGGGTATATTTACAGGGTAGGGGTGAGGGAAACCAGATTTACTTAACATTTGGACTAAGGCAATGGTGCATAGAGAGTCCTTAGAATCCAGAAGACCTGAAGTCCAACTCTCACTCTGCCATGCACCATGACTGTGGGTTATTTCTCTTAAGTTCTCACCACTTCTCCCCTCCTCCCCACACCTTTCGGAGAGTAGAATTGACATCAATTGCAGATGGGTGGAAGGAGTTTCCACACTGGTAGAATTCCCTCATGATTAGATCTCAGGACTGGAAACCCAGTAAAAAAAAATTGGTGCTTTCTAGAAGTAGAATATACCATGTTGAGGCTCTCCTCTCACTGAAAGTCTTCATGCAAAAGCTGCCTGACAACATTCAGGGCAGGTATGTGGAAGGATGGATTCTAGTTCATCTACTTCTGGCCAAGCTCCCTTTCTACTCAGAAATTCAAGGTGCTTCTGGGCATAGGGCTCATTCAGTTAAAAAGCTGGCAGGAGGAGCCCTGGTCTCATTACTAAGTTGATCTCCCTATTGATGATTGAAAATGACCTTTTTACCTCCCACACTGTGGAGGGCCACATTTTTCAAGGCATTCATATCAGCCCAGGCAGAGACTAACCTTTAAAAGCAATTTTAGAGTTGCCAAAAATTGGGATGGGGCACAAAAGTAATGTAGTTTTATTTTTATTTTATTTCATTTTGGCATAAGCAAAATATTTCATTGTTTTGGATTCCTAGAACTAGAAGGAACCCTCTAAGTCTGGGGTTCTTTACCTTTTTTGTATGCAGCATGGACTCCTTGGGCAGTCTAGTAAAGCCTGTGGATCCCATCCCACCAAGATGCTATAAAATGTTTAAGATAAAATATATAGAATTACAAAGGAAACCAGAGTTAGTGAAAATAAAAACGTATTTTTTCCTATTCAAGTTTCATGGACATAGATCCCCTGGTTAAGAATCCCTGCTTTGGGTGATTTTATTCAACTCCCCTATTTCTATAGGTAAGGAAATGGAGGCCCAGTGACACAATGGAAAGAGCAATGAGCTTGTATGTAGAAGATCTGGATTTCTAGTCTATGCGGGTTGTTGTTCAATTGTTTCAATCCTGTCCAACTCTTCACGACCCCTTTTTGGGGCTTTCTTGGCAGATATACTGGAGTGGTTTGCCATTTCCTTCTCGAGCTCATTTTGCAGATGAGGAAACTGAGGCAAATAGGGTAAAGTGACTTACCCAGGGTCACACAGCTTGTAAGTGGCTGAGGCCAGATTTGAACCCAGGAAGATGAGTCTTCCTGATTCCAAGCCTGGTGCTCTATTCACTGCACCACCTAGCTGCCCACTATGCTATGTAATCTGGGGAGTGGGTACCCTGACACTTGTGGACTGCAAGTATGTCCTTGAATATCTCCAGACCTAAGTTTTCTTATCTGTAAAATGGGGATATGGAAATGGGAATCCTCCAAGAGTGTTATGAGAAAAGTGCTCTCTATCTAAATGTTAGATGTAGAGCAGGACGGGCCTCATATGTCACTTATTCATCCCTGACACCCTTATTTTACAAAGCAGGAATCTGAAGATTCCTGGAGATTGTGTCTTCCTTAAACACACGTCCTCTGATTCCAAATCCAGCCTCCTTTTCACAGAACCAAATTGCCCCCTTGATGTCTAAAGCTTAAAATGCCATAAAAACATGGGGTTGTTCATCCTCAGCATGTTTCCCTGCCCCAGGTGATAGAGATGTTGAGGGAGCAGAGTGGGTAGAGTGCTCTGATTGAAAGCCCCAAAACCTGTGTTCAAATCCCACCTTGATTTTCTTTTCCCTTGACAGCTCCCTCGTTTTTAAGTCACAGATAGAAACCAGCTGCTAGCCTCAAGGTATCCACCTTCTCTGATAAAGATTCTGAACTTTTTTTTTGGACATGGTAATCAGGTGAAATCTATGGCTTCCTTCTGAGAATAATGTTTTAAAATGCATAATAAAACATGCATTATTACAGAAGAACTCAATTTATTGAATTACAGTCATTGAAATTATAGTTAAAAAAGTTCTGAAACCAAAGGTTAAGATCCTCTATTGATTAGAACAAGACAGTTTAAGGCAGTGGTGGGCCTCAGGATTCCAGATTTTTTTCCACCTCTAATCTTTCAGGGTCCCACCCTTAAGAGTCATGTTGGCCTCTGAGAGAAAAAAATTGAATGAATCAGCCAGTGATCAAGTGGGATGGAGATCTTGATGGACAAATAGTTCACTGTTAAACCTAGGGTTGAAGGCTGGAATGCCTTCAACAATGAGGGGTGGAGGAGGGAAGTTCCTCAGCTTACTC
Organism: Petaurus breviceps papuanus; assembly: GCF_028583685.1. NCBI lineage: Eukaryota > Metazoa > Chordata > Mammalia > Diprotodontia > Petauridae > Petaurus > Petaurus breviceps. Next base: position 25,744,339 of record NW_027185804.1, read on the forward strand.
AGGGACAGACTCAGGGCAGCAGAATCCTGCAGAAACTCAGAAGGTGAGAGTAACCTGATTGGGAGCTCTGTTAAGGACTCACAGTGGCTGCTGTCCCCTGGGCAGGATGAGATTGGTTTGGTGGTGGGCTGCTGGAAGCGTTTGGTGCCCTTGTCTTAGAAATCCCTTCCCTTCATTGTGAGCCAGTTGAGTCTGGCTTTGGGAATATCAGATGCATGATATCGCCTCTGATGACACTGCTGAGTTATGGGCTCGAGCTTCAGCCTAGAATGTCTGCTGTGTTCTCCAGAAGTCATTAAACTTCAATGAATGTGGTTGAGAAATGAGCCCTAGTCCCAAACTTGTAGTACCACTTGCAGCCACCAGGGACAATTCCATGGATGGAAATTTCCAAGCTTGACCTTGATAAGGATGATCAGAAACCTGTCAGAGATGGGCAGGTGGGACATGATGCCCTCCTCCTCCTGGGTTGGAAATGCAAATACCTTTTGCTTATCATGACAACAAAAGGCAATGAGATATAGTGAATCTTCTATAGAACTGGGAGTCAGGAAGACCCAGATCCAAGTCCTGATCTGGTCTTAATTTGAGGGCCCCCTCAGAGCCCCCATGAAGATCTCTGAAACTATAATTATCTGGGCAGGATGCGATTGGTTTGGTGGTGGACTTATAATTATAATTTATTGGATTTCATAATTATAAAGGAGCTTCTGATCTGCATTGGTGGAGGGCATGACCACACCAGGAGTTCCTTATGTGGTCCTGAAATTGGGAATAATAGACATGAATCTTGGTATCGGAGAGTGAGAAGGGACCTTAGATGTCCCCTCATAAAACTACCTTTACTTTGTAGGTGAGGAAACAGGCCAAGAGAGGAGTAAGAGTAATTTAACCAAAATCAGATCAATTGGTATGTAGCAGGGATGGGATTGGAACTCAGGACCTCAGCCTTTAAATCCATCAGTCTTGCCCTAACTCCATAGTGGTCTCTACTGATGACCTAAGGAAATTGGTGTGCAGTTTGTCTTAATTATCTCTGAATTCAGTCATCCCTCCAGCAGTAGGATGGTACAGACTAATTCCTCAGGGTGTCTGCTTGACATTGAGCTCTCCAGGGGACCCACTGCACACCTGTCCTCTTCTGGGCCTCTGGTGGAGGGCAGGAAGCAGCTGGTAGAATTGCTTGTGAAGCAAAACTTTGGGGAATTGAAGAAACTTTTCCCACTAATGAACTAAGAAGGGTGATTTGAGATTAGGTTGGCCATTGGGATCAAAGAAGTCTTTCTGTTGTACAGAATTATGTCTGCATAAAGGAAGGGAAGATTTGAACCCAGTGGGAAGACCAAGAAGGGGTCTGATTGAGAAGAGGATGCCTTTATCATCCAGTATCCCTGTATTCTATGACTGCAAACAAGTTATTTAGTTTGATTAATGGAGGGGCCGTACCTGGTATAATGGGAGGTATGTCAAGTCCTAGAATTAGGGGGGATGTGAATTTGAATTCAGAGTGATTTACTTTTATAATGCCAATAACCCCTCCAAGCAGTTGGTTTTGTGTCTAGAATAAGGATAATTTTTTATCTCATAAATGGGAATCAATGTGGTTCGTCTTCCTGTATAGGTCAATGATTTTCTGAAGTTTTGTAATCATAGATGGGCAAGTCACTTAACTTTCTCCTCCTACCCCCTCCCCATTAAAGTTACAAGATAATAAAGTGCAAATCTTTTGTCATGGACAGACAGCTGAAAGGCTTTAGAAATTGTGTCCAATCCCCTCATTTTACAAGTAAGGAAACTGAGGTCCAGAGAGGGCAAGTGACTTATACAAAGGCACACAGTAAATAATGTAATGCAGATTCGAACTTAGGTCCTTTGACTTGAGGTCTGGTGCTCTTGAGTTGCCCTTTGCATTGCTGGAGAGAATATCCACTCCAGAATTTTTCTACATGTCTGACATCCTGGCCTGGACCCTCCCTTTCCCTCCCCCCGCCCAAAAGAAAAAAAACCCCCAAAACGATGGTGATAATCATAGCTAGTACATAGAAGATACAGATGTGCTGAGACTTTCCATACTGGGAATGCCCCACAATGGTGTGAGTGCAGGTCTACATCCCCCACACCCCCTAAAAAACAAACAACTGACATTTGGGTAGGTTTGCAAGCTACTTTACATCTGTTACCTTGTTTGATCCTTACATGCCCTGGAAAGTCTGTTCCATGATTATGTACATATTACAGATGAGGAAACAGGGATTTTAAGAGGTGCTAGACTTCCTTAGAATCACATAACTAGTATGGGTCAGAGTGAGGATTTGGATTCAGCTCTTCCTGACTTCTGATACAGACCCCTGTACCCTGTCCCACATCTTCAGGGATGTCAAGTAACCCAAGAGAGACTCTTTTTTTCTTTTAATTTTGCCAAGGAGGGCAAGCTGAGGTCAAGGGTTCTGTCCCCTAGGGGACAGGTGGCAACAATGCCAGTCTGACAGTTTGCTCTTTATCTGACAGCTGACTGAGTTAGGAAGCCTCTTGGTAGAATTGTGTAGTGGAAAAGTTGCTAGATTGGCTCAGGTCCTTGTCAGCCATGTTGGTTCTCCCCCTGAGCCTCAGTTTCCTCTTCTGTAAAACAGAGATAATGGTATTCCTACCCTCTCCCTGGATTGGGGGAGGAAAGCATTTTGTAAACTTTCCACCTCCAGAGCCAAGTGAATTGCTTTTATAATGCCGATAACCCCTCCAAGCAGTTGGTTTTGTGTCTAGGATAAGGATAATTTTTTATCTCATAAATTGGAATCAATGTGGTTCGTCTCCCTGTATGGGTCAATGATTTTCTGAATATTAGGCTTGCTCTTACTTCAAATAAACAGATGCCTTCTGGAGGACTCATGAAATCTTCTGGGCTCCTAGAGAGTTAGCTATGAATTATGGCTTCCAGGGTACACAGACTGATGCCCAGGGGCCCCCGAAGTTTATCCATGCTGTGTGGAAGTGTCCTTTGTCCTAAGCAAAGTTAGCAGATTTTCGAAGGTAAAAGCTTTTATAAATTAAGGAATAAATCTGACTCATGTGCAGCTGTCCCTGGGTCTGATTTAGTGAGAGAGGAACCGTGCAAAAGGAGAGCAGATCAGAAAAAATGAAATCCCCCTGGACCACCAGGCTCTGTTTGATGCAGATTGAACTTAGTAACAAGGTCATCTGGGTAAAGACCCCCAGGGACAAAGAAGCCAAAAGAAAGGGGAAGGAGTGGATTTTGTTTTAAAACAAAACCGAGTGAAGGAGTCTTGGGACTTCAATGTTAACAGGAGATGAAAGAGCTGAGGTAATTTATTTGTAGCCATCCTGGACAGCAGTGGGAAGGGGGGAGCACCATGTCCGGAGGATGAACAAGGATTTAAATCCCAAGGGGGGAGATTCTGTCAGTGGATGTCTGCTTACATTTCCTGGAATCTGGTGCTGAAACACGCACACACACACACACACATACACACATGAGCACACACACACACACTCACACATGCACACACACATCACCCCCAGCCATTCATCTCCGGAAGAGATTCATCATGGAATGGAAAAGCTGTTCCATATTGTATCCGTCTGTCTCCCTTTTTGCATTATCTGTTCAGGATTATATTAAATTTTTCCCCCCAAACAAATATTGATTGAGCCCCTTTTCTGTATGAGATACATTGTGCTCAGCTCTGTGAATATAAATTAGACCTTTTCCTTACCCTTAAGGAGCTTGCAATATATAGAGCTGGAGATAAAGCATACATATGAATTAGGGCAAGCCTGTGCTAAGTGCTGGGAGAGGGGATGATAGAAACACTGTTCTGAGAAAAGAGTGGTTTTCTACAGGGGTGGTAGGGAACTTTTGGGTTCAGGGAGCAAGAGCAGGGAGACCAAGCAGTTTTCCACAGTCTATGTATAATGCTAGACTGAGGGTCAGGAAGACAAAGTTCCAGTCCTGCCTCAGATTCTTCTCCATGTGGCCCTGGACAAATCATCTAACCTCTTCTAGCCTCAGTTTCATTCTCTATAAAATAGAGATAATAATAGCACCTATCCTGCAGGATGGTTTGTGAGGATCAGAAGAGAGAAGGTATCAATAGCACTGTGCAAACCTCATTCTAATAGGTGGTGGTGGGTGATGGTGTTGTTACCTTGTAGCTGGCTCATTTGGGATTACCAGCAGCCCCATCTGACTGGATTTTTATCACAATGTGGTCATGTGAAGAGTTTTGACTCCCCAAAGCGACATACCCATTCCTGTTTTTTTAAGAGGCAATTGGGGTTAAGTGACTTGCCCAAGGTCACACAGCTACTAAGTGTCTGAAGCCCAGTTTGAACTCAGGTGCTCCCAATTCCTGGGCCAGTGCTCAATCTATCTAGCCGCCCCAATACTCACTACTTTTTTTTTTTTTGCTTTTTAGAGGGCAATTGGGGTTAAGTGACTTGCTCAAGGTCACACGGCTATTTTTTTGTGTTAAATGTCTGAGGCCAGATCCAAACCCAAGTCCTCCTGACTCCAGAGTCACCTAGCCGCCCCAATGCTCATTACTTTTAAAATATTTTATTAATTAAATTATTTTAAATTTTTAAATGTTTTAAATGCTTTTTGTTTATTATTGCTGTTCTTTAGCCCAGCTGCTCCTCCCAAAAATACCCTCTTGTTTAACAAAGAAAAATAGGTGACCAATACTAATATCTCTAAATCTACCATTTGTAATAATAGTTGGCATTAATATGGCTCTTTAAGGTTTTCAAGGCACTTTACATATATTATCTCATCTGATTCTCACAACAGTGGTTGAGTGCGTGCTGTTATTCCCATTTTAAAGGTGAGGAAACTGAGCCTGAGTGAGGGTGTGATGGGCTGGTGTTGAGTTCTGGTTCTGCTACTTATTTCTGTGACTCTGGTAAGTCATGCCCCCCCTTCTTTGTGCCTCAGTTTCCTCATCTGTAAAAGGAAGGGAATGAATTGGATGATTTCTCTGGTGACAAGATTTTCCCTAGCATTATTCTTCCTGCTCAGCAAAAATGGGGGGAAAGAATTCTCTGAAAGGGACAGCTTACTTTTACTGTAGCACAAGAGTTCTTAACCTAGGGTTCAAAGACCCCCAAGGCATCTCTGGCTAGATTTCAGCTGGACTATGAACTTGGGAAAATTCCACCTTTCTTTTCTTTAACCTTTAACTGAAATGTATCATTTCCTTCAATAATAAATTTTTAAAATTTATTCTGAAGAAGGTTGGGCATAGTCTTTACCGGATTTTCGAAGGGGTCTGTAAGACAAAAGGTTAAAGCCTGCTCCAGTGGGAAGGACTTTGAGAATACAGACTGGATAGGATTGAGGCGAATTATGATGTAAAAATTTCACATTAGTCAAGTTGGCCACAGCTTAAATCACTGAGTGCTTGTTGGATCCACACCACCCCCCCTCCTGTGAGCTGGCCCCTTACCCATTGGGGGATCACATTCTTTTCAAACTAGTCTAACTTATTTCCACCCCCGGGCCTCTCTCATCTGTTTTCAACTTGCCTGAGTTATGTGGAGATGAGGGAATCCTCCTTTGTTTGGGTCTCTTCACCTGAGCTCAGGCACATAAAAAATGGCAGACGTGAGAAAGAGATCTACTCTTTTCACCATGCTACTTTTTGTCACATTTAATTTCCCTGGCTCCAGCTCCTGCATTCACTGTAACTTTGAAGGAGGGAATGCATTTTTTTTTCCAAACCAGAATACCAAAGTTCACTCTCTTACTGATGAGTGGTGGAGTGAAAACCGTCGACAGCTTTGAGTACTGACCAGCCTTCTTAAAAACACGTGTTTACTGGTCAGCTCAAAGCATGCATGGATCTGCACAAATCCATCACTGTGATAAACAACTCCAAGTCCTTGCCCACACATGATTAATGCCTTAATGTGCTCTCCCAGGATGCGTCTTCTCAAGTCTGAACAGCACACTTGATTCTGCCTCAGGCTGATTGGTGTGTCCAGAAAGTAAGAGTCATCAATAAAAGCATAATTCCTCTAATTGGCTGAAAGTGTTAAATGCACTAGACACAGATACAGGCTTGCAAAGCTAGAGCACCCGGGATACCTAAGGGAGGGCCAAGGTTAATCTCAGTTTCTCTATCCAGTGTCTCAAGGCTGAGGTGGCCTATGGGTAAAATTAAACCAGGAAATCCATGAAGATACCCAGTTTACAGATTGAGATGTTATGATGCTCCACTGAATAGTAGAGTTGGAAGGTATTTCAGAGGCCATCTAGTCCAGGTAGTACTTGAATAAGAATATCCTCTCCAGTATCTCTTGACAAGTGGTCCATCCAGCTTTTGCTGGTAAGAGAAAGCCAACTTCTGGGGGCAGCTCATTCCACTCTGGGATGGCTCTGATTTGGGGGAAGTGCTTTTTCATATCAAAACTAAAGTTAATGCGGTTGGGAAAAAAAGTCCAGATTTGGGAAACAAAGCACAAAGGGCAAATATTAGATTAATTGGGATCTCAAGAAGTACTAAAAGGGAGGGGGAAAGTGGAAGGTGACTAGAGATGGTTGTTGAGTTGAAAAAACTTTCCAAAGTGTGATCAGGCAATACTCCATGAGAAAAAAAGAAAGCATAGGACATCATAACCACTAACATTTACATAAATCTTTAAGGTTTGCCAAATACTTTATGAATATACTATTTTATCCTTGCAACAACCCTAGGAGGTAGGTGATATTTTTATCACCCTCATTTTAAAGATAAGGAAACTGAGGCAGACAGAGGTTGAGTGATTTGCCCAGAGACACATAGCTAATAAGTATCTGAGTCTAGATTTGAACTCAGGCCTTCCTAACTCCAGGCCCAATGCTCTACTATCTGTGCTATCTTGCTGCTGAGTAAGCAAGGGGAAAACCTAACTTTGATTCACCAAGGCATATAACAACAACGAAATTGACATGAGCAGACATATATAAAATAGATTTTATATATAACATATAGCTTTATAATTATACATGATATAAGTATATCTAATATTAAATATATAAATTATATATAAAATCTATTTTAAAAATAGAATTTGACTCTAAAAAATGCACACCTTATAAACATGGCTATATTGTTTGCAAATAGAAGAATTCATTTCAAAGACAAAGAAAATCTGGAATAGGCTGCTGATGAGGAGATGGGCAAATCCAGAGATTCAGGAGTGGATCCAGGAGTAAAGTGAACATGACCTGGGGACTTCCTGAAATGGTGATCCAGTCCAAGGATTCATGAAAAAGATAGTTGCCATGGGGAAGTATCTCTAAGGGCAGGGGGCGGGAGGGGTGTGGGAGGGAGGGGAAGAATTTATCAACAAAAATCCACAATTAAAGAGAACCTACAAATCAGTGAAAGAGGAAATCTAATCTGGCAAAAATAAAGGCAAATTGGAGAGGCAATTTGTACTGGATACTATGGGCAGATTGAAATACTCCCCCAGACACTTAGTATCCCTCTGTGCTGGTTTGTTGTTTGCATAGAAATAAAAATTAGAGTTTGGGCTAAAAATGTACATTATCCTCACAGAAGGAAGGTAAAGAGCACTAAAAATAGTTATACTAATACAGATGAGAAAATATAATGTTTTGGTTTTTTAAGGTGGAGTGGGGGAGGGGAGAGAAGAGTAAAGGAACCAACAATTCCCAAGGCAGAATTCTTTTACCTGCACTAAGAAGATCATTAAATCTCAAGGAAGTTTAAAAATTAACAGTTTGGAAAATGTCAGTATAACTTATTTTAGTTACTGTTTTTAATACCTGAAATAATTATAAAGATAACTACAGACTAAACTCCCTTCATGCAACCCTAAGAACAAATCATATTTGTTATTTTTTTCAACTTTTATTATTTTTTTAATTAATTTGTTTGTTTCCTTTTAGTTTACAGGATTCAATGCCACAATTCCTTGAGTTTCACATTTTGTCCCCCTCCCTCCCCTCCTCCCCCCCATGGCGGCATATAGTCAAGTATAGGATCTGTAAATACTTTCACATTATACATTAGTCAGGTTATAAAGATGGATTGTATCAGCTGGAATGAAAAATGGTAAAGAGGACATAAACCCAAATAAGAGAAGGAAAAAGATCAGGTATTTTGCTTCCACCTGGATATAAACTCAGTTCTTTCTAGTTCTTTCTCTGGATGCATGCATTTCTCTCCATCATGAGTCTTTTGGGATTATATCACTGCATTGCTGAGAGGAGTCCAGTCTATCAAAGTTGGTCATCACACATACGTTGTGTCTGTAATTGTGTACAAATTTCTCCTGGTTCTACTCTTCTCACTCAGCATCAGTTTGTGTAAGCCTCTCCAGGTAAATATATATTTGTTATTTTTAGCAAGGAATGTGAAAGGTCTAAGTTCTTGATCAAGGAGGGGATTGGGGCAGGGCTGTAAAAGATCTATATAAAGGGCCCATCAATGTGTTTCTCTGCAGGAAGTGCATCATATTCAAAAAGTAGAGTAGGGCTAGATTGAAGATGGGAGATTAATCTGTAATATATTATGCAAGTTTCTTTTTTATATATTTTTTCATTAAATATTTCCTAATTACATGTAAAAAAATCAGTATCAATTTAAAGAAAGAGTTCCCAAGTTCTCTCTGTCCCTCTCTTTCCTTCCCCAACCCTTCAGAAAGGAAGAAATGGGACATCAGTTATATGTGTGAAGTCATGCAAAGCATACTTCTATATCAGCCATGTTGCAAAAGAAAACACACACACACACACACACAAACCCAAGAAAAATAAAGTAAGTAAGAAAAGTATATTTCCCTCTGCATTCAGAATTCATCAGTTCTTTCTCTGAAGGCAGATAGCATTTTTCATCACGGGTCCTTCGGAATTGTCTTGGGTTATTGTCTTAATTAGAGTAACTAAGTCTTTCACAATTGATCATCCCTACAATATTGCTATTACTTTGTTCGGTGTTCTCTTGTTTCTGTTTACCTCACTTTGTATCAGTTCATATAAGTTCTCCTAGGTTTTTCTGAAACCATTCTGCTCATCATTTCTTAAAGCACAATAGTATTCCATCACAATCATATACCACAGCTTGTTCAGCCATTCTCCAGTTAATGGACATCACCTCAATTTCCAGTTCTTTGCCACCACAAAAAGAGCTGCTATAAATATTTTTGTGCAAATGATCCTTTTCCTTTTTCTTTGCTCTCTTGGGGATACAGACTTAGTAGTGCTATTGCTGGGTCAAAGGGTATAGTTCCAAATTGTTCTCCAGAATGGTTGTACCAACAAATGCAAGTAAAGAAGTTAGAGAATTAGAAAAAGTTGAAAGGGTCACCTGAGGAAAATTATATGATGTTGAAAAGAAAAATGTTTTTTAAGTATGTGACAATTTTCAATTATTTGCATACCAGGCAATTTGATAATTATATTCATAAAGGAAAGATTAAAGAAAATTCAGAATTAACAAAAATAAAATGATAATAGGGAACCCGAACACTCTATTATCAGAAAGTGACAAATCAAAAGATGAACAATAAAGAAAAATAATGTTCAGTTACACAATTCTACATTTTCTACTCTTCAGAAGTAGATTAATAAACTAGAGATAATTAGAGATAATAGGGATGTTCCAGGTGTTGTAGTCAAACTTTTTCAATTTGTAGATAGGGAATCTGAGACCTGGAGAAATTAAAGGGCTTTCTCAAGAACATACATCAAATTAGTGTCAAAAAATTTGGGCTGGAACCAAGGCCTACTTTTTTTTTTTTTAAAGCAATCAGGGTTAAGTAACTTGCTCAAGGTTACACGGCCAGTTATTTCTGGGTGTGGTGCTAAGTATCTGAGCCCGGATTTGATCCCCAGGTCATCCCAACACTGGAGCCGGTGCTCTTACTTGCTGAGCCACCTGGCCACCCCGCCAAGGCCTACTCTTAACATCTATTTGAATTTTCAGGAGTCAAGAAAGGGAATTGCAACTCTAATTTAAAAGGGAGCAAAAGTAGATACCCTGGGTGTGTTTTAAGAGGTGGGGGTAGAAGTCTCCTGCCTCCTGAATTTTCCCACTCATTCCTGAACTAAAACTCAAGATGTACCATTGGTTTCATTCCTTTTGGTTGGCTCTCCAGGTCCCCTCTCCTAAAATATAAATAACTTGAATGGGGCAGTAACAAATTAATTACTATTTTCTTAAAAGATTGATGTTTTATTAAAAACTTATCATTGAACTTCCATACAACTGACTCAAGTTACATAGGAACATATTGTTTCATAACAGTTTTTCAGTCTCTCCTAAGCCACCATCAGGATTCTTTGGTTCTCATTTACTTTTCCTTCTATATGGTAATAGTTAGCATATACTCCATTCATCTGGTTCTGCTTTTTTGGTTTCTATTATTTCCTAAGTTCCTACATTTATTTTTTTTTCTTGGTCTTAACTGCATTATGATATTCTGTTGCATTGATGGCCCATAGTCTACTTAACAATTTCCATATTATTGGAGATTTCGTTTGTTTAGATTATCATTCATTTTTTATAAGCCACATAGCTAGCTTTGATAAGGATACTAAGGGAATAAATTGTTGGAGGAAGCACCTGATATGAAGGTGATAAGGGGAAACAATGATAATGATGATGGCTAACACTTCTATTGTGCTTTAAATGTGACAAAGTTCTTAGGTTGCTACAGTCAGAAAGAACTGAGTTCAAATCTACCTTAGGCACCTACTAGCTGTGTGACCCTGGGCAGGTCACTTAACCTGTGTCTCAATTCCCTCGTCTGTAACATGTACCTGCCTCAAGAGTTGTTGTGGGGACAGATGAGATGATATATAAAGCATACTGTAAACCTTAAATGCTAATTATAATTATTGTTATCGTTACTCTTTCACTTTCTCATTTGATAAGATAAGGCACAGACCCAGAGTATGGGGAAGATGGAATCCCATTTTACTGAAATGATGATTTGTCTAATGCCTTTCCTATTTTCCCACCAGTGACTTGGGATAGTGTCTAAATGTGTTTATAAACTATAGATTCTGTGACTGACCACAGGAGGACAATATCAGTGTGTCTTACACAAATTTTGATGGCCAAAATCTAAGCACTTGAAGAGCCTGGATGCTCTTCAGCCACACATAGCACATTCCTGAGTGACTCTCATCCATTTCCTCCTGTTGGCTCAGTGTAGGGGGTTCACCTAATGTCTGGATGCCTTCCCTGACTTTCAGTGGAGCATATAGCCAGCTATCTAACATCAGCTGCTCATTCTCACAGCCTGACCTGCCCATTTCCTTTTGTTGATTAAATATTTACTTTATATACATCCTTTAGCCTGGTCCTTTTTTGTTGTTCCTTATTTGTTATTCATTGCCATAAGCTCACACCCAGCAAGGACTCTTTCATTGCCCTATGTATGTGTGATACTTCAGAGAGTGGTTCTTCAGAGACTATGATGTTCCATGACTCACAGCCATATGCCACCATCTTTGGAATGTTGGTATTAAAAGGATAGGATTTTGTTCTACAGAAGATGTTTCTTGGGAGTCAGAATTGTCTCAATTTTGCATTTTCCCCAAGTACCTAGGATAGTATCTGACACAGAGTAGACATTTAATAAGTGTTGCTTGATTTGTAGATTTCAGGGAAAAATTTGGGGATGTTATAGGAGCTCTGCAATTTTCCATAAGCCATCTGGCTCCTTTTTCTTGTCATGCTTAATTCTGGGTCCAGCTCACCCATTTGCAGTGTCCAAAAAAATATACTGATTGATGAGGACTATAGGTTGTCCATCTAGTTGAATATAAACTTTAAAAGTGCTGTGTAATCACTAGCTATTATCATTGTTACTAGCATTAACCAGGTTATCATCTTAACCAGGAGCTCTTCACTTTTTGTGTGTCATAGACTCCTTTGGGGGTCTGGAGAAGCCCATGAATCCCATCTCAGAATAATATTTTTAAAGGTGTGACATAAAATGGATTACAAAGGAAAACCATTTCTACCCCCTATAAGCACATTCAAGTATAATGTTAGAGTCCAAGTGAGGTGTTTCCACTTTCCTCGATAGTAAAAAGGGTTGTTAAGATTCTTTGCACATCTTTTGGTATTGGGTGATGGATTCACAGTGTACCTCAATATTCTTGTGTTGCTTCCTGCATTGACCCACTTTATGTATATGTCATTTAATCCAGCTACTTTCCCACATTTAATGCCTTTTCTCCTTCCTCTATAAGCATACCCAGGATTGTCATATCATAGAGTCCAAGTAAGGTAGCTTTACTTTCTTTGATGGTTAAAAAAAAGAAGAGTTTGTTATAAAATTCTTTGCAGATTTTTTCCATCTTTCATCTGTTGTCCTCCTTCCAGCTTTATCCTTAAACGTCCTTAGGACGACTTCACTAGTTGACTTTTTTACAATCCTTCCTGTAAACTTTTAGAGTTATCCTTCTCTGCTTCCTTTTTTCATGAGGCAGTGCTTGTCATAATTTCCACAATAGTTCTCTGTAAGATTTTTTTTAAAGCAGGTGTGTACTTCGGAGTTTTAGTTCAAAATTGAATTCATTGAAAATTCCCATAGTTGCATATACAATATTAAGTAGACTCAGAGGAAATACAACTTTATATATTTTTAATTCTGACAGTTTTTATGAGGAATATTGGCCCTATTTAAACTTTCCTCATCAGAATTTTAGATTTTGCAGGGAGCTTCTCTAAGATTTTTGCAACTGAGTTTATATTTTTATTTTATTTTTTGTAAAAAATTTTTCTTTTAAATTTAAATACAAAATGAGAAAAGAAAAAAATTCCCAAGTACACAGCAGATCATAAGAGGGGATTCAATATGTGAGTTTATATTTGAATCCATTGTTATCCCTGGTTGCCATATCCTTCTGATTATCAAGCTAGTTAAATGACTAAGATGATTTTTGGACTCCTTTATCTCCGAGTTGTCATGGCAAATGATTTATGCTGGTTAAACCTTTCTATGAAATTATTGTAATCAGTATTGATATCATTTCTTTCATCCATATTCCATCTTTTCTTATCAATAACTTTAAATGCATCTGATTGAGATGTTTCAGTTGCACGCTCGAGATATCATTTTTACTTTCCTAGCTTTGGACTAATTTTGATCTTTGATCTAACAAGTTTCATTGATTGTATAGAAAGAGATGATTCAGTAATGATTTCCACATTAATAACAAGCTGTTTTCTGTCTCCTAAGCTATAACAGTTTCATTTATTTTAATGATACTTGGTCCTTATAATGTCCAGTACCATCTGACTCTTCTTTTGATGAAAATATCCATACGGTGTAATCTTTGGACTACGTTATTCCTTTTCCCTAATCCATATTTTCCAATACTTTTTTCCTCTGAGCTCTATTCCCTTCTTTGAACTGATATCACCAGACATCATGATATATGTTGATTTAATTTGGAGAGTACTATTAGTTTCTTTGTAGAATTTCTTTACTCTCCATCTTGTAAAGCAGATGTTGATTACATAAGCTACAACTATTTTCCTGTTAGTCTTTCTACAAGTACTTATCATGAGCTCTGTATAACAGATGACCAGATAGAGCATGGGAGGCTTTTCCTTGATGTCTTTGGAGCTATGATAAAACAAACTCTGCCAGCTTCTTTCTTTGGTTCTCTAGGTAGAACCCAGGAGCCATCCCTCTATTTAACCCAACTTCCTTTTGTCTCCTGGGTTTTATTTTTATGAGAACGTCAAGATTGATAAGTGAGTTCCTCCAAGTATCCACTTATTGGCCATTGGACAAGGCTCTCATATCATATTTCTAGAATCTCTGGTTTTTGTTGGTGTGAGCATTTCCTCCCTCAACAGTCAGTCAATTGATATTTTATGAAGTATCTACTATGTACCAGGCACTATGCTAAATGCTGAGAATACAAAGAATGGCAAAAGAAAGTCCTTACTCTCAAGGAGCTCACAATGTAATGGTGGAGAGGATACAAAAAAAGATGTACAAACAAGCTGTATGCAAGGATAAATTTGAAATAACCAACAGAAAGAAGGCATTAGAATTAAGGCGCATCAAGAAAGGAAGAGGGGATTTTAGCTGGAACTGGAAGAAGCCAGGGAAGCCCCCTCCCACCCCCACCCCTGCCCCGCAACTTACTAGAAGGTCACTGACGGCTTCTCCAGCTGAAAAATCCATCATCTTGTGGCCAGTATGGTGGAGAACTTTTCCAAACTTACCTTGGATGGTTCTCAGACCACATAGGCATGGCCCATCTCTAGCTCCTTTCCCAGCTTGGTGGAAGAGGAGAGCTTGTGTTTCACCATGAGAATGTGAAGTTAAGTGACTGACCCATGGTCACCTAGTTGGTAAGTGTCACAAGCAGTATCTGAACCTAGGTCTTTTGGACTACAGGTTGAGAAGGTCATGACATACTTCTCTGGGTAGAGACACGAAGGTCATGAGTTTAGGCTTCATTTGGGCATTTTAGGATTATGGAGGTTGCGGGCTTAGAAATAGATGGGACTTTTAAGGTCATTTAGTACAGTCCTTTCATTTTATACAGGAGGAGACTGAGGCCCAGAGGAGGTAAAATCACTTACGATCACTCCCATAGTACAGGAGAAGCAGGATTTGAACCTAGGACTTCTAACTCCACATTCAATGCTTTTTACCCTTTACTATGAAAGGTTGACATCTTTCTTGCTATGCCTTTCATCCATTCTTCCCTTGGGGAGAGAAAAATTCCTTCCTGTTGGCATAAATTTGGCACTTCAGTAATGAGAAGCAGAATTGGTCTTTGGATTCAGGCTCTGACTCCAAATCTGAAGCCTTGGCTGTCGGACCCAAGCTGGTCACATCTGAAGTGGAGTAAATTGTGCCCTGAGAATCAGTTGCTTTTTGGAAGTGCTGAAGACCTGATGTCTGTCCCATCATCTCATCCAGGCCAGCGCAAGCCTGACTCTCAGGCAGCCATTTCCTCCCTTCCAGATCCCTCTGTCTAATAACAAAAACCACAAACCAAGAACCAAAGTGAGCAAATCCACATCTTTACAGCTGGGGATATTGTCTTTCTTTGTGAAAACTTCTAAAACAAACAAACCAGGACCCAGGACAAAGTCACACATATAAATATTTTATCAGTCAGTTCCTTTTGAAAAAATTGTGCACGCACGCAGGCAGATTGCTAGGAAGTGAGCTAGCTTGCTGATCTGATTTAAAACCCACTGCTACCCTGAGAAACTTACCCTGATGACTTTCAAAAGAGAAGAAATATTTACTCAAGGTGTGTGCTTGGATGTTTCAACATCTGGCTTCCTTCCAGGCCGACAAAAACCGCAAGGGAAGAAAAAACACTGAATGCACCACAGGCATTATCCAGAGATAAAAAGCAAGGTTTGGTTTGAATTTTTGTCGACATCCCTGTAAACCAACTGAACTCCTCATCATCTCAGGAGAGCCTAGAGAGGGGCTACAGCCAAGGAAATAATTAATAAATCATGGGGGCAAGCTGCTGGCCCACTCCGCCTCAGTTGGGAGCTGAGTGCCCCGTCACCATGATCAAAGCTGCTGCCCAAATTTCCAGGCTGACTTTGACGTGAGTAATTAAGTCATAAGCTCCTTCGAGGTGAACGTTCTGACTGGGTCATAATGCATAGAAATTGGAAAGTAAGTGGCCCCCAGGCGAATCCTGAGAGCTGTTGCCCCCACCAGTAAGGCCAGGCCTTCCATTAGATAAATTTGTTGAGAAATCTTCGAATGCTGCTGGCAGAGGCTCAAAGAGTCCATTAGTATCTTGCAGGAAAACCCCCCACTCTGGTTTAATCATTGTCTCAAAGCAGGGGTTTTAACCATTGCATCAAATATGGTTCCGGGATGGTGGAATGGAAAGGGGGTTGGACTAGGAGCCCAGGGCCTCAGTCACTCACTAGCTTTGTGATCCTGGGCAAATGATAAACATCTGGGGCTCACAGTCAGGGGCCTTAATCTACACGTTCTCCGATGTTCCTTCTGGCTCTAATGTTAAAACTTGACAGACAGTACTTCTCGGCAGAGGTAGAGAGGGGGAAGATCCACAGGTGGACAACATTGCCCATAATCTCATATTTTTCAATATATTGATTGGTTTTGATGCTGTTTTCTCTTTCTATTAAAAAAAAACCTGTTATTGGGGTTGGTTCTCTGGAAGGGGTCAGAGGCAATGTAAAATCAAATGGTAGCAGCAGAAATCAATTAAAGAAATTTTTGCACTGAATATGGTGACTTTATTGATGGTGCACAGTATAGGACTCTATGCTTTTCCCTCATGCTACATGCTTGTTTTGGGGAAAGGATATGAATGGGGCTTGGGATGCCCAGTATAGGGACATAGGTTAGGGATGGGGGCTCCTCAGTGGTGGAACTCCTTTTTGGACTGGAGATGAAGATCCACAGCTTTCCACTTTATTCCAGGGGAGTTCTGCTACATAGTTGTTATAACCTTACTCGTCATACCAAGAAATGAACTTGACAAAAATTGGCATTGAAGGTAATGCCAGTATCAGCATCAAAAGTAGAAGAATGGGTATCATTGTTAAAGTCACGGGACACAACCTGGTCCTCTCTGTAGTTGTAGTCCAGGATGCCCTTTAAGGGTCCATCTGATGCTTCCTTCACCACTTTATTGATATCATATATGGTCATTTTCTCCAGGAGGCAGGTCAGATTCACAACAGATACATTGGCAGTAGGAACACAGAAGACCATGCCTATGAGCTTCCCATTCAACTCAAGGATGACCTTGCCCATAGCTTTAGCAACATCAGTGGAAGCAGGGATGATGTTTTGGGCAGTGCCATGCCCATCACTCCACAGCTTGTCAGAGGGGCCATCTGCTATCTTATGGATATCAGTAATGGCATGGACTGCGGTCATGAATCCATCCACAATGCCAAAGTTGTCATGAATGACCTTGGCCAAAGGGGGCCAAGAAATTGGTAGTGCAGAAGGCATTACTGACTATCTTAAGGGAATTATTGTATTTCTCGTGGTTCACTCTCCTCATAAACATTGGAGCATCAGCAGAAGGGGCAGAGATAATGACTGGGTTGGCTCCACCCTTCAAGTGAGTCCCTGCCTTTTCTCCATGGTGGTAAAGACACCAGTGGACTCTACAACATTTTCTGCTCCAGCATCTCTGCACTTAATAATATTGGTGGGATCCTGCTCCTGGAAGATGGTAATGGCATTTCCAGTGATCACCATCTTTCCATTCTTGGTCTTGACAATGCCATTGAACTTGCCCTAGGGTCTTTAGGGTGAAACAGCAAGCAGTTGATAATTTTTATAAGCTCAGTTAAGGCAGGAATGATAGCCATCAAGTTGATGCATAAGGTATAGTCATGGATAAAAGACTTAGAAAGTCACCAAAGAAGGGTGCTGATGGAGATGACATTTTAGGAGGGCGAGAGAGGGAAGACAGAGGGAGGACATTCTGTGGTTAAGAAACAGAATGATCAGTGAATAGAGCTTTGGCCCTGGAGTCAGGAGGACCTGAGTTCAAATCCAGCCTCAGACACTTCACACACATACACACACACACACACACACACAACTAGCCATGTGACCTTGGGCAAGTCACTTAACCCCAATTGCCCTACAAAAGGAAAAAAAACGAGAATGATCAGAGTCAGAGGCAGGGCAGTGGAAGCTTTTGAGGGGGATAGACTAATCTACTTTGCATAGATCCAAGCATACACAAAGGAAAGTAAAATGAAGTATGGTAGGAAAGGTAGGCTAGTGCCAAATTACAGAGGGCCTGGAATGCTGGGCAGAGGAGTTTGACTTTGCTTGGTGCCACGGGCAATTTCTTTCCCTCAACAAGTCACCTGGTATTTGTTTTTGTATATACATACAGATGATACACACACACATGCATACATAGAGCTAGAGATAGACAAATATAGAGAGAGATAAAGGATGGATCCAAAGATGACAGATTGATAGATGATAGATACATCGATAAAGGTATAGATGTCAACTTGGTGGAAGGATTGGTGACAGACAAAACATTTATTAAGCTATTACTATGTGTTGGGTACTAATACAAGCAAACCAGTCTTAGCCTTCAAGGGTTCTTGTGAAGCCTTATTTTCATGAGGACTATAGCACACACACTAGAGTGAAAAGGGGAGGCTGGACAAGCATGTTCCCCAAGGTGTGGCCTGGGGAGTACAGGAAACGGCACCCCCAAAGGCTCATCGACTGGAGCCCAGGCTCCGGGTGTGATCCATGTTATTGATGAGGAGTCTGCCTGGCTAGAGATGGCCAGAAGATCTATGTACTTGTTGTCTCTGCCCACGAGAGCTGGGAATGTTGGTTTTGGCTCTGTATCCCCAACTCAGGGCATGAAGTCTGGGGAACAGGAAGCACTTGACAAATGCTTGTTCATTGGTATGGAGTAGGGAACCACTGATGTGGAGTGAAGAAAGCTGGACCAGAAAAACAATGTACAGAAAACTACAGTAATATAATTGAAAACAACCCTCAAGACAGCTAAGCTCAGATGAATCGTGGTGATTAATCTCTGTCCTGGAGAGCAGATTCAGAAATGCAACTCTGTGTTCTCGGAGGTTAGGAGGGGACTGCTATGGGGGTGGGATGCTGTATACACTGTCAGGTATGGTTATTTTGGCTTAACTTTTTCCTTGCCATAAGGGGAGGATAGTGAGGCATCATTGGGAAATTTACCTAATTAAAAAATAAAAGGCATCAATAAAACTTTAAAACATGGGACTAGTAGGGCCTCCTCCAAACTGCTTCCATTGACTATGACCTTGTGCAAGTGACTTAATCTCTGTGAGCCTCAGTTTTTCTCATCTGCAAAATGCGGGAGGGGGGCTCAGGCTTTTCTAGTGCTAAATGGATGATCCAATGAACAGGGTTATTATTTGAATGAACGAGTATCTGACTTTTTCCAGAAGAATATGTTGAATTGAATCATATTTTACTAATGTGAATTTTAAATACAAGGTTAATGAGAAACTGAGCGTGTGTGTGTGTTTTCAGTTGTATTGCCCTGACCTTTTTCATTCTCTTGCCATTCTGCAGCTGAGATGATATAGACAATTGGTCTGTGTTTCCAAGTTTTCTTTGGCTGAGAACCAGACTATTGAAACTTAAGCCTAAATTGGCTTTATTCTCCACTCTCTCTATCAGTAGGAAAGACGTGTAGCTCAGCAGTATGACTGTTGGAGTCCCAAAGTGGGCCCCCTGTTTCCAAGTCACTTTAATCAAAGCCCCTAACTCATAGAATCTCTTGAGTTGGAAGCCACCTCAGGGGCCATCTTGTTCAACAATAGTCAATAAAGAATGCTCAGTCCAACATGCTGGGACAAATGGTCATCTAGCCATCATTCAAAGACTTCAAATGAATAGGAACTGCACATCTCCTGAGTTAGACTGTCCCCACTTTTGGATGGCAGCTCTAATAGTTAAGAGTTTCTCCTTATTTCACATCCCAAATTGACTCTTTTCCTGATTCTATCCATAGTTCTTAGCTCTGCCCTCTGGAGTCAAATAGGACATCTCTGACCCCTTTCCCCTATGACAATCTGTCAGATAACTAAAGGCAACTATCATGTTTCCCCTGAGTCTCTTCTTCTGGCTCAATACCCCTAGTTCCTTCAACTGTGACACCATCTTAGGACCTTGCATTACCTTGCTTACCCTTCTCTAACTTAGCCTAACCAAAATGGAGCCTAACTAAAATCACAACCCATCCCAGATATGGTCTCACCAGGGCAGAGTGCAACTTGAGTTTTTATTGTGGTTGAGTCATTGTAGTTTTGCCCAATTCTCCACGACCCGATTTCAGGGTTCCTTAGTAAAGATACTGGAGTGGTTGGCCATTTCCTTTTCCCGCTCATTTTATAAATGAGGAAACTGAGGCCAACAGGGTTATGATTTGCCCAGGGTCACACTGCTACTGTGTTTCCCCGATAATAAGACACTGTCTTATTAAATTTTTTGGAAAGAAAAACACCAGAGGGCTTATTTTCAGGGGAGGGCTTATGTTGTCCTGCCTCAGCTCTCCTCTGCGGCACTGCTCTCAATGGCACCAGCAAGCAAATCACTGGGGAAGAACAGGATGACGCGCTCACTGCTGCAGCTCTGATTGGATGCAGCTCAGAGTGCGGCGTGCGTTTCACCGGGGCGGGGGGGGACGGTGTATACAGAGGGTACCGTAATGTAGCGTGTAGCGCAGGGGATTACCTTCACTACAGTAGCAATCTCAATAGGGCTTATTTTCAGGGGAGGGCTTATTTTAGAGGAATCTTACACAGTAAGGGGAGGGCTTATTTTCGGGATAGGTCTTATTATCGGGGAAACACGGTAGGAAGTGTCTGAGGTTGTATTTGAACTCAGGTCTTCTAACTGTAGGCTTGATGCTGTGTCCACTGAAGAAATGTCACCTCTCTATCTCAATACTCTTTGCTTCCCTTAATAAAAAGTCTTAAGGACCCTGGGAAATTGTGATTTTGCCCACACTGATGGACTCACAGATCCATTGAAATATAAATATGATTTTATTAGAGTTCACATTTCTGTAGTTCTTTATGGTTAACAGACTGCTCTCTTAACAATAGTCCTCTGAATTAACAGAGTGGAAGCCTCATTACTTACATTTTATAGGTAAGGAAACTGAGGCTTCCTAAGTGATTTACCTGGATCAATTAGCGATAGCTAGATTATTCAATTAAGAAATGGTAAAGCCAGGATCCTGGGGACCTAGCTCTAGAGCTTGAACAAATTTCCCTCTAAACCAACCCCCTCATCTTACAGGGGAGGAAACTGAGGCCTAAACAGGTGAAGTGACTTCCTTTTGATTATGGAGATTATAAATTTCAGAGCAGGATCTGAACCCAAGTCCTCTGGCTCCAGGGCCAATGCGTGTTCCACTCTGTGCAGTAGGATATGGACCAGAGTCCTGAAAGATTATTTTTGACTTTGCTGCACATCTCCCTTCGTTCCCTTTTATCCCTTAGAGTCAGTGCTGTTCTCTTTTTCCTTCCCGGACTCCCCATCCTATTTGATACTCTGGTATGGGCATCAAAATACCCAGGGGAGCTCCCTGTCCTGGCACTGAGCAGTCAGGACATCTAGGTTGGATCCCTGCTCCCAAAGGAGAAAAGGCAGATCTTTATTTGAAAAAACAAAATGAAATTTACTTTAGAAATGTATATTAAAAAAATAGATCCCTGCTTCCTTATTAGTCATGGTAACTGACCCGGAAGGAATCCCTTGACTTCTCTGAGACTCCCTTTTCTCTTATGAAATGTTCACATTGTTCTCCAAATCTCACAGGAATCTTGTGGGGGGTGGGGCAGGGAGGCAACACTTAGTAAATCTTAAAGCGCTATAGAAATGAGGGCTACTCAGAGAATCACTTACAAAGCATTAATTAAGCTCTTACTATGAGACGTGCACTTTATTAAGGATGAAGGCTACAGAGATACAGTCTCTGTGGGAGCCCAGTCAGATTACATCCTGTCTGGCTGTGCCCTTGGTAACTGTTCCCTGGGGAAGGGGCATAGTGGTAGTGATGTTTCATATGCTAATTCTTGTTGGTTTTATTCAGTTGTATACAACTCTTCATGACCTCATTTGGGGTTTTCTTGGCAAAGATACTGAAGTGGTTTGCCATTTCTTTCTCCAGTTCATTTTACAGATGAGGAAACTGAGGCAAAGAGAGTTAAATGACTTGCCCAGGGTCACATAGCTAGTAAGTGACTTAGGTTGGATTTGAACTCAGGTTTTCCTGACTCTAGACCTGATACTTTATCCATTTTGCCACCTAGCTGCCCTATAATTAACATGATTTAAAAAAAATTTTTTTTTTTGTGTTTTTTTTGGAGGGAGCATGGGAAGGCAATTGGGGTTAAGTGACTTGCCCAAGGTCACATGGCTAGTATGTGTTAAGTGTCTGAGGTCAGATTTGAACATGACATTTTTAACGCAAAATTATTTCTATTGCCTGCTGATCTCACAAGTTGGTGTCTTCCTATTTAAGACTCTTCCTGCTTGCAGAGAGCAGAGATGCCTTTCCTTCCTGCTCCCTCCACTTATCTCCTGGCTTGGCATGCTTTCAGGGAAAGGCAAGAAACACTCTTCCCACCTGATCCCCTCACTTGAGTTGTCTAACACCCAAGATGACTCCACCCTGAGGCCAAAGCTGTAGTGATGTTAATAACTCACTCTTCTCCACCAATGATTAACACAGTCCTAACCCATCATTCCTTCCTCATCCCAGGGAACTTGAACCACAGACTGTCTTTATTCAAACCTTATTCTCTGTCCTGTAATATCTGCCGCCTTATTCCCATCCCCTTCCTCCCAATCCCCTCAGTGTCCAGTTCTAGATCCCACACCCCTTTGTCTTGTGCTGTCTGGAATACTTGTTCCATAGATAACGAACATTCTTCTATCTGAAATGCGTTTATTTCCCACCCCTACATCTTCTGGCTCTCAGTGACACCTGACTCGGCCTCACTGGGTACACTTTCCTGCACTGGTTTTTTCTTTCTTCAGACTCATTTGGTTGAGAGGGAGGAGGTAGAATACTCCTTGTTCCCCATCATCACTTCCAAGCTTATCCTCTCCACCACCATTCTTCATAACCTCCGTAACCTCTCCTCATCTGAGATTCATTCAATCCATATCTGCCACCCGATCAAAATCCTGAAAGCTGTTGTCTATTAACCACCACCCTCCCTTTCTTTTCTCAATGAGTTTAGTGTCTGACTCACAGCTTTGTCTTCTTTCCAACTCCTGCCCTCATACTAGGAGACGCCAATAGACATCGATGCTCTCTAGACTCTTTCATTTTGTTCCATTTTATTTATTGATGATGTTTCTTGTGGTATCCCATTCATTTCCAGATATATCTCTTCTTTCTCCATCCATTGAGCCATCCTTGAAACAAAGATTAAAAAAGGAAAGGGAGGGGGAAGGCAAGTCAGCAAAACTAGCCAATGGACCGACCTTTTCCACAGTCTATGTAGTAGTCCACACCCATGACCCCCTATCTCTGTAATGAAGGGAGTGTGGTATTTTCATCAACTGTTCTTCTGCAGCCTTTTTATTTCATGGAGGAAGGTTTAGATCAAGAAAGGGTAGAGATTTGCTTGGTGTCACAAAGCTCAAGTTCCCCTGGTTTCCAGACCATTGACATTTCCCTTCTGTTATACTGCTTCTCATAATGAGCCTGCAGATCTTCTATATGGAGAATATCCATTTCACAAAGCTTTATTGAATGCCTGGCAGGTGCCTTTCTAGGAACTGGAATGACACAATCCTTGCCTTTAGGAAGCTTATACTCTAACAAGACTGAGGTGGTCAGTTCTGGTGAACAAGTCACTGAGCTTTTCTGGGCCTCAGTTTCCTCATCTGTAAAAAATCTTCAGACAATCCCTATACCTCACAAAGTCCTTGTGAATTTCAAATGGGACAATGTATGTAAAGTACTTTAGAAATGTTGGCTATTATCATTGCTGCTGCACAAATAATACGTAGTAGAGTGCGCTGGGAGACCAAGGACAGGTCTAGGCTGAGTGCTGTGAGGAAATTTGAGGAAGAAATGGGTGAATGGGGTCAGAGAAAATCAACTTGGCTCAAGGATTGCATTCACCCTGTTTGCTAACCGCCCACCCCTTTGTTTTACTGTGGGTTTTCTTATTAATTCATGCATATATTTATCCATCCAACTATTTATTCATTTGTTAATTCATTTATTTTACTCTAGGTTTTCTTATTCATTCATGCATGCATCTAGCCACATATTTATTCATTCATTAATTCATTTGTTAATTCATTCATTTATTTATTTTACTCTGGGCTTTCTTATTTATGTATGCATCTATCCATCAACCTATTCATTCATTCACTTATTAATTCACTTAGTTTGCTCTGGGCTTTCTTAAGGGGAGAGCTCTGTTTCAGATGATGGCTATTGAGTTGAGTCTGAAACTGTTTATGCCATTCCCTTTGCCCTTTAACATCCTTCAGGGTCTGGCTCAGGCTCTACCTACTCCAGGAAGACCCATCACTCAATGGGAAGTAACATGATCCTTCCTTCTGTATGAATTCAAGTACTCTGTTTCACTCTGAGGCTGCTTGCCACAAACAGCATTGTGGGAGAGAGGGCTTATCTCCCTGCCAATACTGCAAGCCCTTTGGGATCAGAGTACCTGGGTTCGAATTCTGGCTCCTTCTACTTATTTCCTGTATGACACTGGGATTCAGTATCTGTAAAATGAAGAGGGAGGTTGGATTTGATGGCCTCTAAAGTGTGACCATGGGTAAGCCATTTCCAGGTATCAGTTTCTTTATCTGTAAAATGGAGGGAGTGATCTGGATGATATCTGGGGTCCCCTCCAGATGAAAAGCTATAATCTTTTAATCCTGTACATCTTCCTACTTCCCTCAGGCTGCTCCCTCACCCATCCACCGCCCAGCTAGCCCCGTGCTTTTTGTCCTGTAGGTATTCAATGAATGTTGTTGTTCAAATGTTTTTCAGTCGTGTTTGACTGTTTATGACCCCGTTTGAGGTTTTCTTGGCAAAGATAGTGAAGTGGTTTGCCATTTCCTTCTCCAGCTCATTTTACAAATGAGGAAACTGAGGCAAAAAGGATAAAGTGACTTGCCCAGGGTCACACAATGAGTAAGTGCCTGTGACTGGATTTGAACTCAGGATGATGAGTCTTTGTAATTCCCTGTTCTATCTGCTGAACCACCTAGCTGCCCATTCAATGAATAGTTATTTGTATAAATGAATGTTAATGACCCTGTTCTGGAAAAAATTTTTCTAATTTCTACCCATCAGGCTGCAGCTTCACAAGGTGCATGTTGGAAGGCAACTTTGGGATCATCTGATCCAAACCTTTCATTGAAGAAATGAGTAAACTGAGACCCAGAGTAGTAAAATGACCATTTAAGGAGAACAGTAGGTTTTCTGCTTCTCCCCTTTCCCTAGTCGCCCCCACTGCCCTTGGTCCCTGCTGGGATCTGGTGGAGCCATTTGTCTTGGGGGCTTCTCTGGAGGAACTCTTCCTGCCTGCCTCGCCAGCCCTATGCATCATACCAGTGTTCTTTGCTATTTCCTTTTCTCTCCTAACTCCATGATCTCACCCAGGCAGGTGGCATGACTTTGCTAAAAGCAGATTATCTAGCTGGGGAAGAGACTTTAAAAGGTCGATTGATCACCAGCTGGGGCTCCTGAGATCCACTGCCTTTGCATGTTTAATTTTAAATATCTACAGTGGAGTTCAGGTTTCTGACTGTGCTCAGAGGCCTACATCAGAGTGGGGAAGAAAGCCATGTATTTCTGGTATGTGGGCTCCCCTTCCTTAGCAGGAAATCATTTTTTACAGCACTAATTTCCTATAATCAGCCTCATTATAACTTCGATTGAACCAATCTATTGCCCTGCTTTTCTGTTGGTTGGAAAGGAGGCATCAGGAGGCTGGATACCTGGGTTCCAGTCTCAGCTATACCTTTTGGTGCAACCCTGGGCAAGTCACTTCTTCCCTTTCAGGCCTCAGTTTCCTCATCTGTAAAATGCAAGACCCCATGGAAGAGGTGCTCCTTGAGCTGAATCTTAAAGGGAGCTAACCATTCCAAGAATGCACATGCACAGGGCTGGGCTGGGCTGGGCTAGGGAGGACCCCATAGGACAAATGCATAGGGCATATTTCATAACCAAGCAGAGACAAGCAAGCAAGGCTGTGTCGGATTTGGCTGTCTTGCTAAATCCGGGCAGCAGGCATTAGGAACTGGGATTATGTGGTTTCTGCTTTTAGCATGCTCCAGCTGTGAGCCCCAGATGGGAGAGAGATGAGTTTTATCTTGGTCGTGGTCCAGCCAGGGCAGAAGGGTTTGCAGAAGAGTTGTTTGCAAAGAAAATACACAGCTGCAACTCCTTTATTAGCTGCAAGATCATCTTTAATATTTTGGCACAGAGCAGCCTTAGGAATCCGCCGACCACGGAAATGAACTGGCCTTCTCCTTGCCCTAGGATATTGATGGGGTACTCAGGCAGAGAATGAGGCTGGCTGGTAGAGTCATTAAGCATTTTTCCTAAGGGTCACCAGAGTTTTGTTTGCTCTGGCCTGGATTTTACTCGTTTGGCATGTTAAGAAGGAGCTAGCTAGAATGCATACGCTCCCCCCTTACTAGCAAGGTGGTGGTTGGTAAATTCCTTCATCCTTGGGATCCCAGTTTCTTCATCTATTATATTATGGGGAGGGGAGGTGGATATCTATAAAACTGACTCCCCCAGGGTTGTTCGCATCAAATGCTATCAGGTACAGTATGTAAATTACTTTGCAAACCTTAAAACCGTAGAGAAATGTCAGCTATATATATATATATATATATGTATATATATAAAATATATAAAACTGTCCTTAATAAATTATTTTAAAAGACCTGATTTAATCCAATCCAGTCCAAAAAGCATTTATTAATATTAACTTATTAACATGCTTACATCAGGTCTTTTTTGTGACTTTTTTTTTTGCTTTCATCTTCTTTTACTCGGTTGTCATTTTCCAAAAGTGGCCTAATTGATTTATTAAATGACCATTTCTTTCTTTTTCCTTTTTTAATTTACAATCCCCCCCAATTACATGTAAAAACAATTTTCAACATTCATTTTTAAAATTGAGTTCCTAGTTCTCTCCATCCCTCCCCATTCCCTCGTTTGATACAGGTTAAAAATGTATAGTCATGCAAAACATATTTCCATGTTAGTCATGTTGTAAAAGAAAACATAGATCAAAATAAAAACCCAAGAAAAATAAAGAAAATTTTAAAAGTATGCTTCACTGTGTTTTCAGACTCCATCAGTTCTGTCTCTGGGGATAAGACAACATTTTTCATTGTAAGACCTTCAGTGTTGTCTTGCATCATCGTATTGCTGAGAATAGCTAAGTCATTCACAGTTGATCATCATACAGTATTACTGTTAATGTGTACAGTGTTCCCCTGGTTCTACTCATTTCACTTTGTATCAGTTCATGCAAGTCTTTCCAGGTTTTTTCAGAGTATATCCTGCTCATCATTTCTTATAGCACAATAGTATTCCATCAACATTCCCCAATTGATGGGTATCCTTACAATTTCTATCCAAAAAAAGTTACTACAAATATTTTGTACATATAGGTCCTTTTGATTTTTGTTTTTGTTTTTATTTTTTTTTGGGGGGGGTGATACTGGCCTAGTAGTGGTATTGCTAGGTCAAAACAGTATGCATGAATGACCGTTTCTTTTAAAGACATTTGTCATTAAAGAGCCTCAGAGTATCTGAGCTTGACGGGACCTGAGAAATCACCTGTTTCAGATTTTACAGAGAAGGAAACTGAGGCCCAGAAAGGATCATAGATTTATCTCTGGGAGGGACCTTTAAAGGTCATCTAACATGCCTCATTTTCCTAGCTGAGAAAACTGAAATTTAGACTGTTTGTGAGTCCCAGCAACACATAGCTTGGTAAGCATCAGAAGCAGAATTTTAATCCATGCCCATCACTTTATGCACTGTGAAGTCTGCCAGTGAATGAGAAGTTCCTTTTTCTATCCATTCTTTTCACATTTATTAAATGCCTCCTGTGTATTAGACAAAACAGATCCTATATCAGTCAGTCATAAACGTGTATTAAGCACTTTATATGCTAGGCTCTGGAGACAAAGAAAAAATTGAAAGTATTCCTGTCCCTAAGGAACTTAGAGATTAATGGTTATATCAGATTAAAGGCTGGTCCTTGAAGCATTTGGGGAGAGATATGTGGCATTTGTCCTTGCTTTGGACTGTTGTTAGGTTTTCCAGGCACTTTATGTATGTTGGTCCTCACAGTAACTCTGGGAAGTGGGTGCTATTATTATCCCCATTTTATAGATGCGGAAGTAGAGGAGACAGAGGTGACTTGCCCAAGGTCACACATCTACTAAGTGTCTCTGGTAGGATTCAAACCTACGAACTCTATCCACTGTGCCACCCAGCTTTCCTCCTATGGATTTGGCCCCAGCCTAAATCTCCTCTTCCATCTCCCGCTGTCATCCACATGCATCCTGTGTTTTGGCCAAACTGGTCTGCTCAGCATCCACAGAACCTTTCTCGCGTCCATCTGCTGGCTTGTTCGGCCCCTCTCTGTCTTTATATCTATCCAATGGCCTGGGCCTTCTTTTGGTTTTCTTAAGTAATAGAATCCTGAGACCCTCAGAGTTGGAAGGGACCTCAGATGTCATCCATTGCAGACCCATGCTGGAAGGAGAATCCCTTTACAAGGGCGCCAACAAGTGGTCAAGCAAGGGGCTGCCCTTGGGCTCTCAAGGAGTCTCATTCTGCTTCTGCATCGAGCTGATTATTGGGCTCTCAAGCTCATTTGACTCTTTGCAGCTCCTGCCCAGTCTTCCTATTTCTACCCTCTGTAATTCCCGCTTCCTCCTGAGAGCCCTCCAGATAGTGTAATATCAGATTACAAGCTCCTTGAAGGCAGGGACCATCTTTTGCCTCTTTCTGTATCCTTAGAGCTTAGCGCGGTGCCTGGCACATTGTAGGCATTTAATGTTTATTGATTAATTGAAATATTTGAAAACAGTGATCATTACCTTCCTCAAGTATTTTCCATGCAAAATATTCCCACTTCCTCAGCTTAGTTGTCTCTCTCCATCTCCTGAATTCCTGATGCTTATTATTTGGCAACACTGTTCGGTGGTTAACCTGTACTGCCTTTAGGGCATCTCTTAAGTTCTAATTTATTTATTATTTATTGTTATTTGGGGTTGCTTAAATACATTTTTATTGATATCTTGTTTTTACATCACCTAAATTTACCACAGTCTCTTTGCTTCTCCCACATCCAAGAGAGCCATCTCTTATAACCAAGAATATATTTGCTTAAACAAGAAAAAGAGGAATAATAGCAAAATCCATCAGTTTTTATGAAATATATATTCTGTACTTGTGGGCCCCACACCACACAAAGGAGGTGGGGGAGGTACCTTTTCCTGTCTCTTCCTTGAGGCCAGTTTTGTTGTTTTTTTTTTTTTTTTTAATTTAGCATCGTCCATACCTCTCATCTCTACCATTGATTTGGCAATTAACTTGTAGTGCCTTCGGACATCTTTGGTATTTCTGTTGATTGTCATTGTTAGATGAGATAATAATTGGGAAGTGCTTAGCATAATGCCTGAGAATACTAAACCCTATATAATTGTTAGTTATCGTTGTTGTTTATTTTGTTTCAACTCTTTATGGATTTATACCTTGTCCCTCGAACCATACTATAGGTCCCTTGAGATTAGGCATGATGTGTTATACATTTTTTGTTGTATTCAACCACAACATTAATAATAAGTGAATGACATTTATAAATCAGTTTGTAGTTTGTCAACCCCTTTATGTTAGTGACGTTATATATGTGAAGTGCTTTACAAGCCTTAAATGGTATATGTATCGGTTATTATTAATATGATGATGTGATTCTCATTTCATAGATAGGAAACTGAGGTACAGTTTAATATTTTCATTCACTTAATAAGAATTTATTCAATGCTAGCTCTGTCAGGCACAGCAAATACAGAGAAAAAAAATGGAACTAATCCCTACTCACAATCCACTAGGGGAGATAATTTGTGCAGGGATGTCAGTATAACATATAGTACACACAGAATAATTTTTTCAAGGAAGAGGGTACAAGGAGCTAAGTCATCAAGGACAAATCTCTTGATGTAGGGGATACCTGAATCCCCTTGAAGAAGCTGGGCAGTCTTTGCTCTGGTTAAGTGACTTACCCAGGGTCACACAGCTTCAGAGGCCTGATTGGAACCTAATTCCCTTCTGGCTCTGTGTGTAGCACATTCTCCCGCATACTCTACTTCCTTGCCAAACTAGCTACCAAACTCCATGGCCATTTTTAATTACCTACCGTGTTTGTTGTTAGTCACTTGTTTCAGTCATGTCTGACTTTTTATGACCCCTTTTGGGGGTTTTCTTGGCAAAGACACTGGAGTGGTTTGCCATTTTCTTTTCCAGCTCCCTTTACAGATAAGGAAACTGAGGCAAATAGGATTAAGTGACTTTTGCTGGTCACACAGCGAGTCTCAGAGGCTGAATTTGAACCCAGGTCTTCCTGACTCTATCCACTGTGCTACCTACATGCCCCGACTATTGTGTACAACACACATTATGTCATGCACAATACTTGCCTGACAAATATTGTCAAGAGTTGGCTTTACTTCAGTTATCTGTACTGTTTCTGGCTCTTCTCTCATACCCAGAATCCCAACTATCATGGCCAATCTAGAGTTTATTAGACTGATTTTTGTCTTACTATGCCCTGCTGGAGTGGAAGGGGAGATGACATTTTAATACTGACCTGGAGACAGATTAGTGAGACAGCATGGGGATGCGGATTGGCTCCTGAACCCTATGTATTCTCTTTCAAAAATTTGTATGGAAAAGATCCTTATAAATATAAAGCCTAGAACACACTGGGGAAAGTTACTACTACTACTAAGAGCTAGTATTCATATCACACTTAAAAGTTTACAAAGCATATTACATTTATTATCTTATCTGATCCTGACAACAGTCCTGAGAAAGTGTGAGGAAATGAAATCATTAGCCAAAATTTGTATAGCACTTTAAGGTGTATAGATCACTTTACAAATTTTATCTCATTTGATTTTCACAACAGTCCTAAAAGATAGGTACTGTTATTATCCCCATTTTACAGATGAAGAAAGCAAGGCAGATACCAGGTAGGTGACTTGCTCAGGGTCACTCAGCTAGGAAGTTTCTGGTCTTCCTTGGGGTAGGTCCAAGCACTCTGCCCGCTGAGCCACCTTTCTGCCTCTAAGGCACTAAGCAGTGATCATTGATGCTAGTGATAAAATGAAATCAGGCAACATACATTTTTTAAGCCCTACCTGGGCCATTATAGTAGATGCTAGGGATAGAAAGAGAAAAGATGTTTTCAAAGGACTCACATTCCATCAGACATGATGGTGTCATTGTTCCTATTAATTAGAATATCAGAGAGGTGTTGAAAGTCGGACAACTAGGAAGCTGAAAGGCTCTCAAGTTCATGATGTGGTAGGTCGGTTGAAGGGACCAGAGATGTAGCTTCCTTCCAAACTCAGCTCACATATCTCCATTATGGAGGTCCTTCTGGGCCTTCCAGCCTCCTAGAGCAGAGGTGGGGAACCTGTGGCTTCAAGGCCATATGTGGCCCTCTAGGTCCTCAAGTATGGCTTTTATCCATCAAAGGGCTGCACTTGAAGACCTAGAGAGCCACCCATGACCTTGAGATGGCAGGTTCCCCACCCCTGTCCTAGAGCTTTACTCCCAAAGAAAGTATTCTTTAATCCTTTTTTTTTTAAGCAATTGGGGTTAAGTAACTTGCTCAAGGTTACACGGCCAGTTATTTTGTGTGGGTGTTAAGTAGCTGAGGCTGGAACCGATCCCGGGTCTCCCGACTCTGGGGCCGGCGCTCTTACTCACTGCGCCACCTGGCTATCCCTTTTTCTGTGCATAGTCTACTTTGATGGTCTGGTGAAGCCCATGGACCACTTCTCGGAACAATATTTTTAAATGTATAAAGTATGTCAGATAATAAAGGAAACTAACTACATTGAAATCGAGTTATCAAAAAAGGCAAAGTTAAAAAAAGGCAAGTTCCTGGACCCCGGCTTAAGGTCACCTACAATCTATTGGTACTTTTATCTTGTACCAATTTATAGATGTGTTGTCCCCACCCCCGCATTAGACTGTGAGCTCCTTGAGAGTAGGGCCTTTCCTTGAATCCTCACCTAGCACCCATTCTGGCTCCCAGTAATTACTTGTTGCTTGGTCGATGGAGAGGAGGGGGAGCATACTAAAAAGGGATTGATTAGTTTTTGTTTTGTTTGGCCCTATCAGGCACAGCTAGAACTGATGAGTGGACATTCAGAGAGCAAGATAAATGCTTGATTGAAAGAAATGCCTCCTAACGTTTAGGGCCATTCAAGATGAAAGAGGGCGGCCTTGGGAGATAGTGCATTCCTCCTTGCTGGAGGCCCTCTACTGGACACTGCTGGAGCTGGATCATTTGTTGGGTCTGTCACAGAGGAGAATATTTTCAGGACTGGGCCTACCCTAAGGTCCCTTCCAACTCCCTGTTTATAGTCTGTGGGCCCCTAGATGGTACTCCTCTGTTTGGCATTCAAAGCCCTTCACAGCCAGGCCTCAGCTAACCTCTGCAGCCTTTATACACTTCCCTCATGGCACTCTCTGTGCCAGCCATATTGACCTAATTCCCATCCCTCACACACAGCATGCCCTCTCTCATTGCCATGCTTGTGCTCTGGCATGCTTTCCTGGCATATTTTCCTTCCTCTCCTCTGTCTCTGAGCATCCCTTGTTTCCTTCAAGACTCAGCTCAGATGTCTTCTGTTGGAGGTCTTTCTCAGATCCCCCAGCTGCTAAGGCCTTCCCTCTGAAATAGATCTGTTTTATATTTTGTCTCTACCCATGTATGTGTTTGTGTGTACATGCCTCCCCCATTAGAATGGAAGGTTCTTGAGGCCAAGGATCACTTTGCTTTTGTCTTTGTATCTCTATCACTTGGCACGGTGTGGTCTACAGTGGGTGCGAAATCTGTGCTTGTTGATGTCTGTAGGCACCCAGAGCATCCTAGTGTGGGGCCCATCACCTAGAGCTCTTTCTAAGAATCCTCTTTCTGATGCTTACTACTTATGTGACCCAGAGCAAGTCACTTCATTTCTTGGGGTTACAGTTTCCCCCTCTGAAACATGAAAGGGTCAGACTCAATGACCTGTTAGATCTGCTTTCCTCTGTGACCTCGAGTAAGCCATGTAACTTCTTTGGACCTCATTTTCCTCATTTGTAAAAGGAAGTCAGCTTCAGCCTGTTGATGTTTGGTCATTTCAGCTGTGTCTAACAATTCGTGACCCTGTTTGGGGTTTTCTTGGCAAAGATAGTGAAGTGGTTTGTTGTTTCTTTCTCCAGCTCATTTTACAGATGAGTAAACTGAGGCAAACAGGGTCAAGTGACATATCCAGGGTCCTACAGCTAGTAAGAGTCTGAGGCCAGATTTGAACTGCATAGGCCTGCCCCTCTGTGTACTGTGGTGCCACCGCGCCACCCCAGGTGAGCCTTGATGACCCTTAAGGTCTGCTTTCATGTGTGATCATAGGTAAGTCACTCTAATCTTTCTGGGCCTCAGTTTCCTCATCTTTAAAAGAAAGGTTTGGAATAGATGGCCTCTGGAGATGCTTGTAGAAACAAAAGAAAATCATTCAGAATGAGGTGTGACCAGGCTCCCCAATTCTGTAGCCTGCCACTTTTCTTTCCCGATGCCCTAGCCATCTGAAACATTTTAAACTCCTGGGGTACACGGTCTACCTGCCATCACAGATGTAAAGAGAAGGATAAAGAAAATGCCAATATGTGACTCCTTCCGTCACCCAAGGTGCCCCTACAGCATTCCAGTACATCCAAAAGACCTTCCTAGTAGTCCCAGAGAAAGCTTTGGACATCAGCTGATTAACTATGATTTTTAAACGTAGGATATGTTCCAGGCACTGTATTGAGCTCCAGAAAGACAAAGGCACAGTCCCTACCTTCCAGGACTCACATTCTAATGGGGGAGATAACAAACAAACAATTATATGTGTACATGCGCGCACACGCACACACACACACACACACACACACACTCTAGATGCAAGGTCATTCCAGAGGGGAAGGCACTGGAAGAGATGGGGTGGGAGGTGAGGCAGGAAAGGCCTCCTGCAGGAAAATATGGAAGGCTTCCCAATTTACAGGGAAGGCTAGATTTAGTATTTACAGATAGTTCCCTTTTTGGCAAAACCCCCTCAACCTTGACACTTACTGAAGAAGAGAGACTTAGCTTATTAAAGGTTAATTACTCAGGGTCCCATGGGGCCTAGCCAGGGAAAACTCTAAAGACAAATGGGAATTGAGTAGAATCAGAAAAATCCCGCTGCCCACATCCTTCCTTCTCTCTCTTCATTGCTTCTCAGACTTCCCAAGATAGCCCATGCACTCTATGGGCTTGAAGATATTTGTTTTATAATTAATAAAACTGGAAAGGGGTCCTTTTTGACATTTTTGCTTGGGGGCCCAAGACCTCCAAGTAAATGATTCCACTGTGTTTTCCCAACAAGGACTAAACTCGTGATTCAGTTCAACAAATATTTACCAACCGCCCAGAAGGCAGAAGAAAGATTTGCTCATCAGGGAACATGCTTCAAAATAAACAGACTTTCCTTCTAGAGCTCATGAAATAGGTAAATTATCAGAGGATCACAGACCTGGAGTTGGAAGGGCTTTCTGAGACTCTCTAAGCCAAACCTCCCTCATCTACCAATAAGGAAACTGAGGCCCAGAAAGGTTAAATGACTTACCCATCATCACACAGGAAAGCAGACCTTAAGTAAGGGTCATCTGGTTTGATGATTCATTTCATAGGTGAGGAAACTGCTGTCCAAGGAATTTATGTGATTTACCCAAGGTCAATGGCAAAAGTGGACTTTAGGGATCATTTTATCTGATCCTTTTGTTTTTCAGAGAGATGCCTTTAAGTGCCTTGTTCAAGGTCACATAGACCTGGGATTTTAACCCAAGTCTTGTGACTTTGAATCCAGTACCATATAGCCTTCCTCAGTTCTGAAAGGTCATGCCAGCAGATTATAAACTGTGGCAGACCCTACCAGGCTGGAAGGGTTTTGAATTTGGGCCTAGCAAGGTTGTATGTCTTTTACCTAAAGAACAGGTTATTTCAGTTCAGAGAGGCCCATTACCACAGTGGATCTGGGGGAGAAAGGAAGGAAGGAAGGAAGGAAGGAAGGAAGGAAGGAAGGAAGGAAGGAAG
>NW_027185804.1:25779264-25840733 GCF_028583685.1 Petaurus breviceps papuanus
AAGGAAGGAAGGAAGGAAGGAAGGAAGGAAGGAAGGAAGGAAGGAAGAGAAAGAAAGAAAGAAAGAAAGAAAAGAATGAAGGAAGGGAGAAGGAAAGAAAGAAAGAGAGGAAGGAAGAAGGAAAGAAAGGAAGGAAGGCAAGAAGACACCCTTCTTATGCTGCCCAGGCCGGAAGTACAGGGGCTACTCATGAATGCCTGTTGATCACTAGGGGAGCTTTGACCGGCTCTGTTTTCATGATAAGCAGGCTCACCTGTCCTAAGGGACCTTGGTTCTCTATGTGGATGCTGACTCTAACTCAGACATCTGATTGGCTTAGCATATTCCAGTGCAAGTCAGAATTCCAGGGGTGACTGGGACAGAAAAGAGAGAAGGATTCCCTTCTAGAGAAGGCCAGGCCTGGGTTTTGAAATCCATTTTCTTGCTTGTTTTCTTCCTGCCTGCCCTCTTCCCCCAGCACAGGCCAGGCCTCTGAACCTGCAGATAAATGAGTGAGTGAGTGAATGAGAGAGAAGGAATGATGGCTCAGTGGGTCAGTGCAGGGTCAGTGCATGACCTCCCTTCTCTTCTGCTAATTTGTGCCTCAGAAATGGAGAGGCAGCCTGGCTGCCTGGTGGCTGTCCTGGTGACCTAGGACCTGAGCCTGTGGGCTACTAGGAATCTCAAAGTGAGACTTCTCCGGCCCTCTTGGATAAGCCTCAGCTTCCCCCATGGTTAGGATTACAAATATGGGCCAATGTGCCTGGCTCCTGTCAACTTTGAAGACAGTTTAGTAACTGCTTGAGGGCCTTTCCACCAAACCAAAGAAAGCATGATTCTTGTATATTTCCTAGCTTCCTACAGTCGTTGATTTAAAGGCTCTGGGCTGTCTCCATCAGGATCTGAGAGAAAGTAGTGATCAAGGAGGTTGCATTGGTTTGACTCTTGTAGCACATGACTCTTCCATTTTCTCCCTCCAGGTACCTTGCTGCTGCAGCTAGCTGTGTGTAGGTGGCAAGGGAGACCTGGGTTCAAGTCTCATTCTGGCACACACTAGCACCGTGACCCTGGACAAGTCACTTAAAGGCAGCCTTCTAAAGCAAGGGACCTCAACTGGGGGTTGAGTTTCTTGTCGTTTTAATTTGATAACTGTACTTCAATATAATTGGTTTCCTTTGCAATCCTAGTATTTTGTTTTTCGCATTTAAAAACCTGATCCTGAGAATGGGTTCATATAAGCTTCACCAGACTGGCAAAAGTGAACACAGTCAGAAATATGTTATAGAACCGTGCTTCTAAGACTGTAAGCTTCAGAGAAAGTGACAGCCTTTAGTAGTAGGGGAAATTCCCTATAGCAATGAAATCACAGGCCAGGAGGTAGTACAATGGATAGAGTCCTGGACCTGGAGTCAGGAAGATCTGAGATCAAATCTGGCCTGAGACACTCAGACACTGTATGATCCTGGCCAAGTCACTTAACCTCAGTTTCCTCAACTACAAAATAGGGATCATTTCAGCACTTGCTTCTCAGGGTTGTGAGGATCAATTGATATGATATTTGTAAAGAGCTTAGCACAGTGCCTGGAACATAGTAGGAGCTTAATCAATGCTTGTTCCCCTTCCTTCTATCCTTTTCCTGTCTTAGAAGGAGTCTCAAATGAGGTCATGGATGTAAAATGGTCTGCAAACTTTACACAAGTCTGTAAAAGCTAGACTGGATTAATAAACTTCTCTTAATCACTTTACCTTTTGACTTGAATTGTTATCATTATCATTATTATTATTATTATTTTGCCTTTTTTTTTGGAGGGGGAAGGCAGGGCAGTTGGGGTTAAGTGACTTGCCCAAGGTCACATGGCTATTAAGTGTTAAGTGTCTGAGTCTGGATTTGAACTCTGGTCCTCCTGACTCCAGGGCTTTTGTTCTATTTACTACACCACCTAGCCACCCCATTGAATTGATATTATTCATATGCTTTCTGATCTCCTTTTCAGTCCTCTTGATCATGACGGCAACCCTGAGTTCTGAAGGGGATAGGACAGCTCAGCAGTGTTCTTATAAGTCGCATGACTTGGAAAGCCATTGAACATAGGTGACAGCTGCTGTTTGGAGGGACCAACCTGCCAAAATTAGAGAAGGCTCACTACCAAAAAGCTAAACAGAATGGAAGGGGAGGGGATTGATTTCTTTTTTTCCAATTCTGCCAACATTAGGTCCCGATTAATGTGAGTGATGAATCCTGTGTAGTGGCCTATGTATTTAAACTTGTTCTCTTTGAAGTTATAATTATATAAAATATGGTAATCACTTCGAGCCCAATGGAAGTAATTCAGTGTGAATTCAGAAAATGTGACCCAGCTTCAAAAGGATTCATTATTCACACCTACCTTAGGTATGAGGCTCTGTCCCAGGTGCTGGAATCAGAATGACAAAGGAACAGATTTGCCCTGAAGGTTCTTATGGACCCTAAAGACACCTAACTCCTGGCTCTCCCTTGGAGAAAGGATTGTGAGCTGCATCAGTGGAGGAAATAGCCACTTGGATGGCATGACTGCTGTTCTAAAGCACTGAGGTGTGTGTCTGATTGCTGGCACTAGACTAAGTCTCTCCAGTGCCTACATGTTATATTTTTGTTGGTATCCCCAGCAGCTTCTGACACAGGGCTGATGCCCAAAGCAGCCACTTGATAAAGGTGGAGGGCATAAACCATTCCAGTGACCAGTCACCTTCCAAAACATAGAATGAATAGTCCCAACATTCTGTGAACCTCTGGTGCTATGGGAGACTCTAGGGCAGTCTGTACTTTGTCTCTTGGGATCAGTTTTATTTCCTGTGGTCTTGATAATTTATCAACATTAGATCAAATCATGTGTTAACCAATGAAACTTATCAAGAAGGCAGCAGGTCCCTTTCCTAGATGAAGTGATAAAGAGCCACTCCCAACTATTTGGTTGCTGTCTTTTAAATGACCTTGTTTCTTGTGGAGGATTGCTGGTTGCTTTCTGACAGCCTGGCATAGAGTCTTATTACCGAATGGGTACATGGTTCTGACAAGTGTTATACCATGCCAGCTAACTCAAATATGTGTATTTTCTGAGCAAGAAAACTGGGTAGACTGAACTGCTTTTCATTGTGGTTTGGAGACAGTGTAATGTGATAGCCAAAATGCTTGACCTGGAGTCTGGATATTTGTGTTCAGATCCTACATTAACTGTGAGATCATGGGTAAATCACTTAACCTCACAGAGGTTCAGTTTCCTCATCTGAAGAATGGGCTAATTGTGCTTGTACTATCTACCTCACGGGGTGGTTATGAGGGAAATGTCTTGAAAATCTTAAAACCTTAAAGACGTGTAAGTAATGATTATTCTTCCTGGCTTGGAGTACATGCATTCAAATCCTATTGCAGCCATTTATTAGTTGTATGACCCTGAGTGAAGCATTCTGTGTCTCTGGGCCTCAGTTTCCTCATCTGTAAAATAGGGGGGTTAAATTTGATGCCCTCTAGGGTCCCTTCCAACTTTAAATCTCTAATCCTAAGATTGGCTACTAAACCACTCTCAGTGGGGAAAAGCATTGAATGAGAAAAATGGAAAATTATGTCCATCCATTTCTTCTAATAGTTGAATGCAACCTTTGGGAAGACTCTTACAAATGGAACATTCTATCCAAATCACTCACATACAGACACAGGCAGAACTAGTGTGAGCTTCCTTCCACAGCCCTTCATGATTAAGGCACCACACCAAAGAGTTACTCAGTGTTCTGGGCTGGTTTGTGTTGACTCACAACTTTTTCATTATTTTGTTCTCTGGACAGTGTCCTGGGCCAGAGTTCTCATGTACATCTGAACAGCCCAATCCTTCCAGTATTTGGGTTTTTAAGTGAGTTCTGCCAAGTGCTGTCTGAGCTTTCTTCAAGCATCTTGGACTTGCTGAATGATGAAGGCAGCAAACCTACCAATGGCTGGACAAAAGGATATCCCCCTGTCTTACTCCTCCAAGTTGGCTTCTAAACATCTCCCATGTATGCACGGTAGGGACCTGGATAGGCTAAATCAATCTCTCCAGTCATAGAACATGTTCCATATTACACTCAGATGTGGTGAAATGAATTGTGGTATACTCCAGGCAGACAGGACCAACCTATAATGGTTTATCGCATTTTGCAGGCTTTATGAGAGCTGTAAATTTAAAGCATATAGGAGTGGTATTTATCCGTTAGATTCCCCATAGTCATCACTTCCCCTTGGTGTGATGATGACAGGTTCTTTAAGACAACAAAGAGGGGTGAATAAAGGCAATCTCTGCTATCAGAGACGCCACCAACATAATGAAGGACTGCAGAACTCAGGCCTCACGAGCATGCTCTGGTTTCTCAGCCATTAGTGGCTGAATTATTAATGCAGGTTTGCTGGGCGAAGGAACTGCTTTTGACCAGTTACTCTCCTCTTCCATCAGGACTTTAATAGCCGGAATTATGGGGAATCATGTTCCACATGGAGCCCTTTAGAAACAGGAGCATTTTTCTTTAAGATCAGAAGCAGAATATGTTGCTTGGATTTCTCTGGGGTGTGCAGCTAGTAATGGCTCTCTTTGTGTGTGACAGTGTGTGTATGCTCAAGTCCAAGGAATTTACATCTGGGAGTAGAGTGGGGGTGGGGTAAAGCAAGATGGTTTTCTCAGTGCTGGATGAAGCTTGGAGTTGACCAGATGAGCCTGCAAACAGC
This sequence comes from Petaurus breviceps papuanus, assembly GCF_028583685.1. Lineage (NCBI taxonomy): Eukaryota > Metazoa > Chordata > Mammalia > Diprotodontia > Petauridae > Petaurus > Petaurus breviceps. Next base: position 25,783,973 of record NW_027185804.1, read on the forward strand.
CTTCTTTCCACGCCACCCTCCACCCCCCACCCCCATGATTAAAATAAAACTCTAGGTATAGTAAGTGAAAGTGGAAGTGCCAGGTGTAGAAGGGCTCATTTGGGCTAATAAGGGGTCTCAGGATTGGATGATGAATCTTGATTTGTACTGTGTACTCTGGTGAGGCAGTAATAAGCAATAATGCCTTATCAGTTTGATTGCATGGGCAAGCATACCCCACATAAAGTTTACTGTGGAGTAGTATTGTTTCATAGCTGAAAGAAAGTTTAGAGATCATTTAGTCCAGCCTCCTTATTTTGTAGTTGAGAAACTCAAAGTCCAAAGAGGGCTAGGGACTTGCCCAGGGTGCATAAACATATTCTCCAAACCCTATTTTCAAGTTACAAAACCCAGCAGTCTTGTTGAATAGCCAACTGTCCATTTATGATGTTGTACCTATGGAATTAACCACCCCCTGAAATGTTATTTCACTTCCTATCATTTAGTGGAAACATTTAAGGTTTTTAGATGAAATAGAGAGCCTTGGACTTGACCTCAGTAAGACCTGGGTTTGAATTCTGCTTCAGATATTTACTAACTATTCAACTCTGGACAAATCACTCACCCTTGCTCAGCCTCTGTTTCTCTATCTGTAAAATGGAGATCATAATAGCACCTCTCTCAAAGGATTAGTTTGAGGGTCAGCTGAAATTTAAAAAAAATTGCTTAAAGTGGCATATATAAGACAGAATTATCATTGATATTGTGATTACTTTGCTCTTCTCATCCATTGACCCTAACCTGTCTTTGAGGAAAAACATCTGAAAGACCTGGGGCAGAATCAGAACAAAATTACAAAAAGGCAAATTAGACTCTATGCAGTCTTAATTGTTAATTCATAATTGTTAATTGTTAAATTAACATAAATCTTAATTCTTAATTGTTCATTCATCCAGCCTTGTGCAGCTCTTTGTGACCCTGTGAACCGTAGCATGCCAATGCTGTCCATGGGGTTTTCTTGGCAAAGAAGTAGAGTGGTTTGTCACTTCCCTCTCTGGCGGATTAAGACAAACAAGGTTAAGTGACTTGCCCAGGGTCACATACCTACTAAGTGTCTAAGGCCAGTTTTGAACTCAGATCTTCCTGACTCCAGACCCGGAGCTCTATCTTCTGAGCCACCTGGCTGTCTTCTAACATTTGGGGACGTGGAATGGGTCAGTTTCCCATCACTGGATGTCTTCCAGCCAAGCCTAGCTTACCAGTTGCAGGCTTGTTATGGAGAAAGTCCCTGCTCAGGTAGCAGTTGTCCGCAGTGTCCAAGGATGGACCCTTCCATCTCTTGAGATTGAGTCCATGCTTCCCAGAAGCAGTCCTTCTTCCAGGACCTACCAAGAACCCACTTGTACCCAAGGTGACTTATTAAAATAATAGTTTTGCTCGACACTTGGCAGTTGTAATACACTACCTCCTCAGTTACTTATTTGCTTAAATATTTGCAGGAACATTTCCTGGATAAATGAGGACACGCATGAATTTAAATGTTGTTTTGGATATTTTTCCCCCTACAATTCTGTAAACATAGTGCTGGTAAAAGGTGTTTACCTGAGACAGAAGATGCCTTGTTTCCTTCCAGCTCGCTGTCTGGCTCCCATACCATCTAATCCCTCTTCTTCCTCCTTTCTGATGCCTACATGTTTGCATGTTGTCTCCCTCATTTGAATGTCAGCAGCTTGAGGGCAGGGCCTGGTTTGTCTATTTTTTACCATTCTTTGGACCTCCAGCATTTAGCCTGGTACTTAGATCAGGGGTGTGGGAACTTGCTGCCCTGCTGCTGCCAGTGGCCTCTTGGCCTCTAGGCTAGGTTCCCCACCCCTGGCCTTAGAGCATATTAAACACTTAGGACTGCCCAGTGACATTTCCAGATGCTCTTCTGTAGATGGTCTGGCATATTTGATATCACAGGGTTTTAGAAAGAGCCCTGGAGGGGGTGGGATGGAAGAGCTGGGTTGGAAGCTGGCCTCTGCTTTGTTCTACCACTGTGCAATATTGGGTAACTTTCTTCCTTTTCTGGGGCCTCATTTGCTTCACTGTTTTACTAAAAAGAGATAAGGATTGGACTAGTTTATAAAATTATAGATTTGGAGCTGTCAAGGAACCTTAGAGGCCATCTGTTCCAATCCCCTTATTTTGCAGATGAGGAAACTGAGACCCAGCAAAGTCATATGGTTCATTGCCTCATAGATTTAGAGCCAGAAGGCTGCTTAGAGGCCATCTCATTCAACCCCCTTATTATTGGGAAACAGAGGTTCAGAGATATGAAGTTACTTGCCCAAGGTGACACAGGGAGTAGGTAGCAAAGGCAGAATTTGAATCCAGGTCCTCCCACTTCAAATCCGTCATCTTTCTGGTGTGCTAAGCCTGATCTGGAGAAATTTTTCCTCTAATTCAAAAGCTGTTGTTTATCTTCCTCGAAGAGGACCATGACATCAGGAAGGGGATGTTGTGACTTGCAAGTGAATTTAAGTGAGGGAGGGCTGTGCAGAGTCAACAGCTTCACTCACTTCTCCAGAGCCATCTGGGTCCAGTGGCCAGACATAGATCAGAACAACTAGAGATGGCCCCCAATTCAAAAGTAAGAATGTGTTTGATGGCTATCCCCAGCACCTCGGACATGCCTGGCATACACGAGGTGCTTAATTACTGCACATCAGTTGCAAAATGTAAGCCCTTTGAAGGAAGAGACTATTAGTATTTTAGTTGTATCCCTAGCATCTGGACTGTCCCTGAAATCCGGTAGGTGCTTAACTGTTGCTTCATTGTAAAATGTGTGCTTTTTGACCAAAGGGACTGTTAATATTTTATCTTTGTATTCCCAGCACCTTTGTGTCTGGAACAGGGTAGGTACTTAATAACTGGTTGTTGATTGCAAAATGTAAGCTCTTTGAAGAAAGGGACTGTTAGCATTTTATCTGTAGCCCCAGCAGCTGGACTGTGCCTGAAATACAATAGGCACTTAATAACTGTTTGTTGATTGATTGTAAATTATGTGGTTGCCTATTGTAGATTGTGATTGTTGATTGTAAAATGTGTGCTCTTTGACTGAAGGGACCTTTACCCAAGCATCTAAGGCTGTGCCTAGCATGTTGGAGATCCTTCATAAATGCTTGTGGATTGGCCGAGTGATGACGTAGGCATCTTCTGTGTTCAGTGTGGCCATTTATAGCATGCATAACCTTGGCTGGCTCTCTTCATCTCTCTGGCCTTCAGTCTCTTCCTCTAGAAGACAAAGACTTTGGGCTCTGTAATCTCTGAGATTCCCTCTGGTTCTAAATCCCATGATCCTGGCTAGGACTGATAGGCTTCTATGCACAGAAAGGAGTAGGTTTTAACCAAATCAATAACATCATGGCATACTGTGGAGATAAACACCTGGCCTTGGAATCCCAAGAAGACATGAGTAAACATTGGTTTGTGACCCTGAGCAAGTCACATAACCCCAATTGCCTTGCTTTAAAAAAAAAGCTATTTATATTTAAAAGATTTTTGGGACACACTGTATATGATAGGCAGGGTTGTGTAGTGGTTAGAGAGCCAGCTTCAGAACAAAGTCCAAGTTCTCTCTCTGACTTTGCCTAAGTTATTGACCTTGTGGTGACCCTAGGTACTTTCTAAGACTATAGATTACAAAGGAGTGATAATGCTGAATGGGTGGAGAGTCCCCACACCCAGAAGAAATCCCAAGTGTGGCTCAGAGGGTGTGTTTGCATGGAGGTATTGTCTTTGTAAGCACACTCTCCTAGAGATGCCAGTTTGTTATAGTAGATAATGACTTTCTTCCTCCCTTTCTTCCCCCCTTCACCCCATGATATCAGCAAACATTCCTAGAGGGGATTAAACATAGGGAGCATCCAGCAAATGGAATAAACTCATTTAATAACCAAGTCACTGAAGCGTTCTCCCCTGGCCTACATTCGGTGACTCTGTTCTTTTCACCAGTGAGACACCCTCCGCTGGGTCAGATCACGTGGAGTCTGGCTTTGGGGCCAGTTCAGATGCGATCTGGGGAGGATCCTCTTGGGGGGAGGGTCCCTTCACTGGCCCATCTGGGGAGTCACCTCACTCAGCACAGCTAGATGCCTAGAAGATGAAGAATGCTAAGGATCTCTCAGAATGCTGAGGTTTCAAGTTGGGGCCCAGGCTGGCTGCCTGAGAACCCTCTGACTTAGCCTAGTGATAAGACCAATTTGAAATAGCCTCATTACCAGGGAAGTTATTGCTTTTGTTAAAAATGGTCCATCTGAGAAAAACTCCATTAAAAAAAAAGCAGTTTGCTGATAATAACGGTCTTTAGAGAGACAAATTAGACCCTGGGTTAGTTTCCTTCACTTCAAGGACTGGACAGTGGAATTAGCCCTGGAGGTCAGTCGTTCACCTGTTCTTTTAGGTGCCTTTGGGATTTAGAGCTCTGCTCCTGTAGGGATAAAAGCCTTGGCCAAATCCAGGTTCTCACACTGGCTGTGAGACTCTCTGTGAGTCACCTAACTTCTCATCATAAAATCAGGAGAATTCGATTTGACGGCTTCTAAGGATCCTGACCTATGAGTCACGGAACTTCTCTGGGCTTCAGTTTTCCCATTTGTAAAATGGACATTTACTTACCAAGCAGTGTTGCTGTAAGGGAAGGCACCTCCCCCACCTTTGCCACTCAAAATTCATCAAAGTACAATTAAGGTGTCCCCTCTTACAGAAGCCCCTTCCTGATCCCCCCTCCCACTTCCCAGCTAATTAATGCTGCTACCCACATGAAATTATTTTGTGTTGACATATACTTTATATTTACTTATCAACAATCATAGCTTTAGAAATGGAAAGATCATTGGTGAAAGGTAGAGAACTGGAAGGGGCCTCAGAGGCCAGCTGTTCTAACTCTCTAATTTCCAGAAGAGGAAACTGAGACCAAGAGAGGTTAATCGGTTTGTTCAAGGCCATAGAGGTAGGAAGCATCAGAGCTAGGCTTTACTCCAAATTGTCTGATTCCAGAGCCCTCGAACCTCTTTCCCTTGGGCATAACAGTAATGCTTCAAGTATATAATCTTTGAAGGTTTCCAAAGTGCTTGTACATAGAGCAGGTAGCTGAATGTCCCTATTTTGTGGATGAGAAAACTGAAGCTTTTTTTTCCCCCAAAGCCAGGAAGTGGCCAAGATTTGATCCCAGGTCCTGCAAGGTCAAATCCAACTCTCTTCTATATCATTCTTGCTGTTCATGTTGTTTTCTCTTCTGTAGTATGTGAACACCTTGGGGTAGAGACTATTTCATTGTTGATGGGGTGGGGGAAGCTCTTTGTTTCCATTGTCTTTGTATATTCATTCTTTTTTTTTTTTTTAAGCAACTGAGATTAAGTAACTTGCTCAAGGTTACACGGCCAGGTGTTTCTGGGTGGGTGCTAAGTGTCTGAGCCAGGATTCCATCCCCAGGTCATCCCGACACTGGGGCCGGTGCTCTTACTCGCTGTGTACCCGGCCGCCCCTGTATATTCATTCTTAACATACAAAAGCAACCTTCAAAATGGTATTGGTTGTTTTTTTCTCCCCCCCCCCATGTCCTTTAGTATATCGAGCTGTTCAAGGTTTCTTCTGGTTCTGACAGGCTTTGATATCATCATGCCATGCTCAGATCCCAATGGGCCAGAAAGTGGCCTGGTCAGCTGAGAGGGAGAGTTGGATTACTCATTTTTACCTGTCTCTTTGTTTCAGAGACATCCAGCCTCCCTCAGCAGGAAATGCCACCAAATGGCAGTTGGAAGGCTTTCTTAGAGAGTTAATGAATCAGAGGGAAAGTTGGTTTCCAAGGATCTTACAGGAATGATGTGACCTGGAACTTTTTGACTAACGTGCTATGCAGAGTCAGGCAGGTAGGACCCTGTATGCCACTTCATATGATAATTTAACCCATAGAGGTCAGTAGTTAGGGCTGTTTTGACCATGGATGCATCTTTGCTTGTTGGCACCTCTTGCCTATTGGTGGCCTTTCTTCTGGCACCTCTTATACCTTTCTCTCTTTATCTGGGAGCTGTTTTGGGAGGTAGGAGGAAAAGTGCCTGATTATTCTCGGTATTCTCTATTTCTGCCTTTTCCACTTGGGCTGGTGGTCTTTCTCTCAAGCTTGGAGGTTGGTAGCCTGACTTTGTGGGATTCAAATGGTTAAAGCCAAAAAAAAAACATGGACCCAGCTCATGGGCCGTGCTGTTGGGTCCCTCGAGGCAGAACCCAGCTGCTACATCTTGTAGCATCTTTACTGAAGTCTCAATTGCTTCCTTTTGTCTGTTCTAATTAACTGGGTTGGGTTGACCTTGATTTTTTTTTGTTGAGAAGATTTTTCCCTAGATGAGCAGAACTTCTTAATAGTAAAGGCGAGCTACTTATCATATACCATCATCTGTAGTTGGGAGAGAGATCTGCTCTTAAATGCACTCCTTTTGAATAAACTGAATTCACTGTTAACTTTTAAAAAGTGAGAGACAACACTATATAATTTTATATCTCTATGACATCGAACTTTATCCTCTGTTGGGAAATGTACACAGGACTTTCTTCTCAGCTCTCTTGAATTTCTTCTTTTCCATTTTTAATAAAATGTAGACTTCCTCCTCTCCCGCTACTAGAAAGCTAATATGTTTGAAAATGGATGATTGTTGGCACTATTGTGTCAGGGTGACGAAAGGGGCAAAGTGAGGTTTCATCCGTTTGCTGAGAATCTGTCACAATGGCAGGGACTTATGAGTCCAAATCCCGTGCAGACATTTAAGCTATGTGACAGGACACTGGACAAGTGACTTGAGATCTCCAAACCTCAGTTTCTCCACCTTTAAAATGGGTGGTTTGGACTTCATGTCTTCTCCAGTCCTAGCTCAAAATCTATGATCCTGTGTGCTGCGTGTCTTACAGAAGATGATCTTTCCCTACACTCTGAATAGAAGAAATGGTGATGTTACTAGATACAAAATCAGTGATGTCAGTCAGCAGTGCTCGTGGGTGTAGATAGGAATCCTCCAGAGAAAAGAATCCTCCCTGTTTTAGCTGTGCAAGAGCTCTGGATTACTCAGATATTCAGAAGACTTTCAACTTGAGATCACCGATCGGCATCTAGAGCTGGTCCCTACAAAGGAATGCTGCTGGCATCTCCAGAGCATGCTGTGTCAGCTGAATGAAAAGAGCTGGGGGGTGGGGTGGGTACCACCCCCACAACTTACCAAGGTGAACTTTTTAAAATTTTAATTTATTTTTTTTTCAGTGAGCAAAAATCTGTTTTTTCTCTCTCCCCTTAACCAATTGGAAGAAAAAAAAATACAACTCTTGTAACAAATATTTATAGTTGAGCAAAACAAACTCCCACGTTGGGACCTGGCCAACTTTTCCATCCATATTCACACAGATTCCAAAGTATCCTCTGGAAAATAAGGGACATGGGCTCAATCCCTAAAATGGCTTCTGGATTTCTGAGTCGGGGAGCTCTGTTTTTTTATGAGTGCTGCTGTGGTTGGAGTGTGTGTGTGTGTGTGTGTGTGTGTGTGTGTGTGTGTGAATTGTGTACTGCTTAGTTCCGTTATTGTTACCTGTCCTATTGATCTCTCCAGAATATTAAAATCATTCTGCCTCCAGCTATTTGTTAAATGAATGAATGAGTGTGTGAATGAATGGATGGATGAATGAAAATGGGAGACCCAGAAGGATCCTTCTTGGTCTGTGAGGGAGAGTTAACAATTTCCCCTCTAAGAGCTTTGGAAAACCCCCACCTGCCCTGTGGGCTTTATTTATTTATGCTTTAATCTTCCTTTATTACTTGGGGAGACTAGCCCAACTCTCACAAAGCACAGGGTATGGGTAAATACTGTATGCCACTGAAGTAATTAATGTGCTTTCTACTAGCAAGGGACTGTGTAATTTGCAGGAGTGCGTGTGGGGACCCACCCTGCTAAATTTATACCCTGTAATTTTTCCACATTCTCTGGCATTGACTTGGCAGAGTGGTAGGAGCCCAGCCTACCTGCTTTGCAATTATATCTGCTCTACTGGTATTATGGGATTGAGTAACTGGGGGAAATGAGAGCTCATTTATTTAAGTAAATTAGAGCTCGCTCCCGGGGCCTAATCTGCGATCGGTTTTTGTAGGTGAGGTTGGTCAATCTTGAAATCCTTTTTATAACTCAATTTGTTTCAGCAAAAAATTATTAAGAGGCTACTGTGTGCAGAGAAGTGTACTAGGCATTGAGGCTATAATGTCAATAATAAAATGCTCCCTGGGGTCAGGAGTTTTTCATTTTCCTCCAGTGGGGAAGGGGGAGTTAGAGGCCAAACTGCACACAGATAAGCCATCAGTTTCTTGCTGAATAGGATTTCCCCTCTGGCACTCAGTGGTCCTCCAGATCAGACCTCTCTTAGGTTTTCCTCCATCTCTGGTCTTTGCACAGCCCGAACCGCAGGCCTAGGACTCACATCCTCTTTATTCTACCCATAGAAGCCCTCCCTACCTTCAAGGACTCAGTGCCAATGCCACCTTCTACAGGAAACCTTCCCCCATCTCCTCCCCGGTTATGTCTTCCCTCCCTAAATTACCTTGTATTTTATACTTAGAGCTGTCATATCTGCTTCCCTGACAGAGGCCGAGCTCTTTGATGTCGTGGAGTCTGTTTCATTTTATCTTGACGTTCCAGATGTTCGGTATGGTACCTGCCATATAATAGATGCCCAATAAATACTTGACTGATTGAAAGCATATGCAATGATATATAATATGTATAATTCAATATATACAAAGTATATATAATTTCGGGAGGTAGAAAACAGGAAGGGCTGGAGGACAGGGCATCTGAGATGATTTGTATATGCCTAAGTGGCAGTCAGCCGCTCAGTGGATCAGTCTCTGGGCCTGGAGTCAGGAAGACTTGAGTGTGAATCCAGCCTCAGACACTTTTTTTTAGCTGTGTGACCTTGAGTAAATCACTTAAACTGTTTGCCTCAGTTTTCTCATCTGCAAAATGGAGAAAATAGTAGCCCTCACCCCCCAGAGTTGTAAGGATCAAATGAGATATTTGTAAAGCATTTAGCATAGTGAATGGAATATAGTTGCTATATGAATGTTAGCTATTGTTATTATTAAAGGAAGATGAGCACTCTAAGAGATAAAGAATAAATTAGAGACCTCTTTGCAAAGGCACAAAGGTGGGAGAGGGAATGTTGTATATGGGACCTGATTAGACCATAAGCATGCATGAAGAGGAGTAACCGGAGATACTGGAAAGGTAGGTGGGAGCCATGGGGAGATGACGTGGCAGGCTGACTGCAGGGACTTTCCAGCTTGGACCTTTGCTTTGGGAGGAAGGGAAAGTCTTGTTAGTTTTGAAAAAAGGAAGCTGTTCCACAGCTTCCATAAACAAGTGATTTTTCTAAAATTCCATTAAAATGTTTTTTGATGGAATCTAAAATTAAATTTATATTAACAAAGATATATGTTAATAAATTTAAATTTAAAAAGACAAATGACTAAAGACTTTTAAAATGTCATTTTTTGAAACTAAGGACCTAATCCTATAGGTTCTGATTTTATTGCTGAATTATGTCCAAGACCCACAAATGGGTAGAATGTAAGCAGTAAGACCGGAGAGAGCCCTCTTGGTCTATGGGAGAAAGGGAATGATTCTCCCTCTGAGGGCTCTGGGAATCCCCTCAATAACAGTATTTTAATTTTTTTGCACCTAATAGTATTTTATTTTTTCCAATTACATGTACCTATAAAGACAGTTTTCAACATTCATTTCTGTAAGGTTCTGAGTTCCAGATTTTTCTCCCTCCCTCTTTCCCTTCCCCCAAACAGCACGAAGTCTGATATAGGTTATACATGTACAGTCATGTTAAGCCTGTTTCCACATCTGTGATGTTGTATAGCAGTATTTTTCCAGTGGGAAACACAGAGGAAAGACCCCTGCCCTTGGGACCATATTGGGCAAGTCCCTTCACTTCTCTGAGCCTTGGTTTCCCCTCTACAAGATGAGGCATTGCCTCTCACATCTCTAGAGTCATAATCCGTGATGCTGGAATCAAGGCTATTGATAGGGGTGTGGACTCAGCTAAAGAAAAGCATTGGGAGTGGGGGGTTGGGAGAGAATGGGAGGGTGTTAAGCAGCTGATGGGTCTAAGCAGTAGGTGAGAAATGTGTTCATTTACTCCATAGTCATATCTCAGGCCCAGGTTTGGGATCAGTCATTTTTTTATCAAAAGGACAGATCTCAGAAGTAATGTGGAGGTTGCCCACGGAGGAGCTGTCTTCCCCAGCCCTCCAGGGTTCTTGAGTGTGGGGGCCACAGCCTTTCATAATCCTCCTGAGTAGCCAGGCCCAGGGTAGGTACTCACTGCCCCTGAAAATCCCTGTGTGGCATCACCAGAGAAAACCTCAGAGAGACAGAGGGTGTCTGGACAGGTGGGTAGAGGCTCGTTAAATATCTGTGATCTCTGCAGCCTGGAAAAGACCTGTGCAGAATGTGTTACATATTAATAAACACATTTGTGAGCATGGAGACCCCTTTTTGTCTTGTAGTCCTTATTTACCAGTTGTTTATCTCTTAGAAGCTCTCTGATTTAGAGGTATCCCCTCATGGGAGAACAATCTTGCCAGTATCCTCAGCTCCCATCTGCCTCCCTTGGGGGTTTCCAGAATGAATTGGTGTGTTCGTGTACATATATGTGCACATATATGTGTGTATGTATTTGGGTATGGGTATGTATATGTGTGTAGAGAGATCTAAATATATACATATATTGTTCAGTCTTTTATACATACATATATGTACATACATATACAATAGATACATACACATATGTATATTTATGTACACATAACTGTACATGCATGTGTGTACATGCATACATAAACACATACATGTGTGTCTAGCCATATTTCCTCTCCACCACCATCCTATTTATTTTGTGTATTTTTACCCTGTCTTTGGAAAGCAGAGAGCTCTTGAGATTAAAGCAGCCTCTTGACCTCCTCAATGAAAACGTTAGAATGTAGAAAGGTTTCTGTTTGGCCTCATTGACCTTTCTTTTTCCTATTCTCCTTTGTGAGCCCTTCCATCAGATGGGAGTTGGGCCAGGTAATTCCTGCCTTCCTACACAGGCCTTTTGGCTTGGTGCAGGTGCCAGGAGTGAAACTCCCTAGTACAATTTCTCTTCCTTACTGTGGGCAATTGGTGGGCTCCCTGGCTGATGGATTTCATGACTACATTGATGGTAGGACTGTGGTTCTAGAGAAGGACAGAGCTTCCCCCCCACTCTCTTATTCAGCAGACTTCATTTACTAATAACAAAACTGAGGCCTAAGGCATTAAGGGATTGACCCAAAGTCACAGAGTTAGTAACCATCAGGGGCAGGAGTTGAATGGGGTCATAAAAGCATAGATTTAGAACCGGAAGGGACCCTATAGGCCATCTAATTCAACACTGTGTAGCAGCAAGTACCCTAGCATACCCAGGATGGCTGCTAGCACAGGTTCTTAGATCTGCTGCTTTTCTAAAGGAAAGCAACTCAAAATGGGTTAACAATCTTAATTTAATCAAACATGTATCATTTACCTAGTTCAGGGGAAAAAGTCAACACCCTGAACTTCAGAAAATACAAACAGAAGTTACAAGCAGACATAGAAACATCAGCAGACAGGCTTCCAACTGTCCAACCATTACATCCATACCTATTCAGTTTACCAGAGAGGGAAGCACCAACATCTGGGTTTTCAAAGCTGGGAGCTCAACGGCTGCCCAGAGTCTCCCCAAAGCAAAACCTTACATCAGGGTATATGTAGCCTTCTCCTGGCTCAGAGAATGTCACAACCCTCTTGACCCACTGCCCAATCACAAAGTAACAAGATGTGGGCGGTCCTGAAAAACAAGCCTCCCACCACAGGCTCCAGGTGACCACATTCAACCTATTAGGGGGCAGAGTATATTCTCAAATCAGAGAAGATTCCCAGAGTCACTTAAGTTGCCAAAGGGCCAAGGGGCAGGGAAGATCTTCAGGTTCCCATTCCCATAACACACTGCCACCCCATTTTTTCATATGTGGAAACTGAAGCCCACAAAAGATGTTACCTAGGTCATGCAGGTAATAAACTTCAGAGGTGGGCTTTGAACCCAAGGACCAAAGGACTCCTTTCACTAAACCCCAGTGCTTTTCCCCTGCCCCCCGACCCATGTACACCCCACCCAAGATGTTAGCTTCAACTTCAACTTCTTATCTTTCATTGATAATCTTAGAGATTGTGTACATTGTTTTCAACAACAACAATAATAGTAATAGCTGACATTTGCATACATTTCTTTTTATTAATTCTCTCATTTGCTTATTACAATTTCAGGTTGCCTGGGCAAGTCTCTAAGCCTAGAGGTGTTAGGTGAGGGCCCCCAGGGCAGGAGGTTCTCTAACACTGATGAAATCATAGATCCTAACCCTCCTCCCCCCCAGCAAAATAAAGTAGAAAAAAGAGAACATTTTAAAGTAAGAGTTGTTTGTTAATTAACCACATTTTAGCTAGCATTTATATTGCATTTTAAGATTTGAAAATACTTTATAAAATATTCTCATTTGATCTTCACAACAACCCTGGGAGGTAGATGCTTTTATAGTTTTATTTTATAGATATGGAAGCTGAGGTCAACCGAAGTTAAGTGACTTACCCAGGGTTACCCAGCTAGTGTCTGAGGCTGGATCAAACTCAGGTCTTCCTGACTCCAGGTCTGGTGCTCTATCCACTGTGCCACCTTGCTGCTGCAGATGAGATTTTTGAAAATTAGAGGGTCTCATAGCTAAGTATCTGAGGAGAGATTCATATCAAAATAAGCATCTCCAATGCTCAATAAGCATCTCCAAACCCTATTATTGGAGCAGTAGATAGATCACCAAGCCTGGAGTCAGGAAGACTTATCTTTCTGAATTCAAATTTGACCTCACATACTTCCTAACTGTGTGACCCTGGGCAAGTCACCTAACCCTGTTTGCCTCAGTTTCCTTATCAGTAAAATGAGCTGGAGAAGGAAATGGCAAACTAGTCCAGTATCTTCGCCAAGAAAACCCCAAATGGGGTCATGAAGAGTCGGACACAACTAAAAAATGACTGAACTGAAAGCCCTACTATGTGCCAGGGACCAGGGTTACAAAGAGAATGATGAAATGAATGGAAACCATTTCAATTCAGGAAAATGGCAAACTTATGAATCGATACCATGCTAGATAGATACAAGCTAATACAAGGTAACAGGTGTGGGAGCCATTAACAGTAAGGGGAAATAAGAAAGCCCTTAGAAGGTGGTGCTTGAACTGAGTTCTAAAGGAACCTGAGAGGTGGGCTGAAGAGGGAGTACTCAGCAGACCTAGGAGCAGGGAAGCACAGCCTGCGCAGAAGCATGGAGACTGGAGATGGTGCGTTCTGTATGAGGGACAACAGGCCAGAGTGTTTGGCTGAATCACAGATGGGGAGTAATGGACAATAGCCTGGAAAGAGGCTGAAACTCAGCTGCGAAGGACTTTAAATGCCAAACAGAAGAGGTCCAGGTCTCCTAACTCTGCCTCTTGCTTCCTATCTATGACATGACCTTGGTTCTCAGTAATTTGCTTCCCATTACCATGTCATCCCCTCATAGAACCTTTATGGAGGTACCACACCCAGACCTAGGTTTTTGTTTTGTTTCTTCTCTGTTGTCATGACTTCATGGACGCCCACATAGGCATGGCACCTGCCACATCTTTCTCACAAAGGGAGTCCCACAAAACAAACAAAAAAGGTTCTATTGATTATTTCTGTTAGAATATGAAGGACTCCATATCCTCGGTCCTTCTGCCTCCCCTTTGAGAGCAGGTGAATATGTTGTCATCATTTCTCTGGCCATAATATGGATCTGAATTCTGGTCATTTGTAGCGCCATTTTCTTTTTACATGACTGCAGTCATTATGGATCTTAGGGTCAAAGAACTAGTTTTAAAATGGCCATGGAGCCCAACCCCCTCATTTCCCAGATGAACTGAGGAAACTCATTTGCTCTAGTGTCTGAAGCAGGATTTGAACCCTGTTGTTCCTGTTGCCAAGTCTACCATTCTATCCACTATGTCAGCAGTTCCCAAACGTTTTGGTCTTGGGACCCCTAATCAGTCTTAAAAATTATTGAGGACCATGCAAGAGCTTTTGTGTTTGTGGGTTACATCTATCGATATTTGCCATATTAGAAATGAAAACCTCTTTGTATTATAATAAAATCGTTTTGACTTTGCAGACTCCCAGAAAGGGTCTCAGGGTCCCTGGACCACATTTTGAGAACTGCTGTTCTATGCTCCGCTGCCTTTTTGATTGTGTCTCAGTTCATGCATTAATATTCCCAAGTATCCCTGAATTCCTCTTTTTCCTGATTTCTTATGAATTTGCTGCTTATTATTCTAGGACTTCTTTGATGAATCAATGGCCTTATCTCTCAGCATCTTCTGAAAACTCCCTTTTCAGCTCTAAGATTGGGCTGAAATCATCAGCCTCCCAACCTCCAATCCTCCCTCCTTTGAGGAATGGTTGTTAGAGGTAAGGAAGTTAATCAACTCCCTTTGTAAGTTTGGCTTGGCCATTGTGCTATAACCCAGTTGACAAGAACAAGGGGAGAAAAGAGTGTGGAGAAGACTGCCCTACATCATTTCCCCTTTGTATGATTGGGGGAAAAAAATGAGTTTCCATTAGAATGGAAACAAGATTGTCTCCTTAACCCCCTCCAGATGTTCCTGTAGGAAGGGGTAGATTGGGATAGAGAGGGCAAAATTAAAATCCTACTAGGAAAAATGAGTCTCCTACTGCCATTATCATCCCTGTTGTGTATCTTCATAAAAGTGCTAGCAGCTGATGAAATGCAAATGCTGTTCTTTTCATTATTGATTTGCTTATAGAGAGCAACCAAAATCTAATCCGTGCAGAAAACGCAGTGACTCACGTTATCTACTGAGAGGGCTTTCTTGTTATTATTGTTATTATTGCTGCTGGTTTGAGGACATTAAAAAAAAAGAAAGGAAAATCAAATGAGGAGAAAAGTACAGTTTTTGAAAAGGTTATTTTTTTTTCTTTCCAAGCAATTATTTTCCCTAAGTCTCTAAGCAAAGGAGAAGATGTCTCAGCTTGGTATAAATAGTCACTTGTTATAGCTCTATTACGTTTTCTCTTTTTTTCTTCTGCTTGTCTGAGGCTTAGAAGAAAAAGGGTCAGAATTTATAAAGATTGGAATGTTTGGGGCTCAGAAAATATGCACAAGCTCCAAAGTAAACTTACAGGGTATTCGAAACATCCGGACTCTACTCTTGTTGAACCCTTTGTAATGCCCTGGCTGCTAAAATTTGAACCCCACCCCCATATGACCTTGAACAAATCCTTCACTTCTGTGGGGCTAAGTTTCCAGACTATAAAATGGAGGGAATTGGAATGAATGCCCCCTGGGGTTCCCTTAGGTCTCCAGGGCCAGAATCTTATGATTGGTCTATATAACATAGACATTATATAGAATATTTGTTGTTTTTGTTGTTGTTTATTGTTTTAGTCATGTTTCCTTCATGATCCAGTTCATAATATTATATGTATATATTATATATACATATATGTATGTAATAAACCACTTGCAACTTCACAATTCCATATTTTCAAGATTGTGTCTTAGATGATGTCCAAGCAAATACTGAGGGGTCAGGATGGCAGAAGATGTGTTCTTTGAGTAGGGTTAGACTCTAAAGGCTGTTCAAGCTCAAAGATTCGATTGTTCCCCATTCTTATCTTTAGTTAAGATGATTCCCCCTTTTAGCCTTTAGTCAATATCTTTCCTGTGCTCCAGGATTGTAGAAGTAGGCAAGGAAAAAGGTGCCATGATTAGGGACTGGTGTCCTTTGGAACTGTGGCAAAATGACATCATCACAAAGGGAGAAGGGCCTGGTTGTGTGAAACATTAGCATTGGGAAAGTTGGGTCTTTTTGGTTTTATCTCTTTTCCTTTCTTTTTTAAAGTCAATTCTTTTTCATTCAGACTCAGAGTCATCTCTTTGGAGCTGGAAGTGTGACTTCAGAAATCATCTTATCCAATAATCCTATTTTATAGATGAGGAAACTGAGACTCAATGTACTGAAATGGCTTGGAGATAAAAACTTCTTGGAAATATAGACATTGTAAAAAATGGACATGTGGGGGATAAAGGAAGTAGAAATTTTGCCCCCATATGTGTGCATATATGTATGTATACATTTATGTATATGTATATATATGAATATAAAATCAGGTAATATCTGTGCAACTCTTTGTACCCTTATGTCCCATATAAATGCTAGCAATTATTATTAAGTGTATATATATATAATACAAATAATATAAGATAGAAACATAGAAATACAATATATACAAATATATATATAATTATACTTCTTATAGATATAAAGTATTTTTGTTTTCAAACTTCAAAGTATACTAAGTACAACTTACTTTAATGACTAAAGGGACAATGTGTCAGAAAGGATAGAAAGCCAATCTTGGAATCATGAAAAATCAAGCTTCATGTCTTCCCTGTGATTCATAGTAGTGGTATGGGTGAGATTTTTTTCTCTCCCTACTTATTTACTCTATCATTAAAAAAAAATACCTGGGACAATTACCTCTTTTGTCCCATGTAGTTTCATTTATGATTTCTTGAAATAGAGCACTGGAAAACCAGGCTTTGGTAAAGCCTATTGGGATTCTACTGGAGCTACTTGACCATGCCTTAAGCCCAAATTACTCTGCCTCTCACTGATTAACCAATAATAGGTCTCAACCCAAACCTTACTTGGTCATTATTTGGGTTTTGATGGCTCAGAGGGAGTATAAATAGCAGTTGTTTCTGTTCTGACCAGAAACCCTGAGAGTTTTCCCTTCCCAGTTTGATTTCTTTTTTATTAAGTAGGCAAACTAGGCCATCTTTTGCCTCATTTCTTACCCAGGCTTAAATCACTAAATGGGTGTTGCCTTAGACAAACTGAGACCCAGGAAAGACTTATTAAAAAGCTTAAAAAGGCCTAGGTCTGTCACTGCACCTAGGACCATCTCCAGTCATCCTGACTTATATCTTGCCTTTGGACCCCAGTGACTCTGGAGGAAAGAATGAGACTGATGACTCTGCTTAGCTTTGCCTCATTTAAATACAGCTCACTTGAAAGTCAAGACATCACCTTCCTGATGTCATTGGTCCTCCTTGAGAATGAAAGACAAACACAAACAATAGTGGACCTCGACAAGTCACAACTTTTTTTTCTGTGCTCTCAAGCCCTTTTCTAAGACTGTATTATTTGTGACCTGTGTATCTGCATTGGGGGAAGGAGTTTCTAGACCTTGTATTCCCTACACCAATGAACTCACCTGTCCAGACCCTCTCTGTTTAAAAACAAAACAAGATATTACATTTGATATGTTTTGTAGTAGGTCGGTATAGTAGGGAAGGAGGTGGGAAACAGACAATTTAGGGGGAAGTATATTTTTAAAATTGTCATCATCTCCTTTCACCTAACCATCTTCACTTTCCATAAAAATTAAAGCAATTAAAAAAAATCTTAAGAGAATGAAGAAAATAATTTTCCTCCGCTAGTTTGTTTAGGGAGGTGATTTTTGCATTCCTTGTTGTGTGGGGAGTACCCAGTCAAGTCATTGAGTCATTGCAGGATCTTTCCCAACCGATAAAAAAAAGAATTTCCTCTGACACTGATGATGAGAGCAGGGCTCCTTGGACTCATACAAACTTCTTGATGAGTACAGACCTAGTTGTTAATTTGAAGAAATGATTTCCTTCTTAATACCATTCTTTTAGCCTGACTTCCTGCCCCAGAGGTTGTAACCTCTGAGTAAGTATTAGGAGCAGCGGAAAGAACCTGGTCTTCAAGTTTTAAATCTGGAATTTAAATCCTGGCTGTACTACTTAATAGCAGTGTGACCATGGACAAAAGCCTTACTTTTCCTCCTTTATAGAATGTAGCTAAATGATTCTTGACCTCCCTCCCTTACAGGGCTATTGTGAGGCAAACGATTTGCAAATCATTGTGTGCTAAGGAAATATGAGTTGTTGTCTTTCACGAGTTTTATTGTTTTCTTCATGTTTGGGAATCAGGCTCATAAAACTACAGCCAAGTCCCTTGACTTGGAAGACCATCCAATAATTCAACCCCCAGAGTTTATGGATCAAAAGATCCTGGATCTAGAGCTAGCAGGGGCCATCTAGGCCCTAGAGCTTTTATTTGGAGTCAGAGGACAAGGGTTCAAATCCTGACTTTGCCACTTCACACATGTATGACCTTTCTGGAGATCAGTCTTCCTTCTCCATTATTAATCATCACAGCTAGCATTTAGATACCACTTTAGGGTTTGCATAGTGCTTTACAAATATCATCTCACTTTATCCTCACAATTACCCTGGGAGGTAGGTGTCTTTATTTTACAGATGAAGGAACTGAGTCAGGCTGGGTAAGTGACATGCCTAGAATCACACAGCTAGTAAGTGTACAAGGCTGGATTTGAACTCAGGTCCTTCCTACTAAAAGTCTAGCACTCTATCAGCAGCCACCTATAAATGAGATTTAAGGTTCCTTATCCCTCTGATCTCCGATTTTATGATATTACACCTCAGTCTACTCATCTGTAAAAAGAAAAAGTAGGATGAGTGGGCCCTAAAGTCCCTCCCACTTTGACATCTCGGAGCTCTCCTGTTCTGTCAGCATGTAAATTCATGATCCTTTGGTTCATTTTTTTTCCAAGTGGGGTTTCTAGTATGTGTGACCTTTGGGCCTAGGGCTCTTTATGAGCTCTGGCCTTCTTGCCCTCAGTCCTGATGAAGCCCTTAGCACCAGGTTTACCATTTCTTTGTCCTCTTCCCTCCCCCGGGGGCCTTTACCTACTTGGCCAAGTGTGGGATTTTTCCAGGGGGAGGCTGGAGTTGGGGGAGCTGTCAGAAGATCTACTTGCCCAGGCAGAAATTTCAACAAAGGCAGTTTTGTTTTCTGGGAGTTAAAAGTAGCCAAACTGAAAAACATTTTTTTTTTGAAGACAAACTCATTTGTACACAGAACTAAAGGGATTTGCAAGACTCCCTTTAATAAAAATGTTGCAGAATCAAGTGAAATGATGGGCTTTGCTGTGCCAGATGGGATTGCAGAACAGGACAGTTATGAGCTGGTGCCACTCAGGAACTCCAGCGAACTAATAAAAAAGAGAGCGGGCCCAAGCTTGGGGGTGGGAGTGAACAATTGCCATTGTCTAGAGCTAGAAAGGGACCTTCGAGGTTGTCTGGTCTGACTGTTTCATTTTACAGGTGAGGAAACTGAGTCCTAGTGGGGTCTTCAGACCCTAAAGTCTTAAAGGATCCTAGCTGGAAGGAACATACAAGGTCACTTAGTTCACAGTCTTTGATTTACAGGTAAAGACACAGGCCCAGAGCAGTTAAGGGGCTTGTCCCCAGTCTCACGGGCCTGAACCATGATTTGAACTCAAGTCTTTTGGTACTCCCTCAAGATACTTTTGATACTTACTGGGCAAATGACTTAAGCTCTTGGGGTCTGTAATGGGAATGTAAATTTTTAAGATCTTCCCTGCCCCTAGGCTAAAGTGCACCTGGAGCCTGGGGTGGGAGGCTTGTTTTTCAGTAGATACTTCTTGATTGGCCAGTGAGTCAATAAGGTTGTTACATTCTCTGAGCCAGGAGAAGGCTATATAAGCCCTGATGTGGAGCTTTGTTTTGGGGCTCACTTTGAGAAGTGTTCTGTGATTTGATCTGGATTATGGGAAGCCGTTGTTGAGAGCCCCCTCTTGGCTTTGAAAAACCCAGATGTTGGTTTGGTATGGATGTAATGGTTGGACAGTTTGGAAGCTGTCTACTTGATCTGTTTCTGTCTTGATAATTCTGTCTGTATATTCTGAAGTTCGGGGTGCTGACCTTTTTCCCATGAACTAGGTAAACGATACATATGTTTGACTGATTAAAGTAAGCTTGTTAACCCATTTTGAGTTGCTTTCCTTTAACAAAGCAGATCCAAGAACCTGTGTTGGCAGCCACCCTGGGGACGCTGGGGTGCTTGCTGCAACAGGGTCTCACTTTTCTCATCTGTAAAATATGGATAATCATCATCTCTTTCACCCCTCATCTCTTAGGATTGTAGACAGGTGGAATAGTAGATAGTGCCAGGCCCAGAGTCAGGAAGAGCTGAGTTCAAACTCAGCCTAAGACACTAGCTATATGACCCCGGGCAAATCACTTAACCTTGTTTACCTCAGTTTCCTCATCTGTAAAATATGGATAATTGTACCTTCTCTCCTTATCTCACAGGATTGTTGAGAGGGAAGTATTTTGCAAACCTTCTGTAGATTTGCTGCTATAACTGTAAGGGGCTAGATGGCAGTTGCTACTGTGTTGGTCTGTGGGGGGTTGTTGTGGCTGTTATTGCTATGGGATAGTAGATGAGGGCCATCTTTGCGAAAACCCTGGGTTCAATTCTGCCTGTGTGATATATAGTATCTGTGTGATAACAAGTCACCTAATTTCCCCATGCCCCCAGCTATAAGCCTCTAAGGTTTGGTTTTGTACTTTTAAATTAATTTTTGTTTTCAGTTCACAAACATTTTTTTTCTCTCCCGTCTTTTCCCCTTCTTCCCAGTTGAAAAGGAAAGAAAAAAAAAAGACCCTATGAATTCTTTGTCACATATGCTTGGCAAGCAAAACAGATTCTCACATTGACCATATCCAAAAATGTGCCAATGAGACTATAAGTTATAGATGAGTTGTCAAGTCTATTTATGTGGAGAGAGTTCCCCACACCAGGGAAATCACAGAGGTCTGGACCATCCTCTCCTTCACCTCCTTCTCATTTCCCTCTCCCCCAAATAAATTATTACTAGTACTTTCCGAAAAGCTGGGAGTTGGTAGTGGATGAATAGGAAGGCATGTTGGGAAGGTTGAGAGGACTAAAGGAGGGGAGGGAGGGAGCCAATCCCAGGCCTCTTGCTCAGTCAAGCAAAAATCCGTCTTCAGTTGCTAAATCCATTGGTTTAAATTAGCTGGTTTGCTTTACACCTTGATCCTCTGATATGAACTTTGAACATTTCCTTGTGCTGAGGAAACCTGAGCCTTCAAGCATCCAAACTTTTCAGGCATGTGACTATTCCCTCTGCTAAGGCAATCCTAACTCCTGTACTCTTTAAAAAACCCTGTCATTAGAAATTATTACAGCTAGAAAAAATCATCACTGGGGTGGCCGTTTCCCTGGCAAGGAGCCTTGACAACTTAGCCACAGTAGCCTTCAGAGGACAAACACATAGCACGCTTCTGCCAAGCCCAGACTTTGGGACCCCCAGTGCTCCTAGGCCAAACTGCCTTTCACTTAACTACCTTATATTTATTTGCAATTAGTGTGTGTGTGTGTGTGTGTGTGTGTGTGTGTGTGTGTAAAATGTTTATGGGGCAGTTAGGTGGCACAGTGGATAGAGCACCAGCCCTGGAGTCAGGAGGACACCCAGATACTTACTAGCCATGTGACCCTGGCCAAGTCACTTAACCCTGTTTGGCTCAATTTTTTCATTTGTAAAATGAGCTGGAGAAGGAAATGGCAAGCCACTTGAGTATCTCTGCCAAGAAAACCTCAAATGGGGTCACAGAGAGTCGTGTCCAACGATGAATATATACTTACACATACACACATACACAAATATTTGCATACATATGCAGATATACACATATACATACATGTATCAATCTACATGTACTTGTTGAATCCCTTGTTAGAAGATGAGCTCCTTGTGAGCTGGAATTGAATCTTGCAAGGTGGACAGTAGAAAGATTACTGCTGTTGATTGTGGAGTGAAAATCAAAGACTAGAAAAAGATAGAGTTGAAGATGCTGCTGTTCTGAGTAAAAGTCCCTGCTGATACAGGTGATTAATGTTCCTTTCAGTCTTGCCCCATGATAAGCAAGATGATGAGGAGAGTCCCTTCCTGCTCCTGTTAGAAGCCAGGATCCTTCTTCTAATCTATTTGGACTATAAGGTGACCGTAGCTCATACTATCTGACAGACCGCTTGCAAGTTCAGGGTCATGTAGGTGGTGAAAGGTCAGCCAATAATGGCCTTCTGCCAGCCCTTCAGTGCTTTATGCAGTAGTAGTAATAATAGTAGCAACAGCAGCAACAGCAACAGTAGCAGCAATAATAGTAACAGCAGCAGCAGCAGCAGAATTTGATGTTAAGGGCAGCTAGATGGTGAAGTAAGTAGATCACTAGACTGGAGTCAGGAAGACATCTTTCTGAGTTCAAATCTGGCCTGAGACATTTACTACCTGTGTGACCTTGGGCAAGTCATTTCACCCTGTTTGCCTCAGTTTCCTCATCTGTAAAAACACAACAGTTGACATTTATGCCATGCCTTATAGTTTTCTTCACAAAACTCATGAGGTAGGTGGTTGAGATAGAATTATTTCCATTTTCCAAATAAGGAAACCAAGGGCTAGAAATGTGAAATGAGACAGAAGGTAAGCCAGAATGGGAATCAGTCTGTAACAGCATCTGCTTCTCAGTGTAGTTGTGAGGGTCCAATGAGATGCCTGGTACCCAGTATGTTTTTAATAAATGCCTGTTTCCTTCCTTTCACACAGCTGGTAAGTGTCAGAGGTGGTATTTGAACCCTGCCTCTCCTGACCCCAGCTTCAGTCATCTTTCCACACTGTCTCTCAAGCTAGAGCCTTATCTTTTATTGTCTTTGATCTCGATTTCTATTAAGACTAGTCTCTTTCGGGTTTTTACACTTTTTTAAAAGAAAAATGTTTTCTCTGTGTTGAAGAAGCCTAGCCATTGTCTTGTCTATTCTAGTCATTCACTGATGTCTTGACCTTCTCCACTAACTTTCTCATGAGTTTTTCAATTGTGATTTAGTTAAACATTTGTTAAGCATTATTTTAAAGGCAAAAGGTTAAAAGCTGAAGAATCTCTGCTCTCAAGGAGCTTACAATCTGTTGTGGGTAATTATAAAATTGTTTGTAAAAATGCAATTATAAAAAATCAACTTGGTTGGAAGCTGACTTTAAAGGAAGGTTCTTCCTTCTCTCTGGTTGTTTTCTTGCTTGTATTACCTGTCTGAGGGGGCCATCTCCAGTGATCCTGATCTGTATTTGGCCACTGGACCCAGATGGCTCAAGAGGAGAAAGTGAGGCTGGTGACTTTGCACAGCCTTCCCTCACTTAAATCCAATTCGCCTGCAAGTCATGGCACCATCTTCCTGATGTCATGGTCCCCTTCAAGAATGAAGGACAAACATTTCCTATCTGAACACTTTTTCTTCATTTTCCTCTTCTATAAAAATGAGAGAGTTAGACAGGATGGCCTTTAAAATCCCTTCTTGCTTGGAATTCCTTCTGACTGGAAAAGCCTACTAGCCAGTAAGTTGATTCTCTTTTCTGTGTAATGGGCACCATGAGGCAGGAATGAACTTGTCATCTGTGGGTGCCAGGAAGGGATCCAAGTCTGCCTATAGCAAATTATCACTTGCATTCCAAAGGGAGTTGGCTGCCTCCCCTCGTACCTTGTAAAAGGTCTCTGGTGTCTTCCAGCATTAAGATGAATCAGAAGAGGCCACAAGAGTCTGATCTTTGGGGCTGTGTGGACAGTTCTGATGGGTTGTTCTTCTTCACTCTGGTGGCATATCCAAGGTCATCTCTACCCCCTCCAAAGTGAATTGCTCATTTGAGATGAGACTGGATGAAGTTTCTGTCCCCCCCCTCCTTTTCCTCAGCTTATAAGATCGCTGTCACTTTGCATTGTGGAGGATGGGTTGAGAAGGGATCCCTGGGAATCTGGGCCAATGCTCTGGTCCATTTGAAAGGTTCCCCTTCATGAATAGGGTATGCCTGCCTCCATGGGCTCCTGAGAATTAGGATTCCATCCAAAGCTATAGGTTGAATCAGTCATACAAAGGCCATTGGTGCCAGGCCAGGCCTTGGGGCACTCTTCAGCTGTAACCTCTCTCTGTTTGTGCCCTGGGTGAGAGCGCCAGCCTGAAATGTTGCCACCTTAGTGCAGCTGTCACTGCTCCCTGGATACGGGTAAAAACAAACAGAAGCCAAGTTTAGGGTGATGATGGGCTGGCATGACAATGTCTGTGGTGGGGAAGATGGAAAAGCCTCTTCCGGTGGGCTGTGGGCATCACATAAGAGATCGTGTGATGGAGCACAGAGCTCTGGACCTGTGGTTCAGAGAGACCTGGGTTTGAATCCTGCCTTAGGCATAGACTAGCTATGTGACCACAGGCAGGGCAATTAACCCTTCTGAGCTTTTATTTCCTAATCCTAGATCAGAGAATAGATTTAGAGCTGGAAGGAACCTTTGCCCTCAAGTCCCCTTCTCCTGACTGATGACTGCCTGCCCAGAACATTCTTTGAGGAGGGGCCCCAGCAGTGCCCAGAAGGAGTAAATAGCAGAGTTTGGATTTGAACCCAGGCCTCCGATGCCAAATCCAGTGCTTTTCCTATAACATGCTTATTGTGAAAATTCAAATGAGATACAGATGCAAATCTAGACTTTGCAAATCTTAACTAAAGGGCATCTGGGCAGAGACTCTTTCCCCAACAGACTTAGGCATGGGTCGGCCACAACCACTTCTCCCATGCAGTTCTCTGTGGGTCTAGCACCAGTGTCCTCTTCTGTGTTGTCATCTCCCATTAGAATGTAAGCTCCTTGAGGGCAGGACTAGTTTTCTGCTTGTATTTGGATCTCTGGTGCTTAGACATCTCACCCAGCTCAGGGGCAGCCCTTAATAAATGCTCATGGACTTGACTTGACCAGAGGTTTCCTTAGCCTCATATACTAGCGTCATCATTGAATAACATGCAACATAACTTTTAAAAAGTCATCTTCTTTTGCTTTTTTATCACTCTTTTTTGGTAAAGCTTTATTGATGTGTTTTGTTTTTGCATTACAAACATTTACCTTCAGTTCCAAATCAAGTCCCCTCTCCCCCCTTTAATCTTTCACTCATAACAAAGAATAAAGAAGAAAAAGGGAGAAAAACAGTTTGGCAGAACTGCTGCATCACCTGAGTCTGCCAGTGTATGCAGGGCTCTGCACCCAAGGTTCCCCACCTCTGAAAAGAAGGGAGATCTGGCTTTCATTTAGTTTCCTCTTTGGGGTCTGGATTGGTCACAACGAATACAGTATTTAGGTGGTAGTGGTTTTTCTGGAGCACATATTTTTCAAGCTCCTGATACATATGTATCATTGTCAAAGCAGTGCAGCGTGGTGGCAAGAATACAGGAGTACTGGGTTCGAATCCTGGCTGTGATGATGGTTGTATAGCCTGGTACAAGTGACTGAGCCCAGATTTTCTCTAGATAGGCATGTAAGTGACCTGTCTATGGTAGCACGGCTGGGAGTCAGAGGCAGGACTTGGACCCAGTGCTTCTGGTTTCCACTCTGGCTCCCTAATTACTACTCCAGGCACACGCTGTGTGTGTGTGTGCGTGTGTGTGTGTACAAGTAATTTATATATCATTGGTGCATAAGTTTTTTTCCAAGATTAATGTTATAATCTAAATGTCAGAGGTTTCAACTTCCTAAATGTTCTGAGGCTCAGGAGCATCTCTTTGAACATAAAAAGCAGCAAGGCGGGGGGGTGCCATTTGTATTTCTATCCACAATCGAAGATAAAGGCACACAGAGAGCCTTTTTTGTCTGCCTGATTTGGGTGAAATTATCTGTAAGATGTGGGGGCTCTTTTCTCTCTCTCTCCCCTCCCCTTTCTCTCTGTCTGTCTCTGTGTCTCTGTCTTTGTTTCTCTGTGTCTCTATCTCTGTCTCTCTCTCATTGGCCCTCTCTCTGTCTCTCTCTCTGTCTCTGTCTCTCTGTCTCTATTTCTCTCTGTCTCTCTCTCTCTGTGTCTCTGTCTCTGTCTCTTTCTGTCTGTCTCTCTGTCTCTGTCTCTCTCTCTCTCTGTCTCTCTCTGTCTCTCTCTCTCTCTCTCCCTTCCTCCCCCTTTCCTCTCATAGACTTTCTTGACCATTAGAATTGGACAAGACCTTGGAAACATCGTTCCTTCTTTCTCATTGTCACTTCAGTGTTTCTCACCTTACTTTACTGTCCCTTTCAACCCCAACACAATATTTGGTGCATAGTCAGTGCTTAGTAAATATTCATGAGGCTTAGAGCTGGCAGAAACCTTAGAAATCATGGAGGCTAAATCTCTTATTTTACAGATGGGGAAACTGAGACCCAGAGAGATGAAGTGACTTCCCCACAACCCCTCTGACTTCAGGCCCAGAAGTCTGGCCCAGCACTACTGCTCTAAGGAAGCTGCTTTTCCTGCCCACCATTCATTATCGTTTATTTTTATCATAGTTGATGCTATCTGTGTCATGGTGTCAAGGCCTGTCAGCTCTGGGGGAGCATCGGGAGTCTTGCCTGTGGAGTTTTTCAGCTTTAATGGATTTTACTTATCACCCCTAAGACTGTGGTAGCATCTAACATTCCATCCTAAAGAATTCGGCTTCATGCAGATGTCTTAGATCCCCGATCAATCTTCTCTTAACTATAGAAACTCTATTAGTACATCTTGGTAATGCTCTGTCTGGGCCATAATTGGTTAGTAGGGTTTTTTGTGTTATTAATAATGGATTTCCCCCCAGTTAAGCTGTCTTTTGTGGACAAGGGCAGCACAGTTTGGGGGATCCACTTTTGTTTTTTCATTGCCTTCCCCTCCTCCTCTCAGACTCATCCCTAATAAGAGAGAATCTAAAAGAAAGGGGGGACACAGTTCCGTTCAACGTTAGTGTGTCTTTAGGTGAGTCAGTGTGGCATAATAGAGCCAGGAGGAGCCTGGTAACAAGTCCTGGGCATGTGACAATAGGCAAGTCATGGAAGATGCCCCAGGAACTCTCTAAGAGGCCATGGGAGGCAGCATGAAAGTACAGTGGACTTGGACAGAGAGGATCTGGTTCCTAATCCTGCCTCAGACACTTAACTATCTGTGTGACCCTGGACAAGTCGCATCATCACTGTCTGCCTCTGTTTTTTCGTCTGTAAAATTGAGGGGATTGGACTAGATAGCCTCTGAGGACTTTTCCAGCTCTAGATCTAGTATCCTAAGTCACTTTACCTCTGTTGGCCTCAGTTTTCCCTTCTGTAAAATGTGAGAGGGGGCTACTGCCTAGATATCCTCTATGGCTCCTTCTAGTTCTGGGTCTGTGGTAAAGGCAGCTGGGTGGATCAGTGAATAGAGCACTGGGCCTGGGATCAGGAAGACCTGAGTTCAGCTTTGGCTCCAGACACTCACTAGCTGTGTGACCCCAGTCAAGTTATGTCGCCTTCTGCCTCAGTTTCCCCATCTATAAAACGGGGGTAATAATGGCACCCACCTCCACATGTTTTCATGAGGTTCAAATGAGATAAGATTTTTATAGCATTTTTGTAAATCTTAAGGCACTATGTAAATGTTTGTTATTATTATTAATGGATAGTTAGATGACATAGTGCATAGAGTTCCAGCCTGGAGTCAGGAAGATGCATCTTCCTGAATTCAAATCTGGCCTCAGACACTTCCTATGTGTGTGACCCTGGACAAATCACTTAATCCTGTTTGTCTCAGTTTCCTCATCTGTAAAATGAGTTGGAGAAAGCAAACCATTCCAGTATCTGTGCCAAGAAAACGCCACACGGGGTCACAAAGAGTTGGACATGACTGAAATGACCAAACATCATCATCATCATCATCATCATCATCATCATCATCATCATCATTATTATTATCCTAAGTGGCAAAGCTGTTGTTGGTCTGCATTGGTGGGAAACATTTCTCAGCCAGGTGTTCCGCACGTCAACAGAATCGTGAGTCTAGCTCCCAAATCCCAACAGAACATCACCAGAACTAAGCTTGCCATAGTGTGTGGGTGACCCTGGGCTCCCCATGATGGAGTGTAAGCTTGAGCCCATCCTCCCAGTCCTAGGAATGCAACCCAGGACATGGTCACTCTGCCTGCTGCCCTAGAACCCGGCTGGCTTAGTTTGGAGGAGCCGTCACCATGTTGGCAGCAGAGGGATGGATTCTTTGGCCAGAGCATTTCCTGAAGTCCTCTTGTGGAGGCACAGAGGGTCTAAGATCTGCCTAGGCAAAAGAAGGAAAGCCCTAGGTACTTATGTTTAAAGCAGTAATTGATTAGCATTCTGTTAGGCTATGGAGATAGAGAGTCCCTTGTGGTCAAGTCAACACCAAAGCCAATAGGGATGAAGACACCCTAATAAGCTTCTCAAAGGTGGGTTAAGACTGCTAGTTCCCTGCTGATGCTCTAGTGAAAGGAATATGCCTCCTCCTCCTCCTTCTTTTCTTCCTCTTCTTCTTCCTCTACATCTTCCTCCTCCTCTTCCTCCAAAGGTTAGCTCATGTTTTTATAGCACCTTGAAGTTTTCAGAACTCTTTACAATTTTTCTCATTTGATCCTCATAAAAGTCCCTGAAGGTAAGTGCTATTAGGATCCCCATTTTACAGATAGGGAAACTGAGGCTTAAGGAACTTGCCCAGGCAAGTTCCAAAGGTGGCATTCAAACCTAGATCTCCCTTTAGAGGCAGTGTGGTTGTAGTGGATTGGGTGCTAGGCTTGGAGTAAGGATGACCTGAGCTTAAATACCCTGCCTCTGACACTGGCAGTAAGACCCTGGGCTAGTCATGGGGTCATAGCCATAGAACAGGAAGGGCTCTCAAGAGGCTATCTAGTTCAAATTCCCATTTTAAAGATCAGAAATTTGAGGCCATGTTTTCAAATGTGTAAAATTAAGTACATAGATTTATAAAGGAAATTGATTATGTTGACATAGTTAAGAAAATATTAAGAAGTTCATGAGGGGACAGCTAGATGGTGCAGTGAATAGAGTATTGGCCCTGGAGTCAGGAGGACCTGAGTTCAAATCCTGCCTCAGATACTTAACACTTACTAGCCTTGGGCAAGTCACTTAACTCCAATTGCTCTGCCCTCCCCCCTCCAAAAAGCAAAAAAAGAAGAAGAAGTTCATGGACCTCCAGTTTAGCCTCCTGCTCTAAGGGTTTGGGATGAGTACCATGGGTCCCATCACTGTCTACCATGAATGGGGTTCTATAAACTCCTTCTGTTTTGTATACTGGCTTTGTTTTCTTGAAAGGTCAGGGGCTCAGAAGTTGCCCCTCATGATGTGAGTAGGACTCAGTTGGTCTGGCCATGGTGTTTCAGTTTAAAAGCCTGGAGGACCCTCTGGTGAAGGCAAACAGCCCACTCCTTCATGCTGAGACCTGCTCTTACTCCACCATGCATACTAAAGAGAGGGCTCCAGCCGTAAATACTGCTTAACTCTGGCACTTGTGAGATGTACAAACATCATTTGCTCAAGAAGTCGGTTAATTCCCCATGATGGAGGGCCTGTCGTCTGTGATCAACTCAGAGGGAGGGGGCCTTCGTGAGCAGATTGCTGAAGAGTACCAGGCTGGTTTAATGGATTAAGCTACTTAAGAAAATTTTAAAAGACGCACCGTTAATATTCATTCTCTTTCCCCCCCTCTTCCTCTGCCCTTCAGCCCTCGCCCACCCTCCTCCCCCCTTCCTGCTTGGCTCGAATATTGTCATGAACACTGTCTGCCTCTCTCTTCTAATGGAAAATGATTAGCCAGCCAATAATTCATACATAGACTACAGACAACTTGGTGGAAGATTGTGGGTAATTGATGCTAGCTGTCTCTGTGCTACAGTGGGGGAAAAAATGCTACCTCTGGAAAGATGACCTGGATTTGAAACCTGGCTTTGCTTTTTACCACGTGGGTGTCCTTGGGCAAGTTACTTTCCCACTCTGAGCCTCAGTTTACACATCTGTAAAGTGTGTGGGAATTAGACTTTACTTCTGTGAGAAAGTACAGATTCCTTGGACTGGAATTTAAGACCCTCTGCATTCTGTCTTTAGTCTCCCTTTTCTGCCTTATTTCACTCCCCTGTGACCTGGCCTTAATGCACTCAATGTTCTGTCCCAATTAGATTACTGGTTATTTCCCTATCTCATTTTTGGTTTTTCAGCTCTGTGAATTACAATCTTTCTGTGGCTTGTTGATGTCTTACTCTCCCCTTAAAGTCAGGCACCATATCTTTCATGAAGCCTTCCTGTTCATCCTCTCCAATTCCCACTCCCATCAGAAAGGGTTCCCCCCTTCCTTGAAATTTCCCAGAGCTCCATATTGGAGTTTTCCTTCTGCCCCAGTCACCTCTGTCTTGAATGTGTCTTTTTGGGTCCTTGTCTCATTGAATTATGTTAATTAGCCAAGAATGAACCACGCATGGCAGCAACAAAATTAGCAATTAATATTAAAAATTGACAACCTTATTACTCAGCTTCTCACGCTCTTGATTCCAATCAGACTTCCTGTCTCCTGTCTTTGGTCCTCTGATGCTCCCTCCCCCCACTCCCATTTTAGGGTTCACTCCTACCTCACCTTAGTCTCTTAGGATCCCCAGTTGTCATGAAAGCTGAACTCAAATGCCACCTCCTACATGAAGCCTTTCCTAATCCTCACCAGTAAAACAACATTCTGAATTTTTATAAAACGATTAAAAAAACAGCATTTTCAGCTGTACAATGTATAGTCACCAGTGCCCCACCCCAAGTGCCTTATTTTTGTGTACATAGTTTCTTCTATAATTATATACACTTATTTTTATATAATTATAGAAGTTATTATATAATAATTGTAAAAATTGTAGAATAATTATACACATTTTACGTGCTGTTGGGCCAGTACGATATAAGGTCTTTGAGGGCAGAGTCAGTTTCATTTTTGCCCTGTGCCCACAGTACCAAGCTTTACCTGTCATAACATAAGCATTCTGTAAGTGTTAGATGACTGAACCTGAACTCTTTCCCCCCTTCAATAATATAGTAGTGTATGTCTTACAATAGAAGTCAATTTGCCTCCCCCTTGATGACTTTGCTAGCTGAGTAGAAGCTCGTTGAGGGCAGGGCTTGTTAAATTTTTGTGTTGGTTCCCCAGTGCCCAGCACAGCACTTAAAAAAAAAAACAAGTTGTTGAATTGAACCAAAGGCATGTGGCATAGTGGATGAAGTACTGGGTTTGGAATTAGGAAGACCAGAGTTCAAATCTTGCCTCATAGACTTACTAGCTGAGTGACCCTGGACAAATCACTTAACTTCATAGTTTTTTCATTTGTAAAATGAGAATAATAACATTACCTGCCTCCCAGGGTAGTTGTGAGGATCAAAGGAGATAATCAGCAAGCATTTATATTAAGAGCCCACTATGTGCTAGATGCTAGAAATACAAAGCCCCCAAATGAAATAAATCTCTGCTCCCAAGGACCTTAGATAATGTATGTAAAGCTTATTGTAATACTTAAAGCTCCATCAACATGAACTGCTAGTTGTTGTTGTTAACTGTTACTTGTTTCTTTTTTCGTATCCCTTTATTTAAGGACATTTATTAAGCAATTACCAGGTGCTAGGTACTGGACTTTGCAATGGGTATACCTAGGCAGAAAAAGCAAAAGAAGGAAGGAAGGAGGGAGGATGGAAGGAAAGAAGAAAAAGTGGGAAGGAAGGAAGGAAGGAAGGAAGGAAGGAAGGAAGGAAGGAAGGAAAGAAGGAAGGATGGATGGATGGATGGATGAGAAAGCAAGAGAGAGGGAGAAACTAAGTCCCTGTCCTCAAGGAGTTTACATTCCATTGGGGTGGGGTAGGACAAATACAGCAAGCTTAAACTCAAATAAACAGTACAGGGTATGAGGGGGCAAAAGAGAGATCACTTTCAGTTGGGGGATGGGAGGAGGTGTTTATGTGGGGGACATTATGACTTCATATTGGAAGTGGAAATTCCCACCTTGGTCCAAGCTGTGTGTCTTTTAGAGGCTAGCTACAAAAGAAGAGGCCGAGCTGCCTGGTGGGGCTGAGCTTGAGGCTCCTGGGCCCAAATGGTCCTTGCCAGCCCTTTGGCTCTAGGCAGGGGCACACACCAACTTTTCTGGCTGCCTGATAAAATCGGTCATAGACTTATCTTTCCTTCCCATCCCCTTCTTCCTTTAGTTTAGATTCACAACTTGTTTGACCCTGACTTCCCACAATTCCTGCTGGAAAAAGAAAGGCAGCAACCTTCTGCATCACTTGTCTGGCTCTTGTGTTCCACGAGGCACGAAAGGAGATTGTCATCTACTTGCCCTCCATGGATCAGGTGGCTGGGAGAAGAATCTTTTCCATGGGTTATGGAGGATGGAGGAGGGGATTTTTTACTGCTTGCCAAGGAGTCTTACCTGCTTAGTTTCTCTCTCCGTCCTCCTAAAAGCTTAAAGCTGTCACAGACATGATCTCATTTGTTTTGTAAATTTTCCAGAAAAAAGTCCTCAGTGAAGTGTGTGTGTGTGTGTGTGTGTGTGTGTGTGTGTGTGAGAGAGAGAGAGAGAGAGAGAGAGAGATCACATGGCAAGAGAGATAACAGATGGATAACCCATATGGTAGGTGGTGCAGTGATAGATATATTGAGTGCTAGGTCTAGAGTCAGGAAGATTTGAGTTCAAATTTGGCCTCTTACTAGCTATATGACCCTGGACAAGTCACTTAACCCTCTTTGCCTCAGTTTTCTCATCTGTGAAATGGGCTAGAGAAGGAAATGACAAACCACTCCAGTATCTTTGCCAAGAAATCCCCAAATGGGGTCATGAAAAGTTGGTCGTGACTGAGATGAGCCAATAACTACAGCAAGAGAAGTCCAGGGGAGTCAGACCCTGGAAAAATAATTAGGAAACAATTAGGTGACTCAGTGGATAGAGGGCTGGGCCTGGAATCAAGAAGACCTGAGTTTAAATTTAGCCCCAAAACACAAATATTTCATCTGTGTGACCCTGGGCAAGTCACTTCACCTCTCTTTGTCTTAATCTACTACAGAAAGAAATAGCAAAGCACTCAGTATTTTTGCCAAGAAACCTCATGAATAGTATGGTTCAAGGGGTCACAAAGAGTCACACACATCTAAATCAACTGAAAGACCATAAGAAGAAGCCCATATCTACCATCTATCATGTATGAAAACTCAGGAATGGCCTCCAGCACATTGGGAAGACCCCTTTTTGACAAGTTTGTGGGAGGACATCTACCAGCAAGCATATGTCCTGTATGTCAGGTGTTGTTCTAAGCAGGGCAAAGAAAAGTCAAAGAGAGTCCCTTGTTCTGGAGAACCTTGTTTTTTAATGGTGGAGACAACAGACAAATAAATACTTCCATGCATAATACAACAGAGTAGATGGAAGATAGGCTTTAAGAGGAAGATCCACACCCTAGCTGAGGAAAATGGTTTCCTTCATTCTTTTAAGATCTTTTTTAATTGCTTTAATTTTTATGGAAAGTGAAGATGGTTAGGTGAAAGGAGATGATGACAATTTTAAAAATATATTTCCGTCTAAATTGTTTCTCATGTCCTTTCCTACCAGACCAACCTATCACAAAACATATCAAACATGACAACTTGTTTTGTTTTCAAACAGAGAGGGCTGGGCAGCATGGACACGTTACCAACTATATGCATTATTTGAGAGAGGGTCCCCAGTGCCTTGCCCAGGACATGTAATAAAGCTGATTCTTAATAAATGCTGGCTGATTGATTGAGCTCACACAGACCTGAGATTACAGATCCATTGGACTGTTGGTAAATAGTTTCTGAAAATGTAAGTGGATAGATTCAAAAAGGGTATGCCCTTCTTGAGTGATGAGTGTTAAATGGGTGAATGAGCGCTCTGTTAGGGACTCTTCAAGGGAGCCTAGACATGCTAACTAACCAGTTGAGAGCAGCATCACAGAGGACCTCACCAGGGGTCCGTGAAGACACAAAATGTCCTTGAATGCCACAGCTGTCCAAGGTTACCCAGGAAGCATCAGAGGTGCTTGACATGAGCTGTGTGATCATGTCCCTCTCTGAGATGAGATAGTCTCCTCATCTATAAAATGAGGAGAAAACTACCTATAATACCTACCTCATAGACTCAAAGGACACAGTCATGCAAAGCACTTTTCAAATTGTAAAGCATTATATAATGTCAATTCTCTTCCTCCTCCTCACCAAGTTCCTAGGATTCTGGCCATACCATAGTCTCCATTTACAAAATTGAGAAATGGGGGGAAAAAAAACCTTAGGTACATAAGTGCACATCCCTGGCTGATCATGGGCAGGAATCAAATCTGATGCCTTAGCTGAACTACCTGTTCATAGCTAGAGTCCCCTTGACAGGCAGACTCCCCTGTCAGTCATTAGCAACTGGCCTTCCTTTTCTGGGGATGGACAATGAGGCTTCCTGGGTCAGAGCAGAAGAAGAAAGCAGCCCTCCATGATGGTCCCTGGGGCCAACCCCAGAAATCAGCCTAAGGATGCTCATCTGTGCTTCAGTCTGACTGATGCAGACCAAAGCACATCAGGTCGGAGTTTTATGGGTCTTTGGAGGCTTTTCAAGTGATGTTTATAAACAAATCATTGGGGACAGGCTCACTTGGTGGCTTCCCGTGTGTGTGTGTGTGTGTGTGTGTGTCTGTGTGTGTGTGCGTCTGTTTTAAAAGAAGTGAGTCAAAGGAAAAATAGGCCCCACCGCAGCATGTGTGCTGGCAATGCTATGAAGAAGTGTGTGAACTCCCTGGAGATGTTTCAGGAATGTCTCTTTGACGGAGGCTTTCAGAATCAAATGTGAAGCCTGGAGTAGGCGTGTGTTGCCTAGCTATTCCTCAAGAGTATAGACTTAAAATGGTATAAAGTAAAAAATGGAAAGTGACATCTGACCTGGCAAAGTTCCAGAGGCCAGGGCCACCGGATGGCTCAGTGGTGGGTTCGGCATTGTCCTCTCATGATGTTTTCGTGCCACTCAGCTGAATGTCCCTTAGGAAGCCTCCAGTGTGTTAGAACAGGGTAGGAAGGGAAGATGTCTCATTGGTGGGATCATATCCAATGATGGTAAGAATATCTCATTTTATTCTCACAATGAAGCTGGAGAGAGAGATGTTGTTATTATTCCCATTTTACAGATGAGGAAACTTGGTCTGAGAGAATTGCCCAAGGTCACACAGCTACTCAGTGTCCGAGGCTTGATTCCAGCTGAAGTTTACCTGATGCCAGGCCCAGCACTCCATCCACTATGCCACCTAGAACAGAACTTAAACCTCTTCCCTAAACCTTCCCCTCTTCCTAAATCCCCTGTTTCTGTTAAGGGCAACCCTCTTGCTAGACCAGATTCACAATTTCAGTGTCCTCCTTAACTCTTCCCTCTCCCTCATACCTCCTATCAGTCAGTCTGTCAATAATCATTTATTAAGTACTTACAATGTGTCAAGCACTGTGCTAAGTTCTGGGGATACAAAGTAATACAAACAAAAGCCCATAATCCCTGCCCTCAGGGAGCTTACGTTTCTAATGGACTAGGCAAAATGCATATAACTAGGTACATATATTTTATTTTATCCAATTACACATAAACAATTTTTAGCATTTGGTTTTTAAAATTTTGAGTTCCAAATTCTCTCCCTTCCTCCTCTCTCCTCTCATTGAGAAGGCAAGCAATTTGATATAGGTTATATGTATGCAGTCATACAAAACATTTCTATAATAGTACTATCGTGAAAGAAAACAGACAAAAAACAAAGAAAAATAAAGTTTTTTTTTAAGTATGCTTCAATCTGCATTCAGACTCCATCAGTACTTTCTTTGAAAGTAGATAGCATCTTCATGAGTTTTTTGGAATTGTCTTAGATCACTGTATTGCTGAGAATAGTCAAGTCATTCACAGTTCTTCATTGTACAATATTGCTGTTGCTGTGTACAATGTTCTCCTGGTTCTGCTCATTTCACTTTGCATCAGTTCATGTAAGTCTTCCTATGTTTTTCTTCTCATCATTTCTTACAACACAATAATATTCCATCACATTCATACACCACAATTTGTTCAGCCTTTCCCCAATTGATGGGTGTCCTCTCAATTTCTGATTCTTTACCTTCACTGAAAGAACTGCTATAAATATTTTTGTACATATAGGTCCTTTTCCTTGTCTTTTTTTACTCTTGCTGGAATACATACAAGATAGATACAGTATAAATGGAACATAATAGCAGGAGGAAGGCAGTAGCTGTAGGTCAGGGCAGAAGGAGGCTGCAGGTCAGGAAAAGGCTCCCTGAAAAAGGGGGTAATATTTCCTCATTTGCCAAGCCATCTCTATGACATCTCTACAGTCTATTGCCTTCATTATACATGGTCACCACTCTGGTTTGGGTCCTTATCCCTTTTTGCCTTAAGTATTATTATAGCTACCTAACTGCAGTCTCTCTCCTCTCAAATCATTCTGCCAATCAATCGATCAGTAAACATTTATTAATATCTATTATATGCTTAAGGTACTGTGCCAAGTGCTTTACAATAATATCATCTGGTTCTCAGAACAATCCTGGGAGGTAGGTGCTATTTAGTCATCATTTTACAGTGGAGGAAACTGAGGCTGGAAGGTTAAATGAATGTGGCCATGGTCACACAGCTGGTGTCTGAGACCAGGTTGGAACTTTGGTTTCCCTGACTCTAGGCCTAGTGCTCTGTCCACTGTGCCATATAGCTGCTTCCAGAGGGAAGGGGCAGTGCCATTTGGGCAGATCAGAATAAAAAAGGTAAAAAGTTTGCATCCCAAAGGCCTGGCATGGAATCTGACACATTGGTTATTTAGTTGTTTTCAGTCATATCTGACTCGCCATAACTCTTTTTGCAATTTTCTTGGCAAAGATACTGGAGTGATTTGCCATCTCCTTCTCAGCTCGTTTTACAGATGAGGAAACTGAGGCAAAGAGAGTTAAGTGATGTGATACAGCTACTAAGTGTCTGAGGTCAAATTTGAACTCAGGTCTTCCTGACTCCAGATCCAGTACTCTATCCATTGGTACCACCTAGCTGCCCCATAGCCTGCCACTTACTAGGCGCTTAATAAATGTTCATTGAATGAATAGGAGGCATGGGGGTGGGAGGGAAGAAAAATGACTTCTCCAATTAAGTCTGAGATCAACCCCAAGTAATAGAACTGCTGTTCAAAAGCTGGGGAAAATCAATAAGAAGAAAGATTGGCCATTCTTTGTCTCATCCCAAGGTGGGCAGGAGCAGGATGCAGCAGATGGTCAGCCTTCATAAGCCCTCAGCTCTTTTGCCTCCCTGAGTAGAAATCTGTGGATGCCAGCCATCAGGGAAGTTACTGTGCAGCAAGACTGTTTGCTCTGGCCCTGAGTGGGCGAGCTCAAGACCTTTCATTTTCGGGGCAGATGGCACAGCTATTTTAGGTAAGGGATGCACTGTGGTGAAAATGGACAACAGTTTTCTGTTTTTCAGCTTAATGAAGAAAAGAAGGAAAGGGGAGGAGGTGAAGGCCCAGCTAGCTTACTCTTGCTAATGCCTGTTTTTTTTTGGGTTCTAAATATGTCCTGAGACATACATGATGGGGTAAATACTGCAGCCAGCAGAAGGTCCTAGTGTCAAGCTGAAAAGATTTCTAACCTTTCTGAGAACAATTGGTGCCATAATTTAGCTGCGTAGATCCAGACATGTTCCAGTCCTGTATTTTTGGTATGCCTGTCCTGCTTCCATTTAGGTAGGAGGAGAGATGTGCTCTGCATGGCAGAAATCACATGCAAGGAATAGGTAGGTTACTGGGTAGGTAGTGTATTGGCAGCATAGCTATATTGAAAGAGCATCGCACTGGAAGTCTTTAGACCTGGGTTTGAGTGCTGGTCACGATACTTGGTAGAATTCTCCTTCAATTTTGGATGCCATATTTTAGAGGAAGGACTGAAGAGAATCTAGAAGAAGACAGATAGGACTGGGAAAGACCTTGAGTTCATACCGTATAAAGATCTGGTACAGGGCAGGAGCATAATAAGCTTGGAAAAGAGAAGTCTTACTGGGCAATGTGATAACAGTCTTGGTGTATTTGAAGGCCTATCTATCACCTGGAAGGGGGATTCAATTGGTTCTACTTGACCCCAGGTGGTGGAACCAGTAGCAATGGGAGGAAGGTATAAAAGGGCAAATCTGAGCTTGATGTAAAGAAAAGCATCCCTATAATTATAACTCAGTGTGGGAAAAGGCTGTTTTGGGTGGGTCATCTGCAAACAAAGAATGAATGAAGGAAGCATTTTGAAGCACCTACTGTGTGCAGATCACCATGCTAAACACTGGAGGTACAAATAGAAAAGTAAGCCGGTTCCTTGCTCACATTCTGATGGGGGAGACAACACATCTGAGTCAGAAGGTCCCATGGTCCTTAGGGGGCAGCAGCAAAGCAGATGGCCATGCCTTTTCTTTCATGTCATTTCTACAATTTATTAGTTTCTGGTGTTGAACCATCTGACAGTGACAGGGATCTTGATTTGGGTCTTCATTAGAGGTGGCTGATTTGTTAACATTAATAATAATGGTGAACATTTCTATAGTCCTACTATGTGTGAGCATTTTACAACTATTTGACCCTCATAACAACCCCTGGGGGGTTGATGCTATTATTATTCTCATTTTACAGATGAAGAAACTGAGTCAGAAAGCTTAAATGGCAGGAGTTACTTCCCAAGGTGCTGGCTTAGGACACCTGAATAGAAGCATTGCTTTTTCCAAGGATCCTGGGTTCAAGGTCCTGGGCTCTCTCCATCAACCACTCCAGAGAGATAGCAATCAAGGCTGTGCTTGGACGTGCCGGGCAGGTGTTGCCACCTGTCTCCCTCAGGATGCCTTGCTGCTTCAAAGGCTAGATGACTATTGATTGGGTATTTAAGCAAGTAGGTGGCACAGACCATTCCTTCTCATTCCCTCTCTGTTTCACTTCATGAACTACCTTATTCCTTATACAGGGCATTATATCTCACCTCTCAGTACCTATATATAGACTGCCCTCGATGTCTAGAGTACTTGGAGATAGGAAATCCTGAATTCAAAACCCACCTCGTACTTACCAGCTAGTTGTGTTACCTGGGAAAGACAAGCTTGGGCTACCTCAGTTTCCTCAACTGCAAAAATGGGGGTGATAATAATAGTGCCTGTTTTACAAGGTTGTACGGATCAAGTGAGATAACATATGGGAAGTGTTCTGTCAACTTTAAAGCACTGTGTAAATGCTATTTATCATCATTATTGTCATTATTTATTTTGTAGAGAAAATTCTTTTTCAGAAGTGGGCTAAAACTAAACAGTCTCTGAGCTCCCTTCTATCTCTGTGCTTCCCTGGGCCTCAGTTTCCTTATCTGTAAAAGGATAGTTTTGAACTCAGTGGCCACTCAGGTCTCTTCCAGCTTAAATCTATGATCCATAATTGATACTGAAGTAACACCTCCTGTGGACTTCAGTTTCCTCATTTGTAAAATGTATTACTGTAAAGTTAGAGTAGTATTAACATTCACTTTTTCACAGCTTTGCAAGGAAAGCACTTTGTAAACTATAAGACACTGTTGAAATAGAAGCTGTTATTATTTATAATAAAGTATTATTGTAATAAAATATTTATTATATAATATTGTTATAATTATTATAATAAATTATTACCAGGAATTTAGATTTTTATTTTAATGTAGCCACTTAACTCCTTGGCTGCATTTCCCCTAGCATTGGTAGGGGATGGTAAACCATATCACTTACATAATGCACAAGGATATATTCTCCATGGACTTCCAAAAAGGAGGATTGCCAATACAGTAGGAATTGCTATCTACAATAGTAACCTAATGGTAATAGTAATAGATAATATGTGGAAAGGAGAGGGGCTATGATGGCAATTTCAGACAAGCTCATTTTCAGAAACTACCCTGTAAGCATTACCCTTAGAGAACCCAGACTCAGGGATCAATTCAAGAAAATAATAGAGAGGACAACCCATCATTTCAGGACATAAATGTTTATCACCTACTGACTTCCTAGCAAGATATGACCAGTGGCTAAATTCTGCATTTGAAGCTCTCCACCTTGACAGATGTCCAGGCCCCATACTACAAATACTGATCTTGCAATAATCAGAAGTATTCGGCCAATAAACTTTCCTGGATCCAGACCATTATCAAAAAGAGAACTGGGCCCACACTGATTCGAAAAAGCTTAAGAACATTTTAAATAGATGCCTCCATATGAAATACTCATAATCTCTAAGCTGCACAGAACAAAATCTTCCAACGTGAACAGAAGTCAGAACTATTTAGAGATAGGCTAAAGTGAATATTATCCCCATCATACTGCTGGCCAGCAGAGTCATGGCAAGGATGCTTTCAGTGAGCTTGCAGAGGATGGGCTACATCTCAGTACTTTTATACAATTAGACAAAAAGCAGTTATTTTATTTCCTATGAAATAGTTCATGTATTAACTTTAATAAGATAGTAACAAAAATGCCACTCCTATCATGACCTCTTTTTTTAATGTTTATTTTTCCATTGTTCTTGTTCTCTCTCCCCTTCTCCTTCCTTCCTTCCTTTCTTCTTCCTTCCTTCCTTTCTCTTTCTTTCTTTCTTTCTTTCTTTCTTTCTTTCTTTCTTTCTTTCTTTCTTTCTTTCTTTCTTTCTTTCTTTCCTCTTTCACCCCTCTCCATATCCTCTTTTCTTTTTTCTTCCTTCCTTTCTCTTTCTTTCTCTATCTCTCTTTTTCTTTTTGGCTCTGCCTCTCTGTCTACTCTTTCTATCTAATACATAGCTGAAGTCAGTGAGTATGTTGTTGTTCTGACCATCTCCCCAATTCCCCATCATAGAAATATGGATTAAGAATTAAGAGGGACCTTAGAGGTCATTGAGACTAAGTTACTCATTTTATAGACAAGGCAAGAGAGGTACAATAATTTACCAGCTTCACTCAGTTTATAAATGTAAAAAGCAAGATTTGAATCCAAGTTTACCTGACTACAAGTGAAGCCCAGGATATGTAGAATAAACCCATAGTATACATAAGGTAATTAGAGAAAGAGAAAGTATGACCTAACTATATCACCTAATTCAAAAGTTCTTAACTTGGGTTCCATGAAGTTTTTGAAAAATACTTTGACCACTGTATTTCAATGTAATTGTTTTCTTTTCTTACTCTATTTTTAAAAAAATTGTGTTTAAAAACATTTATTTTTCAGAGAAGGAGGTCTATAGGCTTCACTAGGCCCCATAAGGGAGGTGTCCAAGACCCAGAACAGGTTAAGCATCCTTACTCTGATTCATTAGTCCTTTATCTGTATCCAACAGGGCTTTAGAAATCCAATGGCCAGTTACATGGTCCCAAGGCTAGAAGATAGCATAATAGCATGTGATTACTGCTCATTTTAGGTCTGAATGTGCCTCTTTCTTGTGTTGGCTGGGGCTGGGGAGAGAGAGAGTCCTTTAACAGTGACCCCTTTGGCTGGTTGGTTTGATGATATGAACAAATGTCTCCCATTGTGACCACTAGATTTATTTTTAAATTTCGACTGGGTCTATATTTGTCCCACTGGCATTTAAAATGCTGGAATGAACTTACTAGACTCTCCTTTTAGTTTCTAATCTCTCAGGATATTGGAAGCTCAAGAACTAAGAGTGTTTTGTTTGATTTGGTTATCTGGTTTTGGCAGTGGTGAGGGATGGGTGGGCTACAGTGGGAAAGGAGTAAGAAGGGTTGGCTCTTATACATAAGTCTGGATAGCAAGGGAAGAATCTGAGCTAAAGGTACTTCTTCTGGGAGTCAGGCAGAAAGGCCACCAAGGAGCCAGGTACAATGATGCCGATAGACTTGGAGTCAGTAAGACCTGGGTTCAAGTCCTGCCTCAGGTACCTACTGGCTGTGTAGCCTTGGGCAAGTCCCTTAACCTTCAGGTGCCTCAGTTTTCTCATCTATAAAATGAGAATAATCATATCACTAACCTCATTGGGGTGTATAATGTTAATGGGATAAAACATCTTCCCCGACCATTAATAGGCCTCAGGTGGAGTCTATTAAAGGGAAGCTTGCTTAGGGGAGGCTTGCTTGTAGAAAGGCTTTCAACACCTTTTGCTGATTTCTAATTAGGCACTGAGTCATGAGGGTTGTAATGCCTTCTGGCTCTAAAAAGGGTATATATACTCTGAGCTTAGAATTTTGCTTTGGGTAGGGGTGGCCAGGTGGCTCAGTGAGTAAGAGCACCGGCTCAAGTGTCAGGATGACCTGGGGATCAAATCGGGGCTCAGATACTCAGCACCACACCCAGAAATAACTGGCCGTGTAACTTTGAGCAAGTTACTTAACCCCAATTGCTTAAAAAAAAAAAGAATTTTGCTTTGGGGATCACTCATTGGAAGAGTGTTCTTGTTATTTGACCAGATCAGACTCTGGGTAACCATTAAGGAGCCCTCAGGCTTTGAAAAACCCAGATGCTGGTGCTTCTCTCTCTGGTAACTTTGCACGTATTGCTTTGGTCCGACGTTGGATCTCTTTGTTGATCTGTGCTAATTTCTCAGACAGTTAGAAGTTCTATCTGTTGGTTTTTATTTCTCTGCTTGTATTTTCTCTATTTTTTCATTTGAATTTTCTCTTAAGTTCAGGGTCCTGACTTTTCCCCTGAACTAGTGAATATGATTTTAAAAAGATTGTTGACTCCTTAAACAGCTTTCTTTCCTAGCAAAGCAGGTCTAAGAACCTGTGCTAGCAGCCGTCCTGGGTATGCCAGTGTGGTTGCCACTACAGGTTGTTGTGAGGACCAAATAATATTATGTATGTAATGTGATTTGAAAACCTTGAAGAATCATATGAAACAACAGCTAACAGTTTGAGCTTTCCTGTAATGAAATGGGATACTTGCCTCATAAAGTAGTGAGTGTCCTGGAATCAGAAATGTTCAGAAGATGAATGCTCACTAGTCAGGGACCTTGTAAAAGAAGTCCTACTTAAGGTCGAGGTGGGACCATATGACCATGAGGGTCCTTCCAACCCAAGATTCTGTGGACTCTCTTGGGTTAGGAGCCACAGCCCTGGGGGCAGTTCAGGAGCAGGCAGATGTTTAAGCACTTTGAAAGCAGGATGGTGGTAGATAAAGAACTCTGGACTTGCATTTAGGAGCAGTCTGAAGTTGGCATTTAAAGCCCTTCACAATCTGGCTCCAGCCTGCCTTTCCTGCTACCTCTGATGCTTAGAATTCGCAACTTCCATCAAGGCTTAACTCATATACTATGTCCTCCAGAAATCCCATTCTGGTCTTTGCAGCTTCTTACTGACTCCAACTGCCAAGGATCTGATTATCCATTTCTCTATCACATCTTCTTCCTCCATTCAAATGTAGACACTTTGAGAACAGGGTCTATTTTTTGTTTTATTTGTGTATCTCTGGAGTCTACCACAGTAGGTTCTTAATAAATGCGCGTTCACTTAGTATCTTGAACACAGTAGGGGCTTAATAAATGTTTGAATTGGTTTGATGTTCAAATCCCATTTCTGACACTTAATAGTTATATTCCCATGGGCCAGTCACTTCCCATCTCTTTGCCTCAGTTGTGTAAAATAGGAACAATATTACTCTAATGCTCACCTTGAGTTTTCATTGTTAGGATCTAATGCAATGAATGCCGTAAAGTATTTTGTAAGTCTTAAAGGAGGGCTATCATCAGACATCAGGAATCTGTGGGTAACCCCTTCCCCATACAATAATCAGCCACTCATGATGGCTGTTTTAAAAAATGTTGATTTTTCACTAACTCCTGCCAAGGAATGGAATTAATGTGCCTCATGAATGAAAAGCAGTAGATTTGAATGGAGTGCTGTCTCTCTTTCTTCTCTCTCTTCCTCTCTTCTCTCTCTCCCTCTCTTTCTCTCCTTCCCCCTTTCTCTCTTCTCTTTCTCCCTCTTTCTCTTCTTTACCCCTGTCTTTTTCTCTTCTCTCTTTCCCTCTCTTTCTCTTCCTTCCCCTTTTCTTTCTTCTCTCTCTCCCTCCCTCTCTTTCTCTTCCTTCCCCCTTTCTTTCTCCCTTTTAAAAAGTCTCTTCTCTCTTTCCCCTCCCACAGAGAGCCAGCTGTTGCCTGGGAATAACTCCACCAATGAGTGTAACATTCCGGGAAACTTCATGTGCACCAATGGACGTTGCATCCCTGGGGCGTGGCAGTGTGATGGGCTACCGGACTGCTTTGATGAGAGCGATGAGAAGGAATGCCGTGAGTGTCACAGCCTGTCTTCTCTTTGATGAAGGGCGATCCAGAACCCCTTTCCCCCAATATTAGGGTCATGGGTTTTGGAACTGAAGACCCAAGACCCCATTGTCTCCCCTCTTCAGAACGTTAACGTCTTACGAGTGGGGATTGTTCATTATTTGCTCTTGTATGCCCAGCACAACTCTTGCTTAACTGGAGAACACCTTCA
This sequence comes from Petaurus breviceps papuanus, assembly GCF_028583685.1. Lineage (NCBI taxonomy): Eukaryota > Metazoa > Chordata > Mammalia > Diprotodontia > Petauridae > Petaurus > Petaurus breviceps. The sequence goes on from NW_027185804.1 coordinate 25,828,374, forward strand.
TGTTACAGAAAAACCAGGGATCAGAAAGGTTGCTTGTGACCAGATTAAGGTCACACAGGAATGGTCACAGAATCTCGGAGTGCAGGGACCTGTTTGCCAGAAGCCTCTTTTCCTCCTGCCAACAGTTTGAGGAAAAAACCAACCAGAGCTTCTGGAGAAAAGTGGGAGGCAGGAGAAGCAGGCAGAGGATGAACGATGTAGAGAATAATATTGGTCCTCTTTCCTCTCCTGATGCCATCCAGCTCCTCCCGGAGATGGGTTCTCCAAACTGTGGCCCAGATCGCAGCTACAGACTTTTCTGTGGCCTCCTAACATTTCTTTTGTTCTGGGTCATTCATTCTAAGTTCAAATCATCCAGTTCTCTGTGGTCCACATCAGAATTTCCGGACATTTAGGTCAGGGTTTCCAATCTGGGATTATGGATTCCCCCAGAGGATCTGAGAAGGGGTATCTAGGGAACATTTGGCAAATAACTCCATTTCCCTATTGAAATTAATTGATCTCTTTATTTTATTTCTTATGTGCAGATGCATGATAAATTATAGAATTTATTTCCTCACATAGTTAATTGGGGATACAGGAAGATCTACTAAAAGCTAAGGGATATGGGAAGTAAGAAAAGTTGGGAACCTTAGATGTAGGTGAAATCTTTTTTCAGTTACCCCTGAAGGCTTGCAGATAGCACATAAGCTTGACTGCTTGGGAAATGTAGTATGAGGGCCAATTACATTTACTTTTTTGTGAACTTAGAGATCTATCTGTGAATCCCTCTCTGAGCCTCATTTTCCTAAGCTTTAAAATGGGGTAAAAATACTGGGTTTCTCTAAGTAAAGTGTTTTGTCAAACTTAAAATAGTCTAAAAAGATATTAGCTTTTACCTTTTTTTTTAATGAAAATTTGCCATGTGACCTTGGGCAAGTCACTTAACCCCAATTGCCCCTCAAAAAAAAAATAAAATGAAAATTTAGGGTCATTGATCCAAAGCAAGAATAGACTTATGAGTCCATGTGAGTCACAGTGAAAACTGTGAATTGGTTTCCTGACCTGTAAATTAAAGGAGTTAGACCAATTCATCCCTAAGATCCTTTCTATTTTATGATTTTATATCATTTATGGAGTGAGTACTTCCAAAGCTGGTACACTTTTTTCATTGTGGTAACCAAGTGAGATAAGCATGAAAATTGTCAAAAAAATAATGTGCCAGTAGACTTAGGTCCAACAAAGCCATGGATATCCTCCCCCACCTTCCCCAAGCAGAGGCTAGGAGGCCTATTATTGGGGATGATATAGAACAGTCCCTGGTCATAGACTAGATGACCTTCAAGGTCTCTTCCAATTATATTCTGTGACCTTCATAAAACCCTGGTGAAGTCCAGTATGCTTGCACCCCTTAGTGCCCCGTGAGGTAAAGGCAAGATAGGTTGAGAAACAACTTGAAGAAAAGAGTGTGAGAGAATCATGGCACAGCTTTGCTTTGGGATCAATTGCCTGGTCCTTATGTCATCAGTTTTTCCCTGATCTCCTCCTAAGAGGGGTTTGGTTGGCATTTACCAAGCACCTTTGGGCTGTGGTTTTCAGAATCAGTGAATGGAATCCCACAACCCCATGGGAAGGATGTTAAAGACAAATCCACCCATAGACAGGGAAATGTTTAGATCTAAAAATGCCTCATGATTTCTCCAACAAATAGTGTCTAATGTTTATTGTGCATAGAGTCTTTTGCAAGATCTCGAGAGCACTGGAAGGATGAATAAAACCAAGTCCTTGCTCTTAGTCAACTTACAGTCTAACTGGGAAGAATGGAAGAATAAAAAACCATTTGGAAAGGACTTAGTATTTGCCAAGCATTGTTCTAAGTGCTGAGAGTACAAACACAAAAAACAAAAATTGGTGCTTATATTCTGTTGGGAGAAACACACTTAGTGGAGTGGTGGTCAAAGGGAGACTCTGGTTCAGAAAGTTAGAGGGATGGTGGGTGGGGGCCTAGTGGAGTCTATTGACAATACTCCTTCAAGGAGCAGTGAATGAGGGAGGTCCTGATCCAGCACCGGAGCACAGTGGGAAGGGTACTGGTTGCCTTCAGGGCTGAAGGTAAGGAGGCTGTTTCAGTGGAAGAGGTGCCCAGAGAGGAGAAAGGGAAGTGAAGCATGTCTGGGGCCTTCCTGGAATAGTGTTTTGGGAGAGGCAGTCAGGAGAGAGAGACTGTGGTCTCTGGTGTGGGCTGGGAAACATTTAGAAAGGAGGTCATAGAGAGGGAGAAGGACAGAGAGGAAGATAAATATAATAAGTGGTCAAGTGTGATAACCAATCAGTAAGCATCATTAAGCAATTTACTATGTGCCGGGAATGGGGGATTAAAAAAATAAAAGTTTTTACTCTTCTGTCGAAGGAGCCAACATGTACCTGTATAAGCATATGCAAAATTAGTGTAACATTATATTGGGAGAAAGCACTCGCATTTAGGGGGATCAAAAAAGGCTTTATGTAAATGGTGATTTATGCAAAAGACAAGTACAAAGCAGACTTTGTAAGAGTTCAGAAGAGTGGGAGATTTTGGCCCAGGATATCAGGGAAAGTTTTGTGAGGAAAAAGCAAAGAACCTTGGAGAATGGCTTGTGTTTCAGCAGTTTTACATTGGAGGTGGGGGGAGGTTTGAGTATATTCCAAGCATGAACAAAAGCACCCCAGCATGAAAATTCAATTCAGTGAGCCTTCTGGGAAGGCTGAAACATAGGGATAACATAGAGAGCAGTGGGGGAGATAAGACTGAAAAGGAAAGTTGGCCCTGTGAATGCCAGCCTCTAAGGTGTTAGGACTTCAGTAGGAAGTATCTGGGTGGTGCAGTGGATGGAGGGCTGGGCCTGGAGTCAGAAAGACTCATCTTCCTGAGTTCAAATCTGGCCTTGCTCTTACTAGCTGTGTGACCCTGGGTAAGTCACTTAACCCTGTTTGCCTCAGTTTCCTCATCTGTAAAATGAGCTGGAGAAGGAAATGGCAAACCACTCCAGTATCTTTGCCAAGAAAATCCAAAACAGGGTCACAGAGTGTCAGACACAACTGAATGACAACTTAACAGGCAGTCATGACTCCAGAGCCCAACTCTCCATTTACAAAATGCCTCTCAGAGTCATAGTTGCCTTCAATAGAGCCAACTGAAATCTTTAAAACCTGCTCCTGGGCTATTCTTAGCTGATTCTGACACTCACAGTACATCATTGGGCAAGTCACTATCTAAGCCTCATTTTCTTCAATTATAAAATGGAGTAAAAATACTGGGTTGTTCCCAATAAAGTTTTTTGTCAAATTTAAAATACTGTAGGAAATAATAGCCCGTACCATTGTTCTCAAATTTAGGGTCAAAGCCAGAATCCATCTAGTTCAACTGCCTTGTTTTACAGATCAGGAAACAGATAGTAGATGTCCAATATGGAAGTTGAATCCAAGTCTTTATTTTTTTTGTAATTTTTTTTTTGGAGGGCAATTGGGGTTAAGTGACTTGCTCAAGGTCACACGGCTAGTTTGTGTGTGTGTGTGTTAAGTGTCTGAGGCCGGATCCGATCCCAGGTGCTCCTGACTCTAGGGCTGGTGCTCTATTCACTATGCCACCTAGCCACCCCTCCAAGTCTTTATTTTTTTTTTAGGCCATCAGAATCACAGAGTAAGTATCTGAGGTCACATTTGAACTCAGGTCCTCCTAACTCCAGGGCTTGTGCCCTATCCACTGCACCACCTGGCTGCCCCACTAAGTTCAGTGTCAATAGCAGTCACTTCACTGTGCTAGACTGCCTGTGAATTTCTCCTTTCTTCCCTGAAGGAGATAGTAGCTAAGCCATATTAGGCTCCTGTGCCTTTTGACTATAGAGAGTGATGAATCTGTTTTCTTTGGTGTGGGTCTTCCCTACACATCATAGCCAGCAAGCTTCCCATGCTTTAGTAGGTATTCTTAACCTAGGGTCAGTGGGCTCAGATATTTGCATAACCATGACAGGTGTTACAGATATCTTGACATATTGTTTATACTCATTGCTACTTTGAAATTAATGATTTAGGCCTTCCACTGGATCTATGACTAAATCACAGACTTGTGTTTTTAAAAATATTTTGATAACTGTATTTCAATATAATTGGTTTCCTTTGTAATTTTGTGTATTTTATTCTATACATTTGAAAGCATTATTCTGAAGTAGGATCTGTAGACTTCATCAGACTGCCAAAGGGATCCACATACTTATCAGTCTCTATTTTATTAGTGCTTTACTTATATCCATAGGTGGTCTTTGTCAATTTTGGAATTATTATAGAAAAAAAAAGAACGTCAGCTGGTGATCAGCCAACCCTTGACAATGAGTCTTTCCATGCTTAGCTGGGCTGCCAGAGGGGTGAAAGACATGAGACCTATGACTAAGGCCTTCCTCAAACCCTTTCCTGCTAGGGTGGAATCATAAGAACACACACACTTATTGGCATAACCTTCCAAAACCCAGGGTCGACCCGATAGCACACTGGGTATCAAAGGAAGACTTCAGCCAGGGGAAATTCCCACACTGTTGGATCTGTCAAAAGTGGGATTTAAACCCAAGATTCCTATGATCCTTTTTGAAGGAATGCCGGGATAGGAATATGCCTTTCATCTTCCTTATTTAAAGCCAAAAAAAGAAAACACATTGTAACAGGACTGGAAAAAACCCGAAGTTATCCCAAGTCTTTGTTAAGGAGCCCCATTCATGGACTTCAATGGTTTTTTTTCTTCCCAACTCAAAACTCAGTTGTGAGAAGCTTCCCTTTCCAGGGAAGTCTGAAGCTATTTGAGGCTTGTCTCTCCCTTGTCAGAATGCCTTGTAACGGTTTCAGTTCAGTTGATAGAGCTGACAATTACTTCCCTGCTTGGATGCCGCTATGTTGCTAATCTGGCCTGACTCTCCGCCTTTCTAAGAGCAGAGTCCCTGGTTTCTACTCAGGGAAAAGGACTCCCTGGTTTGGGCCAGTTTTCCAGATGTTGTTTGTTGTTTTTTGTTTTCTGTTTATTATGTGTGTGTGGTTTTTTACCACCAGATTTTGATAAGTTGAATGAAAGAATGAATGAAAAAGCATTTAATAAGCACTTATTATGTGCCATCAGTATACTTTGAGTTGAGGATTTAAATATAGAAAACCAACATAGTCCGCTCCAAGAACTCTCCTCATCCTTTCCACTGATAGCCAATAAATTCAAGACAATACAAAGGCACTTTCCTTCAGAAGAATGAGGAACCAGCCTAAGGTCTCTAGGGCATTGAATAGAACTTCCCTGATGGACTTACTGAAAGAAATGCACTGGAATCAATTAATGAGTCAAATCCTTATTAAATGTCTGCTGTGTGCCTGGCACTGTGCATGAGAGAGAAGACTGGAGGGTTTGGAATCTCGAGATTAGAGAGAGCATTATACTGATGAGGTCACAGATACACTGACATTCCTCTTATAAGCATTTTTTTTTTCAAAACCATCATCATATAGAGCAAATGGGCTAATTTTGTTCTTTCCCCAGATGTTTCTTTTTGCTTGGAAGGTTGATATTTGGTTGTTATTTTCTGGGTGTGAAATAAAGGTTCTCCTGTCCCCAAGATCTCTGTTACCTTCAGTGTTTATGCAAAAGTTGGGACTGTTGCCCATATCTATGGAAACCTAGAGACAGGTTGCTTTCAAGGATTCAAAGAATAAACGCTTTAGGTGTGAACATAAGAAGCCAAAGAGTGATAAGGGAGAGGCGTGATATTAGTGGAATGAGTATTAGATAAAGAGTCAGAGGACCTGAGTTCACATTCTAGCTCTGCCACTTACTATCCCCATGACCTTTTCTGGGATCCTGGTTTCCTTATTGGTAAGAAGAGATGTTTCTATTAGATGACCTTTGAATACCTGTGATCCTCTGATCTTCTTATTTGTCTCTACCTGCCATGATTAGACTTCTGTCCATGGGAGCCCAGAGTGTTGGATGCCAGGCCATGGGTTACTTCTTGGGTAATCCTTTCTCTGACATTTTACTGTGCGACCTTGGGCAAGTAACCTTGTTAGCTCTGGAATCCTCCTTTGTCATGGTGTGTGTGTGTGTGTGTGTGTGTGTGTGCGCGCGTGTGCTTGTGTGTGCATGTGTATGCATAAGTGTGAGTGTGCGCATGTGTGTGAGTGTGTGTTTCTTTTTCTCACATCATACAGAGTACCATGAAAGAATATCGAGACACCAAAAACACTTATGCATTAATCATCTCTGCCTAGAATCAGCAAATAGCCATGGGGATAAGCTTGAAGCATGAGCCAAACCTGATTCCCACTTATCATTTGAACGTGGAACATTATATTCATATATCCACTAAGCCACATCCTTCTTCCCCGGCTTCCTGTTAGTATTGATCCCCTTCTTCTCCTCCCCAGATGTCACTCAACCATCAGGGCATCTTTTTACTCCGTGCCTTACATCCATGGCTCTTCACTGTCATGTGGTCATGAAAACACTCCTGCCTCTGTCTTCAGTTCCTAGCTGGCTTCATGCAGGCTCTTTTCGTACTTAGAGTCTTATCTAGGCTTCCCTGCCCTTCATCTCTTGGGGGCAGCTATAATTCTTCTTCATTATTCTCCTTTTCCTCTCTTTTCTCTCGCCATCCGAGTTCCCAAATAACTGGCCATCAATCCTAAGAATGCAGCCACATCTTCTGCCAGACAAGGGACAGAGAGGGAGGGAATTGGGAGTGCAACCCTCCCAGCTCAATTAGGCAGGGGATCAGACTTAATGCCTTTGGACCTGAACTGATTCGAGGCTGGGTTTTTTCCTGCTTCCCGTGTGGCCAGGACAACATCCTCCATCGAACTTTGCCTTTCTGTGAAATGAGGAGGTTGGATTAGGTGATCTCTGCAGTCCTTTCCAGACCTTTCCATGCTTTTACATCCTTCATGCTATTGAAGTACAGAAATGAGCAGAGGCATCTGCACATAAGTGAGTATATGGATAGACATCAATGTCACTTGGTAGAATGGATCGAACACAGAATCTTCATACCTTGGCTTGGCATTTAAAACTTTTTAAAACCTACCTTCAAGTCACTATTCCAGCCTTATTATACTTTATTCCTGTTCATACAGAGAAGCTAGGTGGTATGGTGGATAGAGTGCTAGCCTGGACTCAGGAAGACTCATCTTCCTGAGTTCAAATCTGTCATCAGATACTTACTAGCCGTGTGACCCTGGGCAAGTCACTTACCCCTGTTTACCTCAGTTTCCTCATATGTAAAATAAGCTAGAAAAGGAAATGGCGAACCACTGCAAGTATCTCTGCCAAGAAAACCCCAAAAGGGGTCATGAAGAGTTGGATACATGAAAAATGACTGAACAACATGTGCTGGGCATTATTCTGAGGGCCGGGGATACAAAGAAAGGGCCTTACCCTTACAGAGCCCCATTATAGCCACCCTGTAAGTTAGATGCCATTGTTGTCCCCATTTTCCAGATGAGGAAACTGTGGCTGAACCTAATGTCTGAGGGAGAGTTCACACTTGAATCTTCTGACTGGAAGGCCAGTACTCCATCTGTCTTGTAAAAGGACATTCTTAACCAAGTATAGATTGGTGTGCTTGGCCTCTGAGGACTGTTCCAGTGCCAGTATTCTGAGATTGTGCTTTATCGCAGACAATTTGAGAACTGGTGATCCAGAAACACGTCTTCCTTGGCTGCGCTCCCGTCCCCCTCCATGTCTAGAGGAGGACCCGCTCAATTAGTCCAAGAGCTAATGGGAGATTTCCCTAACAAAGGAAGCCACATTGGTTTGTGGAACTTAGGGCACTGTCTATTAAGAAAGAGGAAAGGTTAGGAGAAGTAAAAATCCCTGTCTTTTTTATCTAAAGCGTCTTTTTTGAGCTGGGTATCTCTGCTTTGTTTGCTGGGTTTTCCACTGGGCCCAGTGGGTCTCGTTCCTTTTCCTAGTGCCCGGCTCCATGCAGTGGACAATTAAGCACATAAGTGGTTTTTGATGATGATGAGAGTTTGCTTCAGCATATTAAAAAATGCACAACTAACTTGATGTATGCTCCAGCCTCCATCTCTCCTCCTCTGTGCTGCCCCACCTTCCAGTCCCATCACCTTCACTGCGCCTCCATCATGTCCTTACAGTGGGAAAGTGCCTCAGTTTCTCTCTTTCCAGTCTTTGGTGTTTGGGGTTTGATATCAGGTTTGAACACTGAGGAAAAATGAGAATAAAATCGCCAAATGGACAGCTCAGACCCCTATCCCTACCCCCTAAATTCAACAAAGCCTGAATTAACCAGAATCTGGCTAATTGGAACTCTGCATTAGCTGGAAGATTTGTTCTTTTTCCTATTCTTCATTCTTAAGACTGACAGCTCATGAGAAAATAAACATTTCTGAGGGTTCATTGGAAAATCAAGGCAGTGTGTCCATTTTGCTATGGATTAAATATACCAGGCACTGCACTAGATGCTTTCCATTATGGATCTTGCATTCTATCAGTGCTCATCTGAGAGTCAATCAATCAACAACCTCCTTGAAGGCAAGGAATGTTTCCATTTTGGTTTTTCATCCCCAACACCTATCATGGCAGCTAGCAGACAGTAGCAACTTAATCATTTCTTGTTAATTTATAGTATCAAAGAGTCCTAACTTTAGAGTTAGAAGGAATCTTCAGAGTTATCTAGTCTAACACCCTCATTTTCAGATGACGAGACCAAGACCTGTTGATTGAATTAATCGATTGAGTGATGAATTTCTTTCAAAGACCTTATATTCTCCAGAGGATGATGAAATATGTACACAGATAAATAAATCCAAGGGATTTTGAGAAAGGCAAGAACATGAAAAATTTGTATGGGTAGTGGAAAATCAAGGAGGGCTTCATGGAGGAAGGAGTTGGCACCTTATAGACCAATATTGGATATATCCTTATGTCCATACATGTATGTGCATGTATGTTATACATGTATATGTACACATGATGTGTATATATGTGTATGTATTCAACAAGAGTATATATAACACATTATATATACACACATATATACATACACACATACACACACTCTTATTGAATATACAAATGCCTATGTATCCCTAGATGATCAGCATCTTGAGGACAGACTCTAAAACTATTTTGGATTCTGTACTATGCCTATGGTTGTTGGCACATAGCTAGGAACCAAGCCATACCATCGAGAAAATCTCTTCTAATCCCATCCATTCCCAGAGATCATGGAAGAAGGTTCATACCACCAGAGAAAGGTAAATATGTCTGGAGGACCCATTTTCGACTTGTTCTCCATTGACAAAGTACCTGACTAGGGAAGGAGGCCTTAAAGCTGACTTTTCAATGCTTACTCTAAAGAGAAGGCTAAGGAGATTAATCCCACCTCCCCCATTACTGTGGGAAATTAAATCTATGGGAAGGAGGTAGAATACCTTCAGCTCTGCCTGTTTTGAGCTCATCTGTGCCCCCCTTTGTGCATAATTGCCATTGATTGTACTGGATTAGGTAGTTTCTAATCCAGTCCAATGGGATCCACCCACTAGTGAAATCCAAAAGGTCAGCAGTTTGTCTTGATGATTAAAATTAAAGTCACTCCTACAATCTGCCCTCAAAAAGTTCATCACTGGCCCCCCAGAACAGCCATCTTCCTAGGCATTTAGGTGGCCCTGTGGAGAGAGCTCCACATCTGGAGTCAAGAAGACCTGAGTTCAAATCCTGCCTCACATGCTTACTAGCTGTGTGACCATGGGCAAGTCACTTAACCCCTGTTGTCCCGGGGTTCCTCATCAGAAGCCCTGTTTCCCAGGGTTGTTATGAAGATCTAACGAGTTAATATTTGTCAATCACTTTGCAAACATTAAGGCCATAGAAAAATTCTAGCTCTTCTCAGCAGCCATCTGTGGGCATTAGCGAAGCTATGAGAAGGGAGCCAGGGCCCTTCCTTTGTCCTGCCTCCCAAGCAAGAGTTGAGACTTCCCTAGCTTATGTTTACACACTCTTTCTTTCCTCTCAAAGAAGGGACGAGTCCCAGAACCTTTTCACTTTGTAATTCAGAGAATCAAAGAATTTCAGAATATAAAGGGATGGGAAATAAAGGTTTGGCTTAGATGACCTAGAGGTCCCTTCCAGCTCTGAATCCATGATTTATGGATGATCCATGGTCCTCTTAATGTCCAACTTTGAATAGAATGAATCAGAGGATCATAAGACCAAGAGGGGAAGAGAATCTGAAAAATCACAGCTGAAAGAGACCTGAGAGGCCATGCAGTCCCTCCTTCTCAGTTTGCACATGAGAAAACTGAGGCCAAGACGATGCCACACAGTAGAGCTGGGCAGACCTAGAATTTGAAGGCACTGCCAATTGAAATTAGGCCTCTCTTGACGTGGGAGAACAAAAACTATCTAACCCAGTTCAATCTGATGGGCACTGATTAAGTGTCTTATGTATACAGGGAACCATGGATGCAAAGACAAAATGTAAAACTAGAGTTCCTGTCTTCTACTGGGGAAGGGGGTGGCATACGGTATATACATGGAAAAATACACAAATAAGTATAAGTCACATGTATTATACTAGCTGTGTGACCCTGGACAAGTCACTTACCCCCAAGTTACCTCAGTTTCCTCATCTGCAAAATGAGTCAGAGGAGGAAATGGCAAATCTCTTCAGTATCTTTTCCAAGAAAACCCCAAATGGACTCGTGGAGAGTCAGAGGTGACTGATAATTTGAGGAACAGCAGAGCTTGATAATTTGAGGAACAGCAGAGCTTTCTTGTAGGGTTGCTACATGAGTTTGAAGGAGCGTAGAGGCAGAAGTGAATTGGAAATGCATTTGAGCCATGAGGGACAGCCTGCACAAAGAAGGCATGAATTTGGGAGATGGATGATGTATGGAGTGTCTTTCTCTTGAACTCTCTCCTGTACTACCCACTTTTACCTTCATCAGTTCTGGGTTCTCATTTATCTTTGAGTGTGCGTCCAAGAACTCATAGTTTACTTATCTAATACTTTGGAACAGTGATGTCAAACTCAAATCAAAAAGGATGCCTCATGCATATTGACTTAGAAAACCATTAATTAACATTATTTACGTTATATTGTATTTTTATTTATTTTGTTCATCATTTCCCATTTACATTTTAATCTGGTTTGTGACTCACAGGAGTTTTGCAGAGTTTGACAGCTCTCCCTCAGAAGGTTGGACAGATGCCTTTCCAGGTCAGTGCTAGAATCACGGTGCCATTTTGAAATGACATATTTAAAAGCCGATAATCTCAGCAGCCTTGACGCTGGCTGCATAAAGTCATCTTCTAAATCAGCTCTATTTGGTGAAGTATCAGCCATGCTCCATCTCGCCTGCCTTCCCTGCTCAGCTCCCAGAGAGCTCAGCTATTATCACAGCCACACGCTGCTTTCTCCTCAGCTGCAAGGGTAGAATCTTAATGAAACATGGCTAGGCTGGGGTTAGTGTTTGTGGGCTCTGGAACTGAGTACAGCTGAGTTCCTGGGCCCTTGTCATTCAAACACACTCCCGTTGTCAGGAATTGGCTGGAACTACTGGATGTAGGCAGTGGTAACAGGCTCCGTAATTGCTAATAAAATTTAAATAGCTACAAAATCACAGAACATCAAATTATTATTTTTTTTCCTCTAGAGCATCCGGACAAATCTTGCTGATTCGAGTTAGACTGTGACTAGGCAGACTTTTATTTTTATTTTTTATGCAGACTTGCACTTTCATCAGCAACACAGCTAGTTGTGAAGTGCCAAATGGCCTTAAAAAAAATTTCCAGGAACAGATGAGAAAATAATTTTTTTTTAAAGAAATGACTGTTATGCATTGAAATCACATAGCACATCGACCAGGAGATCTCTTTACCAGTAACATGTGACTCTTAAGATGCTTACCTACCGGATGGATTGAGGGTAGAAGAAAGGAGGCTGGGACTGGAGTCTGAAAACCTGAGTTCATGTACCAGCTTCTCTTGATTGCATGACCCTGAGAAGCCACTTCATTATGAAAAGAAGCCTGGCTTTGAAAGCAGAAGATCTGGGTTAAAATCCTGCCTGTGTGATCAAGCATATCAGTAACCCCTCTGGCCTTGGCTTCCTCCAAGAGAAAATGTGCTGAGTGGACTGAATGATCACAAAGCACCCTCCTACTCCATCTGCTGTCGTCCTATGACCTTTCTGAACCTCAATTTCTTCATCTTGAAAATGTGGATAATAACACTGCCTCCCTCACAAGGTTGATGTAAGGAGAGCCCATTTTTAGCTATGAAGCTGTATTGATTACAGTGGGAGCGTTTATTATTAATTCTCAGGACCTAGATGAGAAGGGGACAGAAGCTGG
>NW_027185804.1:25841133-25847993 GCF_028583685.1 Petaurus breviceps papuanus
AGAGAGAGAGGCAGAGAAAGGAGAAGTAGAGAAAAGGAAAGAGAAGAGATAGAAAGGAGAGAAATGGGAAGAGAGAGGAAAGAGAGAAAGGGAAAAAGAGAGGAGCAGAGAAAGGAGAAAGAGAAAAGAAAAGAAAAGAAAAGAGTGAGAAAGGAAAGGGGGAGGAGAGAGAGAGAGAGAACTCTTTTAAATAATTTGGTGAAGCCTGTGGACCCTTTCTCAGAGTATTATTAAATGAATAAAATAAAATATAACAGATTAAAAAGGAAACCAATTATACTGAAATAGAATGATCTCTTTACATATATTGAGGTATATAGATATATTGATGAATCATTCTGTTTCATTGTAATTGGTTTCCTTTTAGATGGATATGTGTGTATACACTTTGGGGGAATATGTATGTATATGTACCCTGGGGGGATTATATACATCCCCCACAATGTTCACAGATCTCCAGCTTAAGTACCGCTGGGCTCTGAGACCCTTCTAGCCCTAGATCTAATTTCCTCACCCCCCTTTATGATGTCAAGGAGCTATAGGTCTCTCACAAACCCAATACCACTTACTTTAAGGATTTTCTGGTAAAAGTAATCCCTAGAAACTCTATAGAAGAGCTTTAAGGCTAAATAGCTATATTCACTTTGAAGGATACTGAATTGGGAGGGCAAAGGGATTTAAAGGTATTTTAGAGCTTTTGTTGTTGTTCAGTCGTTTCAATCGTGTCCAAACTCTCTGTGACCCCATCTGGCAATTTCTTGGCAAGGATACTTGGAGGGGTTTGCCATTTCCTTCTCCAGATCGTTTTACAGATGAGGAAACTGAAACAAACAGGGTTAAGTGACTTGTCCAGGGTCCCACAGCTAGGAAGTATGTGAGGGTGGATTTGAACTCAGGTCTTCCCGACTCCAGGTCCAGTTTTCCCCACTGTGCCACTTTATATGTCTTCTGTGTGCCTGGTTATTTACACGTTGCTCCCACTAGAATGGGCACTCCTGGAGAGCAGGGACCATATTTTTGCCTTTCTTTACACCCCCATTGCATAATAAGAGTTTAACAAATACGATGCTTGCTGATTCTCTAATATCATAGTTCCCTTTGCCCCCCCCCCCGCAGCTCCTAACCAGCTGCAGAGAAGTAAGGGTGGGCTTGACTTTTGTTTGGTTGGTTTTGTTGGGGGAGTGAGGCAGCTTAGAAATAGTCTTTGTCCTGTCAGGCCACCCCCCTCCTTCTTTGCAGTCTGCCCTCCACCAAACTTCGATGAGTGGGGGCTAAGTTGGTGTTAAGACTCATGCCTACTGTCACTAGGAGGAGGTTGGGTTTTCCATCCTGCCTCTCAGTACCTTCTGCTGCTATTGTGGTTTTCAGAGACACCCTGGGGAGCGGGGTTAAGAGAATGGAACGGGGCCACCTCTCTTTCCTTCCTTCCTGGAGCTGACGATGGGGGCCGATGGAACCCATGAGCTTCTTTCAAGTCAAAGGCAGGCTGATGTGATGGTGCTTCAGAGGTGGGGGCAGGGCATCAAGTGAGTAATGAGGGCATGTGCCTTCTGTTGTGCTGAGGGCATGCCAGTCCCTAGGAAATCCAAGACAGGAGCGCCAGACTGTGGACTGATTTCACGCGCCTTGGGCTTTTGTTACGGAGCTCTCTTTGGGGGAGGCTTTGACTGTTTTGGAAAATCAGAAGCAATGGTCTAGAAGGAACCTGCCCAGAAATCCCATGTTAGCTCCCAGTCGGTGAGGTCGGTGCAGAAGCTCCTAGGCGGCTTTTCTGCTCTGACCCTTTTCTTCTGAGCCTCTTGGGCGGCTCTGTTCATCAGTTTCTAAAATGATTCGGTGAAATGTGAGCACCAAGGGAAGCTTCTGTCAGTTAATGAGCAGCAGAACGTGGGGCTCCGTGGCCGGCTGAGCCACTGTCAGATAACAAGGAGCAGATGGTTCCAATAGGAACATGGCAGAACGTCAGCGTTTGCTGCTTGACAGCATCAAAGACAGAAATTAGGGATACACCCAGCTCTCTGAAATGGAGATGCTGGGTGAGAAGGAGACCGAGACAGACGGACAGACAGAAAGACAGAGATGCAGAGAAAGAGGAGAGAGACAAAAAGAGAGGAAGGGACGGACAGAGGGAGGGAGTAAGAGAGGGAAGGAGAGAGAGACACAGAAAGGAGAAAGAGAGGAGGGGAGAGAGAGAGGGGAGAGTGACAGAGAGAGAAAAGACAGAGAGAGAGACAGAGGGAGAAACGGGGAGAGAGAGAAACGGAGAGAGGGAGAGAGAAACAAAAGAGAGGAGGGGACAGACGGAGGGAGGAAGAGAGAGAGGGAGAGAGAGACACAGAAAGGAGAGAGAGAGAGGAGGGGAGAGAGAGAGGGGAGAGAGGGGGGAGAGACAGAGAGAGGAGAGGGGTTAGAAGAGAGAGAAGGGGGAGGGAAAGAGAGAGGGGGAGGGGGGAGAGATAGAGGAGGGGAGAGAGAAGGAAAGAGAGACAGAGAAACAGAGAGGGAGAGAAAAGGAGACAGAGACAGAGAGAGGAGAAAGACAGACATGTATATAGAGAGGGAGAGACAGAGAGAGAGAAAGAGAGAGAGGGGGGGGGGGGGCGGGGGAGAGAGCATGCATTGGGGAAAGTACATGGAATGTAGCTATTGCCACATCCATGTGTCTTTAGCTCTGTTCCTATGGAGCAGCAGTGACACCCAGTGATGGGTGTTTAAAATTTAAGATACAGGCAATTTGCTTTTCCCCCGAGCTGGGGGTGGGAGGGTGGTAAATAAGGCAGACATAGCACTCTTTCAGACAGAAAAGTGGAGTGAAGGCATATTTTCTAGAAAATAAATTCTCCTTGCCTCTCCCAGCTCATACTCTCTTCTATCTTTTCCCTCAAAATGTACGTGGGTGAATTCTGTTATATGATAGAACTTGTATAAGAGATTTTACATTTTGCCACCCTGACGGTGGGACTAAGAGTCACCAAAGTAACCAGTTTCAACTGTGATTAGCTCTGTGATCTGGATCAAGTAGCTAAGCCATCCCTGTGCCTTCATTAACCAGGCCATCGGTCGCAGCACTACAGCTTTATGAATCAAGTGTGAGGCTGACCATCCAAAAGATGAAAGGATCACAGATTAAGAATTAAAAGGGACTTCAGAGGCCATCTAATCCAACTGCCTCATATTATAGATGAGGAAACTGAGATCAAGGGACTTGCCCAAAGTCACACAGATAATAAGTGTCAAAGGCAAGATTTGAAGTCAGATCTTCTGATTTTAGAGCCAATGATTTGTAATCATTCACCACAGAGAAATAGTTATTAGTTTGCTGATCATTGTCAAAGATGTAAGAGACACCTTTGAAAATTGTGATCACACTTTTTTAAAAAAATATCGGTCTTTTGCTTTTTCACAGCAGTTATAGCAAAAAAAAAGTGGGGGGAAATAGGTTCCTGTAGACTGGAGAATGACTGAACCAACACCGATATATGAATGAAATGATTGCTCTCATTCCATAAGACGTGGTGACTTTGAATTCAGGGAAATACAAGAAGACTTGTATGAACTGATGCAGAAGACAGTGAACCAAACCAGACCAGCTATGCTACAAGGATTACAGCAATGTAGTCATTACTAGATTTCTGTCTCAGTCTCCTGCCTTCTGTATACACATATTGAATTCTTTTGTAACAAAGAAAAACAGATATGCAAAAAAATAAAAATAAAAATTACTGGAAGTTCACAATGAAGGTAAGGGGAGAGACCACTAATTAAAATTAGCATATCCTACTTAAGCACTATGATTTCAGTCTCAGAATCTTCCAAGCAGACAAAGGGATTAAGTGGAGTAAAGGATAGTTTTGGTCTTAGGGATGTATTTTAACTCAGTATATCTCAGGGTGAAGAAAGTCATCCAATTCTGGAGGAGAGAAAGGGAGCTTGTGTTTCAAATGACAAAGCATCCAGATGGCTTTAGTAGATACTGGTATTAAAGGTGAAGAATTTCTTTTTAGCATGTCTATTTTGTGTCTTCAAGCTTTCTGGCCAAGTTTGAATTTCAGAGTTCTGAAGCAGGTACATCCGAATCGCTTTGTTTAGCACAAATCTAGATTATGGTGATGACTGAAGTAAGAGTCAACTGGATGACTAAATCTAAATGCAAATTCGTCATTTTGCTTCCCTCTTTCTACCCAGAGGAAGGAAGGATGTTTCATCATCCATTCTCCAAGATCAAGATTGATCATTAATTAGTCTGAGTGTGGCTGCCTTTTAAATGTTATTTTCATTATATTATTGTGTTGGCTCGATGGATTTTGTCTCAGTTTTACTAACTTCACTCTGTTTCAGCTTATACAAGCCTTTTCATTCTTCTCTGAATTCCTTATATTCATCATTTCTTATGGCAGTGGACTGCTTCCATTCATATAATTTGGGAAGGACTTCAGTCATGTTTCACCTTATTCTTGCATTATCTGTCTCCAGACTTTCTCTCCTTTTCCTCACCTATCCCCTCACAGGTCCCCCTACTCCTTCCCCTTCTTCCATTTTCCAGTACCTTCTCTATTTTCTGTCTTTGTCCATTAGAATATAAGTGGGTTGAGGGTAGAGGGACTCTCTTGCTTGCTTGTATTTGTATTCTCATCACTTAGCACAGTGCCTGGCACATGGTAAATGCATAATAAATGTTTTCTATCCATCTATCTGTCTGTCTGTCCATGTGTCTATATATATCTGTCTGTCTGTTCATACATACATCCATATCCATCTACCTGTCTGTATATCCATCCATCCATCTATCTATCCATCCATCTGTGTGTCCATCTATCTCTCTCACCATCCATCCATCTAAATCCATCCAGCCATTCACATGGCTATCTATCTTTCCACCCATCTATTATCCATCCTACCCTGTTCAGCCATTTTCCCCAGTCAGTGGGCATGCATTTTGTTCCCCTTTTCTTATGACTCTGATCCTATTTCAGTATTCCTCTGAGATCATGTTGTCCCAGTGCCACTAAGTCCCTTTTATGGCAAGGGAATGATCTCATAAGACCAATTATCATCTTCACTGTAAGATGACACCACCATGTTGATCTGATTAAACATAGTTCCCTGGGAAGGCATTCCTTGTGTCAAAGCATCATCAGCATTATCCAGTAAACCAAAGGCATGCTCTCAGATGTCTAGAGAAAGGTGATGGAGGTAGGAACTGTACAAAGGCAAAAGAGATTCAGAGCCACTGTCTAATGTTGTAAGCCAAGAGTTCTGTGTGTGACCAGATGGGAAGAACAGCTTATGTTTTTCCCGCTGCTTTATTTCTTTTCTTTTCCTAGTTTATTGTTGCCTTTTGTTTTTATGTTTTACGCCTTTCTGTATGTACCTCTTCCTGCCCCACCCCAACATGAACCTTCACTTACAACAAAGAAAAACAGTTAAGTGAAACTTCCCCACACATTGATCTAGTCTGGGAATGCATGTGACATTCCACACCTGCAGTCACCCACTTTATCATCAGAAGGTGAAAGCTGCCTTTCCTCCTCCCTTTTCCAGGACAAAGATAGGACATTATAATTATACAGTATTCACATTATAGGCTCATGGATCTAGGGTTAGAAGGACCTCCAAAAGCACCTAGTCCAACCTTCTCATTTTGTTCATGAAGGCACTGAGACCCAAGGAGATTAAGCTGTCATATATATGGTGCTTTAAGGTTTCATCAGAGTCTACCTACAAATATTATCTCACTTGATCCTCACAACCACCCTGGGAGATGGGGTCTGATACTGTCCCCATTTTACAGATGAGCAAATAGAGGCAGACCAAAGTTAAGTGACTTGCCCAGGGTCACACAGCTAGTAAGGGTCTGTGGTAGGATTTTAACTCAGACCTTTCTGTATGCAAGTCCAGTGCTCTATCCACAGATAGTGTCAGAGGTGATATTTGAACCCAGGTCCTTTCCTTCTAGAGCCAGTGTTCTTTCCTCTGCACTCCACTGGCTTCTTTCACTTTATTGTTGTCTTTATTTTTATTGTTACAGACATTGTATATATTGTTTTCCAGACTTTTCTTTTTCCACTTGTCATCAGTTCAGAGTAATGTAGCAAAAGGAGGGCAGGAATTTGGAGTCATTGGACCTGAGTTTTAATCCTGGTTCTGCTATGTGTAATCTGTGTGACTTTGGGTGAGCTAGTTCCCCTTTCTGAGCCTCAGTTTCCTTATCTGTAAAGTATGGAAGAGGTTGGATTAGAGCACCTTTGGTCCCTTACAGCTTAATATCTATTGTCTTAATATCGTGTCTTATGGTATCGTCAGAGTTTAATTTCTTTCGTAAAGTGTGTCGACATCCATTTTCTCATTCCCTTCCTGAAAAAAGGCTGTTAATCCCAGTTACAAACATGCTTGCTTGTTCTTCCCTTCCTCACATTACAAAGTCCTGGGAACGGGAGCCAATCCTTCAGCCCCCGGCATAAGAGACCCCGAGACTCCAATTCAGATTAGTTTAATTCATTTACATAGACATATATTAAGCACCTAGAGTGTCCTAGGTCTTGAGGACATAAAGGCAGAAACAAACATGGTTTGCCCAGTTGCACTGGAATCAGCAGAGCAAAATGGTGCCTTAACGGCCCTCTGCCAACAAGGTGTCTGCTGTGCTTATGTTAAAAGCACCCAGGATTGCTTTGATAGATGCAACCACAAAGACAGCTTTGTTCAACAATCCTTTCATCTTTATGGATCCATTACGCACACCAAGTGAGGCAGAAAAGAAGGAGACAGATGCTCACCTAAGGCATTTACTGCTGTCATGGAGGGCATGCTACTTAGGGCCCAGAAACAAACAGGAGAAAGAGACTGGGTTGGATTACATT
>NW_027185804.1:25848093-25872962 GCF_028583685.1 Petaurus breviceps papuanus
GGGGGGGGGGGGGGGTGTTCCCACGGCTTTTTCTACACTCCCAGGCCACTCCCTGAATCAAAACCCCATCTTCTTAATGCCAATTTTCTTCTGTTGACACTGTGGCTAAAAATGATGGAACACAATCTCCTAAGAATCAGAATTACAGCTGATTCAAAGGGTAATAGAGTTAGGAAGACCTGAGTTCAAATCTGGCCTCAGATACTTATTTAACTGTGTGACCCTGGGCAAGTCACTTAACTTAGTTTTGTTTCCATTTCCTCAGTTGTTAAATGGGGATGATCCAGCGCCTACCTCCCAAGGTTATTGTGAGTATTGACTGAAATAATATTGGTGAAGTGCTTTGCAAATCTTAAAAGCCTTATATGAATGCTAGCTATTGGTGAGGGTGGTGATAACAACAAAGATTTGAAAAATCATAGGGGTAGAAAAACAAGAAAAAAGCAGAGACACAAAACAAAACAAACAGCCCCTACTCTTAGGAAGCTTAGATTCTAATAAGGGAAGTCAACATATAAAGGAGAACTAGAGTTGGGGGTGGGGTGGGGTGAGGGCACAGTCCAGGCACTGGTGGTGGGAGGAGGAGGTTGAGGTATAGACAGCATGGTTTAGAAATGGCCAGGAAGTGAACTACTGACCTGATTCTGGGGGAGATTGGGTGAAAGCTCA
The DNA here is from genome assembly GCF_028583685.1 of Petaurus breviceps papuanus. NCBI lineage: Eukaryota > Metazoa > Chordata > Mammalia > Diprotodontia > Petauridae > Petaurus > Petaurus breviceps. Next base: position 25,848,763 of record NW_027185804.1, read on the forward strand.
CCTGTCAAAGCCCTGAGTTCCAGGGGCAGAGCTGGAGGAAGGGAGGAGGACGATGCCCAGGGGATTGGCACCATGCCTTGGGGATGGCTAGGCATAAACTGATTGATTAGCAAAGGACTCGGGTCAGTCATCCAGCAAGGAAAAAGGGTGGCCGATGGACTGGCCAAATCCTGCTGTGGTACCTAAAGAAGCAAGTACCTTGAGCAAAGTTCAGCTTGTTGGGTAGATTCTCTGTGGGGAGGATATAGGGGAGGAAATGACAAGATTACCACAGGATGAGAAGGTATGTACAGGTCGCTATAGCCACCATCAGAGGGGGTACCTACCTTGAAGAAGTCACAGGTCAGAAAAGTTAGGGCTTTGACTTATAAGGAGTGAAGGAAGGTCCTGAGGGAATAGCTGGTAGATCTAAATCAAGGCATCCAGAGTCTGGATGATGGAAAGGAAAGATCACAGATCTAGAAGTTAAAAAATTCGCATGGAATGTAATAATAGAGAGGATTCTCCCTCCTTGCTCTCAGCTTCTGTCATTCCAAACCCCAGATCTTGTGTTATCCCTATTTTGTGTTTAGCTATGTGATATTGGGCAAGTCATTTTGCCCTGGGCCTCAGTTTCCCCATTTGTTAAATTATGGGGTTGGAATAGAGACTCTCCACCATCCCCTCAGCTCTCACACTCTCTGATTCCAAAGATGTCATTGCTATTCTGCCCTCCTCCTCGTGTAATTTGGCTGCCTTACTTTCCTATTCTGTAAATTGACTTGGGTTGGACCAGATAGTTCCTAAGGTACCTTTCCATTCTAAATGTCTCTGATGCTCAGAAGCGACGGCTCCCTCCTTTTTCCTCTCCTAGCTCTTTCTTTGGACCTCTCCTCGGTAGTTAAAGCTCCTGCCTTGTATTTGTTAGCTCTCTGTGTTTCTTATCCTGATGGATCATAAACTCCAGTGTCTGCAGGGTAGTGACGATGTCTTATTTGTCTTGTTTCCCCTGTAGTCCCTTGCAAGGAACAGTCATTTAATAAACATTGGTTTAGTTCTCTCCAGACTACCCCCTCCCTGGGGGTCTCCAGGCAGTGGCTGGTTCAAGACTTGTCAAGGATGTTATGGATGATGTTATTCTTGCGCAAGAGTAAGGAGTGCCAGGTAGCCTGCAGGGTCCCTTCCAACTCTGAGCCTCTCTTATGTGGATTATTTTATCTCTTAGAGCTGTCCTGCCATGGTCCATTTAAGATGTTTTCCATTGATCTCCCCAAAGAATCATTAGGGTCCTTGAAGACTGGAGACAGGGACAGGAGAAAGAGGGTGGGATTTTTTTTTTCCTGCTTCATGGGATCATGGAACAACTTTTAGGAAATGACCCTTACCCTAAACGTGATTCAGGGCATCAGGACCATCATTACCTTGTTCACAAGAAAGGCACCATAGTATAGTGGTTAGATAGCTGGACCCAAGTCAGGAAAATCTAGATCGGAATTCCACCTTTCACACTTACTGTGCAGAGAAGCAAAGTGACTTCAAGGACTCCCAGCTAGTGAGTGTCTTAAGCCCCAGTTTGAGCTCAGGTCTTCCTGACTCCAGTGCCAGTGATGATGCCACCATTGTTTAGGGTGTCCACCATGTTGTCATCATTTCAGGGTGTCCATGATGTCTCCGTTGTTCAAGAGCCCTTAGCTCTCTTGAGCCAGTGGGAGGACGGGAAAAGGTTGGTAAGGGGCTATGTAGTCTATGGACTATGTAATCATGTTCTGATACACACCAAACTTTGGCAAATAGGAATAACTATGACTCTGCTGTAGACCCATACGCACATCATCCAGACTGTGTGTGTTTAGCATTCAAGGGCCTGTGCCAGGTTGTGGGTTTTTTTTTTCTTTTCTAGAATATATTGTTTTAAATCCAGACAGTAGGAGTACAAAGACAAGATTTTTTCATCACTAGCCTATTAATTCACCCGGGCTTTTATTTTTGTTCCCCTCCCTTCTCAAGAGGCTTTGAAATCTTAGATTTCAGGCTGACCTTTAGGAAATGAGAGAGGCCCAGCATCTTAACCAGCTGAACCATGGGGGAGGACCTCCTCTGCAGTCAGAGGCAGTGAATCCTGGAGAATAGTGGGACTGGTAACAAGGAGAGGAACTTCTGTTTTTTTTACAGTGCTTAAGGTTTGCAAAGGGGGTTCCTTACAACAACCCAGAGAAGCAGGGGGCAAAAGAATGATTATCCCCATTTCACTGAGTCTCTAGAAGAAAAGTGACCTGTCCAGAGATTACTCAAATAGTAAATGTTGGAACTGAGATCTGAACCCAGCTCTCTCGACTCTAAGTCCAGTGTTCATTCCACTGTGCCACACTGCCCACTATGGGGGGGGGGCGCAGTCTGGGCAACCTACCTTCCTGCTTCTCATTACAATTGAATTTTGCAAACAGTAGAATGCAAACTTCTTGAGGGCAGGGATGTCTGTCTCACTTTTGTGGCACCACATACAGTACCTAACACATAGAAAATGTTTAATAAATTGTTATTGGTAAATTTATTCAATGTCTGCTATGTTCCAGGCCCTTTCCTAGGGGCTGGGGACACACAGGCAAAAATGAAAACACCCCCTGCCTTCAAGGAGGTTACATTCCACAGAAAGGGAGGAGAAGAGGGAGAGGGGGGACAACATTACACTGGTGAGTAAATAGAAGAGATATTGAAAATAATTACAATGTAAATTGAGGGGAATGGGAGGAACTAAGGACCCTGGCAAAGGCCTCATCTAGAAGGTGGCCCTTGAGTCTTGAATGGTGATGGAGGGGCTGGGTGGCTCAATGGATAGAGTGCTGGGCCTGGACATGGGAGGACATGGGACCCTGGATAAATCATTTCATCTCTTTCAGCCGCAGTTTCCTCATCTGTGAAATGGACATAATACTGGCACCTGCCTCCCAGAGTTGTGAAGATAAGATCTGTAAAGAGCTTATGAATGTTAATGGCGGTGGGAGACCGGGAGCATCTATGGGTCATCCCCTTTCATGGCACAATAGATCAAGCCTTAGCCTTAGAGTTAGAAGCTGAAATCTTAGCTGGCCCACCGACTCCCCATGTAATGTCCGGCAAGATGCTTAATGTCCATAGACCTCTGTTTACTCAGCTGTAAAATGAAGGGGGTTGACGCCATGAGTTCCAGCTCTAAACCTCCAGTCCTCTGGACTTTGACCAGGACTTTGAGGCAGACCTTTGGCAAGGTTAGCTCTCCTGTCCAACCATATGGTTTCCTCTTTTCTGGGAGGCAGGCTGAAATTCTGAGCAGTGCAGTCACACAGGTGACCTCCTCCTTCTCTTTCCTCCCTACATTCCAGGTTCCCCTTGACATCTCTCCTGCCTGAATGGGCCACTTCTTAAGACCTGATTTCTCCCCAGCCCTCATCCCTTGTTATTAATTAAGCAGGAATGTACTGTGGGCAAGTATCCTTCTAGGCCACTGCACTTTTCTCCCCATCCTCCTCCTTGCCTTTCCACGGGCTCTGAGCAGAAATCCTAGGCTTTCACAGGCCTTGAGTGGCCTCCCATTAACTCTAGTTTCAGCTCTTGTCTGTCCTGATATTTTTCTTGGATTAGGAGTTGTTCTACAGAGCCCCTGTCTAATGAGTGGCTTTCATGTTCAGAAACAAAGGGCACGCAGCAGCTCCAGGCAACTTCCCTGTTTAATACCCAGCTTTCAGCAAAAATACTGGGTGTCTGCACTCAGCATATTCAGAGGAGGGGAGGGAGAAGCAGCAAACTGGGTCTAGTGGAACATTCCCTTCCTAGACCCAGTGGCAACGGGAAAGAGCCTTGAGAATTAGCTGAAGTGGGGGCGGGGAGGGGAAAGTTGTGGGCTAAGGTATCCGATATCTTACAACAGCAAAAAATGTCCTCCTCTTATATCTGTAGTAGGAGAAGTGACTTTCTACTATAGTAGAAAGAATATTAGCCATGGAGAGCTTGTTTTCAGATTCCATTCACACTAGCTATGGGACCACAGGCAAGTTTCTTAACTGATCAGTTTCCTCATATACAAAATGAAGATAATAATGTCTTTGTACCTGCCTCACAGGGCTAGGATGTATATCAACCAGGCTGATGTACAGAATTTTGCAAATGTTGAAAAGTCAATTCAGTGATGTTATTTTTTTCATTGCTATGTTTTGTTTTTATACTTCCTTCATTTCTACTCTCTCCCACCTAAAGAGCTATCACTTATGACAAAGAATATAAAAAGAAGACTGAGAAAAATAACTCAGCAAAACTAACCAACCAAGACAAGTTTAATAGTATCTGTAGTTTTTCATACCCATTATCCCCCACCTCAGCAAAAAAAAGCTACATCTTCTCATTTCTTCTTGGCCCACCTTGGTCATAACAATTACAGAGCATTTAGTTTGGGTTTTGTGGTTGCTGGTGTCCTTTTAACTGTTGCAGTCGATGTGTCTGTTGTTTTTCTGGTTCTGCTTACTTGATTACATCAGTTCATGTGAGCCTTCCCATGTTTTTCTACATATTCTTCATATTTATTGCTCCTTAGAATGAAGGAATATTCAGTTACATTTACGTAGAACAGCTTTTTTAGCCATTCCCAAATTGACAGGCATTCCCTTTGTTTCTCGTTCTTTGTTCCTATAAAAATGAATGTGACATATTATTACTCATATCACAATTGACATGTGCATGTATAATAGTAGCTTGGATTTATATAGCACCTGGCAGTTTCAGACTACCACTGTGAGGTAGGTAGGGAAAGTATTATTATACCTATTAAGAGAGTGCATTGCCCAGGGTCATGGAGCTAGTAATTGACTGAGCCAGGATTTAAATCCTACTTTCTTCATGTCCATTCCAGATTCCTTTCACTATAATAGGCTACCTTTCATGTGAGAGAATGTTTTTCCTGGATTTAGATTTGTGCCTCGCCTTCCAACAAAAGTATTTCGTTTTCAATAATAAAAAAAGATTGAAACTGTAAGATTGAGACCTGAAAGCCAGAAGCTTCATTGTCAGTCTGGTTTGGAATTGTATGGGATGTTTTAGATTACTCTTCCTTATATTTCATATACTGTTGTGTTCATAAGTTTTATTTAATTGTCTTTCTTTGTTATAAGGGAAGGTTCAGCTATATTTGGGAAGTGACTGTGTTATATTAGGCACCAAGTTTTAAAAAGACAAATGAAGAAATGGCAATACCCTGCTGTGGATTGACTCCTGTAATGGCCTGGGAAGTCAGAGAATATAAAAAGCGGGATGGAACTATCTCATAGGGAACTTCTCCCAAAGTTGCCCTGTCCTTGTAGCATATATTATTGATGTATTATTGATTCATGGGAAAGCACTCCTACACTTAACCTCTAGTGAATTAAGCAAATATATCTTTAATCTGTACCTCCTTCCATGGGGCATCCCTCCAATATACCGGAGCCAACCTTTGCATGTCTTGGCATTGCATGGATTCCAAGAGAGGAGCTAGATTGTTCATCACTGGTCCCCATCTTTTTCTGGTCAGACATCTCTAGAGTGATAGCCTTAAAGTGAATCTTGGGGTCATAGATTGAAAGCCAAGGGACCTCACACACTTGGAGTCTTTTCTGGTTCCTCTCCTTTCTCAACATAAGTCCCTTCCCTCTGAGATTATCTCCAATTAATCCTACATATATCCTGTTAGTATGTAGCTATTTGCATGATATATTTGCATTTTTTATAGATGAAAATGGAAGCATAGTTCTGTTGAGGGTCACCCAGCTGGTTAAGTGTCTGAGATATGATTTGAACCCAGGTTTTCCTGCCTCTATATTCAGGATCCTCTCTACTACACCATGCTGTCCCTGAATATAATGAAGTTATGACATTTACCCTCAAAGAACTTGAGTTCAACCAGAAATATGGGCATTTGGGACTGAAGATGGGCTCCCTGAGCATAGAGAGAGAGGCATCGTTGCATCATCTACTCTCGGAGGGCAAGATCTCTCACTTTGCCTGTTATCTGTGCCATCCTGTCTAGGCTGAGACATACATGGGCTTAAAACTTGTTTGGATGGTGGAGGGAATTGGGAATATGAAGTTGGCATCAGCAGCGGGTTTTTAACTTCTCCTCCCCAATCTACATAGCCAGCAATCTTTTCATTATGTAATAATAACTCTTCATCCTGACTCCAAATCCAGCTACCTAGTGAGAGCTTAGGTGACAGGAGGAGAGACAAGCCCCATGTGAATGACTGTGTTCAGTTTTAAACACACCATCCTTCCAGGCAGGATATTGATCAGTAAAGAACATCAGAGGAGGGCAACCAGAAGGTAGCATGATGCTTGACTCACTACATTTTCTCATTTCTTATCAGTTCCCTTGTGAAGTCTACAGGTGAGTAACTGATGCCAGTCCCCAGTCCAAAGTAAGGACCTGTCCAAATGGTTGGTTGCCTGGTCTCTGGATGGACCAAACTGCCATTTGCATTCAAAGAAACAGTTTACGTATGTTAAAAGATAGGAACTGGATTTGTGATTTCATTGATCTAGGAAAGTCCCAAGTAGAGAAGAAACTCCATCTGCCAATTCGAGTTAGCATTTTCTAATCTTAGAGAGTTCCTGGTGAATTGAAAGTTCCCATGATTTTCCTAGGGCCACAGAGAAGGTATGTATGAGAAACAGACCCTGAACCCAGGTATTCTAAGCTTTGAGGATTCGTTATTCTGTGCTGCTGCTGGAGGAGGGTACTGCCAGAGGAGGGTGGGACCTGACACATAGTAGGCATTTGATAAATGTTAATTGACTGACTAACTGACTCTCAGCAAAGCTTCCAAAAATAATCTTCCTGAAGCACAGGCCTGACCATGTCGACCCCCTTCTATAGAATGGCTCCCTATTCTTTTCAGCCTGGCATTTGAGAATCTCTTCCATCTGGCTCTAGCCTATTCAGCCTTACATCTCGTCAATCCCCCTCACTCATTCTAAAGATGAGTCACATTTGGTTCGTAGCTTTTCCCCAGGATGGATCTGCCATCTCCCACCTCCAGGTGTTGGCATAAGGCATCACCCAAGGCTGTAGTATCCTCCTTCCCAATATCCATCTCCCACAGTCTATCTTTTTCTCTCCAAGGCTCAACTCCCACGTGCCTTTCTCTCTCAAGGCTCCTCTGATCCTCCCTCTTATGCACCCACTCACCCCAATTGTTAATGTTTCCTCTCTTACCACATTATTTATATGTATGTGGGTCTCCCCAGTAGAATGTATGTATGTTCAGGGTTTTTTTTTTCCCTTTGGGTCCCCAACCCTTAACGTAGCATTTGGCACATAGGAGTTGCTTGGTGAACTTAATGTTTATTTTATTGAATTCCTACCCTGCCCCCTTTTCAAGTTTAAAATCCTCCCTTCTCCAGGAAGCCTCTCCCAATCCATTTAATTTGAGTATTCCCTCTGTTGATTATTTCCAACGTTTCCTATATATGTAGTTTATATGTAAGTATTTTCATGTTGTCTCTCTCACTGGACTATGAGCTCCTCTGGGGCAGGGACTTCCTTCTTATTCCCAGTGCTTAGCATACAGTAGGTGCTGAATAAATGTTTATTGACTTAGTGGTTTAATAAAAAAGAGCATGTGTCCATGGAGGCCTTAAGAGAAAATAGCCTGGATCTGGAGGCCTGTGAGTGGTTTTGATTTGGGTGGAAGAAACTTGGGCCAGCTGCCTGGAAGTAAGAAGAGAAGTCTTTGCTGCTGAAGATTTATGGTGGGTGGGAACATTCTGGCCCTGCCACAGTTACTTTCAGAGTTGCCTTGTGACAGGTTGACAGGCTGTGATTTCTCCTTCAAGCTGCAGCAACCGGGAAGTGAGTTCCTTCCCCCGTGTGTATTGTGTTCCCTACAGACCCAGCTGTAAGGTCAGGCAGAATTCCTGTGGCATCTAAGGGTTCTAGGAATGTGAATACCCGCTCCGTGGTGACCCCCAAACAGAGGCTGCATGACCCCATGTCAGGCATCTCGTGGAGGGAATGCTTAATCAGATAAAAATTGGACCAAATGGCTTCTAGGCCCTTCCAACTTCCTGGGGTCTTACATCGGGAGCCTCCCCATGGAGGCAGAGGACTATTTAGTCTCTGCTCTATTCTTAGGCTCACGAAGCCCATCTATGCTTTTTTCTGGTGCTTTCAGAAAAAAATATAAAATTAAAAATGTGAATTTCTCAAATGAACTTCAAGAAGTAGCATTCCATGGTAGATGGAGCATCGGGGTCGAATACAGACTCAGACGTTACCTGAGTTAATGTGGCCCTGGGCAGGTCACTTATTCTGAGTATCTGGTAAGAACTGGGTATCATCATAGCACCTCCTTCCCAGGGTGTTATGAGAATCAAATGAGATGTTATATATACAGCACTTTGCATGCTTAGATATTTGAGTAAGAGTAGTAGGATTAGTAAGAATATTCATTATTGTCTGCCTCCATTGGATAATGGTCTCCAAAATGGAGGCCATGGAATGACTCCAGGGAGTCTGTGATCGATCAGTTGAAAGTTGAGAGGATAGGTCACATCCAAGCTTCCCCTTGACAGTCAATCTTGGGACCGTTCTCCAAGGCAACCACCCCACTTCTATCCCCTGTAAGCCTCATATTTTCCCAGTGTGCCCTCTCTGGCAGATTTGTAAACTCCTGTCCTCCCTTCTTGTCCTAGCATGTTCCCTTCAGGCCTTTATACCCTTACTCACCTGAACTCTGGCACCACCAGCTTTGCAGATGCAATTGGAAAAATCCCACCCTCCTTTCTTCCCCATATCATCTCAAGACTGTAGCAAGCACCATTCAGTTAACTCTTGGCTAGCTTGGCTAGCTTTGCCCCCCGACCCCAGGGAACCTTCCAGTGAGTGAGACATCCCTCCTTCCCCCCCCCAACCCTTTTCATTTTTGATAGGAGTCAGAGTAAGTCTCACAGGATAAGCAGACATACCTGTGACACAGTCTGCCTCATAAAGCTCATTATTCTATCCACCCCCAGCCCCAAAACAAACACTACCTCTCTTTGGAATTTCCCTCTGACCACCATGCTCCCAATCACCCAAGCTTACAGGCTCAGTCTCATTCTCAACTCTCATTTCCCCTGCACAGCCAGTCTACCTCCCAGTCTGACCATTTCTGTTGTCGCCACACCTCTTCACCTTCTCTCCAGTCTTATCCAGCCACTGTCCCAGGGCAAGCCCTCATTGGCCTCTTACCTGGACTTTACATCACCCTCCTCGTTAGCCTCTCCCCTCCAGTCTCTCCTTCCCTGATCTAGCCTCCACAAAGCTATTAAAGGCATTTTCCCAAAGGACCAGGCTGACCCTGCTGTCCACTTACCCCGTTGGCTCCTTTGTGATCCTACTACTGTCAGTGATTTCATCTGTAACTTACCATTTTAAAATTTCCTGGTTTTGAGAGAGTTCTATAACATACATAATCATTAGCCCAACAACACATGTGTTGTATAGGGAAATGGACTAAACTTGTAATTTCATTGGTATAGAAAATCTCGGTGTGGAAACTCCCTTTACCAATACAGATTGGTACTTTCTCTGCAACTTATAATCTTGGAAGGCTAGTTGCAGGATTCAAAGGTTAAGTGATATACCTGGGGTCACCTCGCCAGTATGTTAGAAGAGGTACTTGAACCTGGATTTTGCTGCTTTCAAGGGCAAATTTCTATCCAATCCTCACTATGCCATACTGACCTTTAAAGAAAGAAAGAAATGGATGGATGGATGGATAGAAAAATAGGGCAGCTAGATGGCTCAGTGGATGCCTAAAGTGAGGTAGACTCATCTTCCTGGGTTCAAATCTAGTCTCAGATACTTCCTTGCTGTGTGACTCTGGGCAAGCTGCTTGACCATGTTTGCTTCAGTTTCCTCATCTATAAAATGAGCTGGAAAAGGAAATGGCCAACCACTGCAATTATCTTTGCCAGGAAAACCCCAAATTGGATCAGGAAGAGTCAGGCATGACTGAAATGGCTGAACAACAAAAGGTAGATATATAGATGATAGATTGATATGATGGATAGATAGACAGGTAGGTATATAGGTAGATAGATAGGTAGATGATAATTACTAGGCAGATGGCTTGATAGATGTTGGTTAGATTGGTAGATAGATAATATGGGGTGGCTAGGTGGCACAGTGAATAGAGCCCTGGTGTCAGGAGGACCTGAGTGTGGCCTCAGACACTTAATACTTACTAGCTGTGTGACCTTGGGCAAGTCCCTTTACCCCAATTGCCCTGCCTTTCCCCCTCCAAAAAGACAGAAAAAAAAGAGATCATGGGGATGGGTACTCACCAATTATTCAGGGCATCACAAAAGAAGTTTGGAGACCATTGTTTTACTGGATCAGAAAAGAGTTAAGTATTTCAGCAATGACCCCAAATCTCTAATCTTAGATGAGGTTACTTTTTTTTTTTTTTTACTGTGAAAGTCCTAAACTCTGCTGTGAAAGAGAGGAGATGGTAATGAATGAGAATGCTCTTTAGAGAAAGAAAATGAAGCTTAAATCATACTGAAGAAGATTGTGAGAAAAAGGAGTTTGGGCAAAGATAGAGTAAGTCCAAGAGGGGTGTGGAAGAGAAATTCATTATCAGGCTCCTATTTCTTGCTGTTTTTACTCATAACTTAGAACTGCCTTTGATTTCATTACACACACACACACACACACACACACACACACACACACCCCTCCCTTTTCTTAAGAATCGTCCCTTGGAGATCATTTTTCAGAGTTGGATGACGCCTTTACTGAAATACTCTTTTTTAAGGTGGAAACTATTTGGTTTTCACCAAAATTTCAGCTCCCACATCTGTTCTTAATCCGAGGGACTTAGATCCACCATCCTAAAGTTTTTCCACTAAGCAATGACAAGTCTCAGGAGGCCAACGTCAACTAAACCACATTTATTACTAAATAAAAATTTCAAAATAAATAAAAAGTCTGGGGAAAATAAGGTTGCTAGGTGGCCCAATGAATAGAGGACTAGACATAGAGTCAAAGAAGACCTGAAGTCAAATTCCTCCTCACACACTGGCTGTGTGATTTTGTGCAAGTCACTTAATTTTTCTCAGCCTCAGTTTCCTCCTCTGTAAAATGGGAATAATCATAATCCCCCCCTCCCAAGGTTATTATGAGGAGCAAATGAGATATTTGTAAAGAACTTAGAAACATTAGAACACCATATAAATATTAGCTGTTAATAATAATGAGAGAGAAAGGAATTTCTAATCATACTCATATAAGAGTATCTGGAATGAATTGTATTTGTACATGTGCTATATACTATATACATCCAGTAGAGTATAAGTTCTTGGAAGACAGGACTGTTTCATTTTTGTCTGTTTCCCCATAATAAATGCTTATTAGTTAATCAGTACAAGCATACACCTGCATTCCCCCCACCCTTGTTCTAGACCTGTGATTTCATCCCTAGAGCGAACTTCTAGTTTGGAAATTCCCTTTACCAGTACAGGCTGGCACACTTCATCTCACCTGGAATTCTGGGTCTGAGGGTAGTATTGCCTGGGGCACCAGGCAGCTAAATGACTCATCCATGGGCACACAGTCAGTATTTGTGGGAGGCAGAACTTGAACCCAGATCTCTCTTTCCTCCAAAACCTCTCATATGGACCCAACTCATACACGCACACACATGCACTCAAGCATACTATCACACTCACGTACTCATATACACACATATAACAATATCACACACATACACACATGAACTCCTATCCACATATTCACACATGCACACACAGCATACACATTCACACTTATATACTCACACTTACATACATACTCATACTATTGGTCACACTCACATTCTCATATACACACACTCACATCACTTACAAACATACTTACACATATACTGTCATACACACATACACGTATGTAAACACACGTGCTCAATACACATTCTCATATGCACACATATCCACATACTATCATACTTACACATATGTACTCGTACATATATACACTCACATTCATACACATACACGCATATATACACAGACATACATATATTCACATACACAATCCACACACAATCACATTATACTCACTCACATGCACACACATACACACACACTTATATAAACATACACACTCATACACATCCATGCACACTCTTTAAATAGAGTGAAAATGAATTATTGGGAAAAGCAATAACCTTCCAGTCTTCAATTTGCTACTTTGTTTCTTCTTTTTTTTATCTTTCTCAATAATAAAAACAATAAGACGATAGATTTTTATATAGTGCCTTTCTCCACAAGAGCTGAAAGTCTTCTATAGACTTTTATCTCCCTTGATCCTGAAGGATTTTTTTTATTATTATTGAAAAGGCGTTCCTCAGCTGCCGTGCTCTCCCCATATCCCTGTGAGGATATAAAGTCACATCCCCTCAAATTATCTGAATATTACACCAGATATTCCATCTCCCAGCTTTTCTTGGGCATTTGCAAGGTTTTTCTACGGGGAACTTGAGTAGCTGTTGGTGAGGGGTGGCTACCTCTCATTCAATTTTCGGTTCCAGATCTAAAAGTTATAAAGTTTGGGGAAAGAATTTTCCAGTTTGCGAGTCTTCTGGGAAGGCTAGATGTCTCCCTCTTTCGCAGATGATTCTGTTCTCTTAATATTTATAGTTCTAGCCGCGTCTTCTTCTCCTCCCTCCCCCCATCCGCCATGTGTATCCCTGAAACTGCCAAGTTCATATTTTAGAAAGAAATAGGGCTGTGAGATATCTGATTAATGCAGACCTTGAAATTAGCTTGAGCAATTGAGGGAACTGCCCTGTTTTGATGGCGATGGAAACCAGTCAGAGGTTTTGTTGTTCAAACAATAATAAATTTGGAGATGCTCCAATTCGGCATCTCATTTTTTATGACTGCCCATCATCTGCTTTGTGACAAGTATGAAAGGGGTTTCTTTCTTTTTTTCCCCCCAGATTTCACAGTAAACTTTGAGCTTATCACTTTTCAAAGGCCTGTTACTTTAAGTGCCGGCCAAGGCAACCTTTTCTTTCTGGCCCTCAAATACAAAGTAAACCTTGACTTTTAAAGACCATGATTAGCTCATTTTGTGAACGCTCAAAGAAAGGGAGACAGTAAACAGTTTAAAATTTATTTATTTTCTTTTTTTTTTTTAAGAAAGATTTTGGTTTGAATTGGCCTGGGTGAGCATTATTGTACTCTGGCACTGGGTTCTGTTGCCTTAATTTCAAAATCTGATTTCTCTTTCTTATTTGGGCTTTGATATGCTACTTATCACTCTGACATCTTGAAAGTGATCCTAATTGCAATAAGCTCACGATTTTTCTTTTCAGTGCACCACAGTCATTTTGCATTTTAAAAATGATAGGCTCTTAGAGCCAGGATGGACCATACAAACCACCCAATCCAAGCTCTTTTGTGAGCCTCTTCCATAACAACCCCCTAAGCATGGCCATCAAGATTTGAGGCAGAGTGTTCGATTTGGGACTGTTGAGACCTGGCTCTGCCATTTTTTCCTGTTGGACCCAGGCCAAGCCCCTACATCTCTTTATGGATCAGTCTCTTCATCTATGGAATGAGAGTGGACTAGATAACCGCTAACAAGCCCTTTGACCTCCAAACCTATACTCTTATGGAATATGCAGGTAGGCATGGGACTAGATGATTGCCGTGGTCCCTTTGGCCTTGTACTTTCTTGCCAGCCCTTATTAACCATACTTTCTGGACTGTGAGTTCCCTGAAGACAGGAACTGTTTGGTTTGTTGATTTTTTTTAACTTTCTTTGTATGGCTGGCATGTAGTAGGTACTTAAAAAAACATGTAGACTTGATTTGATTCCATTTTGAAAAGGAGTTCATCATACCTATATTTTAAGGCATGATCCAAAAATCCAAATCCCATTCCCAGATACCCTTTTGACCAATGGATCAGTTTATATTTCTATTTTTCTCTTCTGAATCTCTTGTTTTCCAATAGTTTCTATAATGAATGCCACCTCTCTTCTATACAACCTGTGTCACTTGAATTTCTTGCCCAAGATTTCAGAATTGTTGGTGATGCTTAGAATTGGGTAGTAGTTCCACATTTTGACAAGTCTTTGGAGTTTCTCTTTGTCATACAATACATGTCCCAGGAAGACAGCTAGTCTCTCTGTTGATATTTTCAGGTTGACAAATAGTCACCTCATTCCCTTTCATCTGGGAGTCACCCACCACTACTCCTCATCCCTCCTTCCAATGATCCCTAGTGGATGAGAACCTATGTGCAAATTCGGGATATGACACTTACTGTCTAAGTGATCCTAGGTAAGGCACTTAATTGAATGTCTCTGCCTTCAGTTTCTTCATCTGTAATAATGAAAGATTAAACTAAATAGCCTTCTAAGATTGCTTTGATTTCTAAATCTATAAACCTGTGACCTTCAGCAATGAATGCCCCACTATCCATCAAAAACATCCCATTCTAATTTTTTTGTTAGCTCTAATTATTAGGAAGGTATTTCTTATATTGATCCAAGAGGATTGGTTATCTTAAAGAAGAGAAGAATTAAAGGGGAACTTTAAGTATTTAAAGAGTTGTCAGATGGAAGACATTAGAAATTTTCTTCTTGACCCAAATAGGCAGAAGTAACAATAATGGGTAGAAGTTACCATGGCAAATTTAGGCTTTATTTAAGGGAGAGAAAACAGAAAGGGCATTGATAAGCTAGAGGGAGGGCATCCAGAAGGGCTTAACCAAGATTGTGGAAGAGCCTTGAGTTCATGCCCTCTGAGGATCAGCAAAATGTTTAGCCTGGAGAGAGAAGGCTCAGGAGGACCTGGTAGCTATATTTATGTGTTTGAAGGGCTGTCACATGGATGAGAGAGATTTGTTCTGCTTGGTCAGAGAGACGCATCTTGAGCATAATATGAACTGTTCAAATGTATAATAGGCCTGCCTTGGAAAGGAGTGGGTTCCCCTCACTTGAGGTCTTCAAACAAAGTCTGAATGGACCCTTACTGGGGATGTTGCAGAAAAGACTCTATTTAGATGAGCACTGTATTGATGGCCTTTGAGGTCCCTTCCAAAGCTGAGGTTACATGACTTGTATTCTTACTGATTCTTTAGCAATAAGTTCATTGAAATCCAACAAATATTCACAAAGAACCTACTATGTGCCAGGTGCTAAAGATACAAAGATTAAAATTAATTCCTGCCCTCAAGGAGCTTACGTTCTATTGGACTCGTCCTTTGTGGTCTTCTAAAATCCCTCCTCTTTCCAAATCCTAATGGTGCTATGACTTTTTTTTGCCTGTAATTCAGCTCAGAGTGAATTATGGGATTTCTGATATGGAGGATGATTTGGAGTCCTTCTTGTTCAGCTCTTATTTACCTTATAGATGAGGAAACCAGTGCCTCTAAAGGGAGTGACTTGCCTGAGGCTGGAAGATGGGGAACGCAGACCAAAGCCCATTGTGACTTGGCCTTATAGCCACATGCATGAGTCTGTAAGGTGCCAGGTCCTCATCCGTCACACACATCAGCATTCTGGCAGAACAGAAATGCTTCAGAGGAAGCAGTCCAACTCTTTTGCATGACTGCCACCCGGGGAGATGCTGAGCCAGGAGCCAGGATGGAAATATGCTGACACTCCCAGCCCATAGTACCTCCATAGAACTGTGGGCAGCCCCAGCACCCCTGCCTGCTCAGTGGCTGTTGAGCTCTAGGTTGTGATCTGGGAAAGAAATGTCTTTATCCAGGTAGATAAGTTGGGGGAGGAGATTAGCCTTTTTGTGTTTGACTCTGAAAGATAAAACAAGAGTAGTGGATGCAAGCAGCAAAAATGAAAGAGTGAATGAATAAACAAGTACGTAAATAAATAAATTTAGGCTTGATTTCAGTAAAAAAAAAAAAGTGGCTAATTGTGGAGCTATCCCAAGTGGAATGGGCTGCCTCTGAAGGGGAGTGGTGGCTTCCTCTCACCCAAGACACTCCCAAAGGCCAAATGACTACTTGTCCTATATGCTGTAGAGATTCTTTATTCAGGTACGGGTCTTGGAGACCCCTTAAAGTCCAGAGAAACCGCAATTCTTTATAAAGTTTAGTTATTAAGTTGAGGTGGAGAGTGGGATAGGAGAGTGTGTAGATTCCAGATTTCCCAAGTGGTTCTCTCCTGGAGGCCTCATTCTTTTCAATGTTATTACTGTCCCTCCTACATCTCATCCTGATGAGGAATGGGACAGAGTCCAAGAACACCAAGGCATAGAGCCTGAAGGCGAGCAGCATATTGGATCAGGAGGCGTCCTGAGGAATATTTAGACATCCAAGACTTGTTGTGAGTGGCAGTGGCGATAGCTGTGGTTGCCATATGTTATTAAAAATAATAATTATAATTTAAATTTATCTAATGCTTTAAGATTTGCAAAGAGCTTTACAAATATTATCTCATTTTAATCTCACAACAACCTTGAGAAGTAGGTGTTATTGTTATCCCAATTTTACACATGGGGAAACTGGGGCAGAAGGTGATGAAGTGACTTGGTCAGGGTCACACCAACACCAAGTGTCTGAGGCAAGATTTGATCTCTGGTCTTTCATGACTCCTAGTCCAATACTTTAACCACTTCACCACTTAGCAACAGGGGCATGATGATAATGACAGTAACTTGCATTTCTGTTGCCTTTTTAAGGTTTACAATCCTAACATTTCTCAGAAGTAGGTGATGATGCTACTACCACTAAGATTAATGACTGGTGTGTGTATAGCTTCTCAGAATTTAATCTGGAAGGGGCCTCAGCAACCTTCAAATCCAAACTATACTTGAGTATGGATCCTCTCTATAAGGTACCCAACAAGTGGCCACCCAGCCTTGGCTGGAAGACTCCCAAGGCAAGGAAGCCCTCGGAATCCCAGAGCAACCCATTCCACTCACACTGAGACTGCTCTCAGCATTGGAAAGTGTTCCCTTATACCAGGCTTTAATCAGCCCCTTGGTAGCTTCAGCCTGCTGTTCCTGGCTCTGCCCGCTGGGGCCAAATGGAACAAGTTTAATTTCCCTTTCATAAAATGACCCTTCACATAATCGAAAGCTACTTACAGTTGGAGCATCATAGTATTTAAAGCTAGAAAGGACCTTAGGGCTCATCTAGTCCATTTTTATACATATTCATTCTCTCTCTCTCTCTCTCTCTCTCTCTCTCTCTCTCTCTCTCTCTCTCTCTCTCTCTCTCTCTCTCTCTCTCTCTCTCTCTCTCTCTCTCTCTCTCTCTCTCTCTCTCTCTCTGTCTCTTTCTCTCTCTCTCTCTCTCTCTCTCTCTCTCTCTCTCTCTCTCTCTCTCCCTCTCTGTCTCTCTGTCTCTCTGTCTCTGTCTGTGTTTCTCTGTGTCTCTCTGCCTCTCCATCTCCCTCTGTCTCTCTCCGTCTCTCTGTCTCTCTCTGTGTCTCTCTTCCTCCCTCTGTCCCTCCCTTTCTCCCTCCCTTTCCCCCTCCTTCTCCCTGCTCCACCACACTCCCTAGTCTTCCTTCTAACCTAAATGTCCCCAGTTCTTTCAAACAGCTCTCATACAGCATGAACTCAAAGCTCTTGACCATCCTGCTTTCACTCCCCAGATTATCAGTCTTCCTAAAAGGTGGAGACCAGAGCTGTCCATGGTGCAGTAAATCTAGCCTAACTAGAGAAGAATAAAGCAACAGTTATCCTGGATGTCACCATATTCTTCCTGGACTCTATAGTTTGTTTGTTTGTTTTTTAACACAACCTAAGATTCCGTTGGCTTTTTTGGATCCCAGGCTACATGGTTCACTGGATCGTAGATTTAGAGCTGGAAGGAACCTCAGAGACCATTGAGTCCAACCTCCTCATTTGACAGGTGAGGAAACTGAGGTCTAGAGAGGAAAAGTGATTTACCCAAGGTCACTAAGGTAGAGAGTGACAGACAAGATTAAACCCAGGCTTTCTGACTCCAGAGACAACGCTTTTTCCAATATACCATACCAGTTCTATTTGTTGATTTATATTGAACTCTCAGTCTACCAAAATCCCTAGACCTTTTTTCAGATGCACTGTTATCCATCTGTACCTTCCCCATTTTGTACTAGTGAAGTTGATTTTTTGAATCAAAGTGTGAAATTTACATTAATCCCCATTAGATTTCATCTTATCTAATTGGGCCCAGTGTTCTAGCCTTTTTAGACTTTTTTGAATCCTGACTCTGTCATCCAGCATATTGCCTGCCCATTCCTTCTTTGCGTTATCTGCAAAATCAATATGGATGCCATGTATGTCTTTATTCACATTATTGATAAAAACATTGACTAGTACAAGGCCAAGACATCCCCATAGCATTTGCTGGAGACCTCACTCTAAGTGTGTGGGAATTTCAGTGTTGGAAAAGACCACCTAATCCAAACCCAAACTGCTCAGGAACCCTTCTATGACATCCTTAACACGTGACCATCCAGTGTCTCACCAGGCATGTGGAGCCTAAGCCTACTGGCATACAATTCCTGTAGAGTTTACATAAGACAGCAAGATGCCTGACATGTACTTAATGCTCTGTATTTCTCACACTTCTGTCACAAACATTTTCTCACTTAATCCTCACAACTAAAAGTGTAAAGATTCTAGATATTTCAAAGCTACAATTGTTAGAGAATCAATGTTGACATGAAAGCATTAATGGCTTCGCAAAGGGCACTTGTAGCTATGTGTCCAGTTCTAAATTCCCCTAATGATCCTAACTCCTATTCAAGGCAACGAGCATTTATTAAGTGCTTTCTGCATGTAAGGCAGTGTGCTAAGCTCTGGCTACAGTTTCCTGGAGCATCGTGAGGTTAAGTGATTTGTCAAGGCACACACTCTGGAGGAGTTGGAGGTGGGATTTGATCCCAAGAATTCTTGATTCCAAGGTCAGAACTCTTCACTACACCATCCCACTGCCTTTCACCAGCTTAATAACCCCATCATAAGAGGAAAGGGGGTTAGTCTGGAATGACCTGAGATTGACAAGTTCATGCTGGCCAACTTTCTCTTCTCCATGTGTACTGGCTAGTGCTTTCAGGCTTGCAAGGGACTGACCTTCATTATTTCATTTTATACTTGTATTAGTCTTGTGAGGTAGGTGCTAGTGGTATTATTCCCCTATCAAGAATGAGGAAACAAGTTCAGAGGGTCAAAGGATCTGCCTCTTTTTGCAAAGCTAGTAAGGGAAGATAATGCGTGTATTTCTAGTGATTTTTATCATTGTGGTGACAGACAGCATGGATAGAGCAGATAGAGGTTCAGCCTTGGTATCAGGATGGCGTGGTTTCAAGTAAACCTTTTACAAAGCCTCCCTGTACCACCATTTAACCTCTCAGTGCCTCAGTGTAACCAAGGTTGAATCAACATTGGCAGAGGGAATTCCCATGCTGGAAGTTTCCCATGCCAATGAAATCAATTCAATTCCATAGATATAACAGGTGCTAAGCACTGAGAATGCAAATATCAAAGAGAAAGACAGTCTCTTCTCTCAAGGAGTTTATAATCTAATGGTCTGGACTAAATAAGAACAGCTACTTCCTAGATTTTTGAATAAAATCTAATTTTTGCTTTGGGTTTTATTTTTCGATCCTCCCATAAGGTAGGCAATGCAGCTGTTCTCGTTTCTGTTTGACAGAGGACAAAACCAGGGTCCCACTGCTAATTCCAGATCTGGGACACAATCGGGGGTGTCTGTCCAAGCCCCCTGCACCAGGGGTCAGACTCAGGCAGCCATGGGGGCGACTACCATACAGAAGGATCTCTTTTACCACATATTGACTTAGAGAACTGTACAGGAACATTCTCTATGGTCTATTGTATTTTTATTTATTTTGTTAAAAAATCACATATGAACATTCTCTGTGGTCTATTGTATTTTTATTTATTTTGTTTAAAAAGCCCACACTTCAACATTCTCTACGTGCTATTGTATTTTTATTTTGTTAAATACTTCCCAATTCTGTTTTACTCTGGTTAGAGAGTATTGCTGGTGTTGTGTTTGACACCTGTGTTTTAGACCAAGCTCCTTCTCTCTTTCTTGAAATAGATGGCAGAGAAATGCTCATAAATGTTGGATTAAAGCACTCACCCTGAATAGACTTGCTCACTCCCAGAGCCTTTATAATGCTTTATAATGTTGGTTTTAAAGACTTACAGATTGAACTTTCACTCACCTCCGAGCAACCAATGTCTTAATGTGCTTTGTGGAGAAATCCTATTTCTTAAAGGATGGGAGTAGGTCATGGGAACATTTATATATGGCAATTTAAGGTTTACAGAATGTTTTTCGTGTAGTATGTGAACTGATACAAGGACCCAGAGGAAGTTAGTGAGGTAAATGTAATTACCCCCATTTTATAGAGGAACTGAGACTCAGAAAAGTTGAATGACTTGCCAGGGGTCATATAGTCCAGTGAGGTAGGATCTGAACCCATAACTCTCTTAACTACAAGTCTAATTTTCTGTTACATTTTCCCATGATAAAATCCCATGCTAGCTTTCCCCTGCACTCAGTGTCTTTCTCTTGGTTTTTGTTGACTCTCTAACCTTTATCCTAAAGCAGATGAATTATTCCAAACACATCTTGTGTCCCTATCCTGACCAGGACAAGGAACCCTAATAGCAGTTTCTGAAATAAGTTCAGTGAACATGGCTCAAATAGGTTGCTAATTGAATTGTGGCTAATTCTTCCTTTTAAAAAATGGAAGGGGGCTGGGGGAGGGATGAGGTGGGGGGGAGAATAAATGTAGTTTTCTAATAAAATTATGTAAAAAGCAATTGCTTCATCCCATTGGTAATAAAAATTCCCAGATTTGGGTCATGAGTTAAAACAGTGGAGAATATCTCCAAAAATGGTATAAAAATGCCAGCTTCGGTATTATATAAAATATAGTAGTGATTATAGTTGCTGGTTAGAAATCTGTTTTGGCATAGCAACCAATCCACTCCTGGGAAGAATGGGACAGATTTTGCCTTAGTGGCAAGAATACTGAATTTGAAATCAGAGGACTTGGGTTCAGATCCACATGCTGCTTGTTTATTCTTGGACACACTTTAATTCTTGAAACCTTTGTTTTTCACATGTAAACTAAGGGAGGCAGGATAATGGAGGATCTCAAAAGGTTCCTTCCAGATGCCAGAATTCTGGGCTAAAATAAAAATGTGAGTTCTGTCTCCCAAACCCACCTACTTCCCCTCTGAGATTCCTTGGCATTGATTCAGTTCTCCAACAAGTTGTTTGTTTGTTTGTTTTCTGAGCATCTGCCATGAATTTCAGGAATCATGATCTAAGTGGTGGAATTCCTTTCCATAAGGCAAGGCAAGTCATTTTGTCTGGAATGGAGAAGGGGGTGCCATGCTAAACAAAAGGACGTAGTATTTTAGCTGAATAAATGAATGAAAATGCATTGATTAAACTCTTACTGTGTGCAAAGCATTTGGAACAAAAATAGAAAAGTAAAAGAGATTTTAGTGTTAAGGAGCTCACATTGCCACAGATGGAGACATCATACATGAAACAGTTTTAGCTGCAAGTCACATGCAAATACCCAGTGGTTCTTAGAGTGTGATGGCAAGGCAGATTATAATTTGGCTTCTTGAATAATATTTCAATTGGTAAAACCATACCCATTTCTGATTTTGGACCATTTGACCCATCAAGGATTTTGGTGGTCAAACTTATTTCCAAGATTTTAGTAGCTGTGGCCACTCAGCAGAGGCAGCTGAGAGGACACATCTCCACAAGGATTGCTTTTCTTTGGTAGCTGTTGGGACCACTAGAGTTCTTAGCCCTGGGAAGTAATATGATTAGATCTGTGCTTTTTTTTTTTAAAGCAATCGGGGTTAAGTAACTTGCTCAAGGTTACACGGCCAGTTATTCCTGGGTGTGGTACTGAGTGTCTGAGCCCGGGATTCGATCTCCAGGTCGTCCCAACACTAGAGCCGGTGCTCTTACTTGCTGAGCCACCCAACACTAGAGCCGGTGCTCTTACTTGCTGAGCCACCTGGCCGCCCCTAAGCAATTGGGGTTAAGTAACTTGCTCAAGGTTACACGGCCAGGTGTTTCTGGGTGGGTGCTAAGTGTCTGAGCTCGGGATTCGATCTCCAGGTCTTCTCAACACTGGAGCCGGTGCTCTTACTCGCTGTGCTACCTGGCCACCCTAGATCTGTGCTTTTTGATATTGCTTGATGGCCATGTTGGGGATAGACTGGGAAGGAGAAAGATTAGAGGCAGGAAGAGCCGCAAGTAAGCCTTTGCAGTATTTCAGATAAGAAGTAAGAACTTGAACTTCAGTGTCTGGTATGTAAGTAAATAAAAGGGAATGGAGATGAGAGTTGTTGGGAAAGTAGACTTGACAAGACTAAAGAACTGATCGCATATGAATGAATGTGAGGGAGAAGGAAGGCTAACTCCTAGTTTTGTAGACAGGATTGACTAGAAGGATGATAGTGCCCCTGACAGAGATAAGAAAATTGTGAAAAAGGGAGGATTTGAGGGGAAAGATATCTATCTGTTTTGGAAATGCTGAGGTGGAGATACCTATAAGACATCCCATTGGAAATGCCCAATAGATAAATAATGTTACAGGACTAGAGCTTAGAAGACAGACTGGGGCTGGAAATAGAGATCTGGGAGTCATGTGCATGATGTCATTGACTCACAGATGGTCAGGAAACTTCCCTATAAGAGGTCTAACAAGTAGACATCCAGCCTCTATTTATTGGAAAAAGAGGGCTTCTAGTGGACGCACACACAAAGTGAGCCTGAGCCTACTGGCATACAGTTTGGTTCAGTAAGGCAACAAGATGTCTACATTATTTAATTCTTTGTAACATGGCTTTTCCACCCACCTGTCATTCAATCCTTACAACCAAAGATTTCTGGGAATCTTGAATTAAGATTTCTAGAAAATCTGAAGTCAGAGATGCCACAGAATCATAGAACTTAGAAAAAGTCTAATCTTGTAGTGTCATGGAAATCCTTTCCCTAAGGGGTCTTATAAGTCTAATGAGAAAAGAGGAAACAGTTACAAAGCATCCCATGATTACATTTGGTTTAAAAAAAATGACTTCATGAGTATTGAGGGGATATAGGGACTGATAATTTAAGCAAATAAAATTAACAAGCATTTATTAAGCACCTACTGTATGCCAGTTGTTCAGTTGTTTCTGAGTCAGGTCCGACTCTTCATGGCCCCATTTGGGGGTTTCTTGGCAGATGTACAGGAGTGGTTTGCCATTTCCTTCTCTAGCTCATTTTATAGAAGAGGAAACTGAGACAAACAGGGTTGCCCAGGGTAACATAGTCAAAGTATCTGAGGCTGGATTTGAACTCAGGAAGATGACTGGCCTGGCACTCTATCCACTTTGTCCTCTAGCTGTCCTACTATATGTCAGACGCTGTGATAAGTACTGGTGATATACAAAGAAAGGCCAAAACAAAACTGAGCTCTCAAGCATCTCCCAGTCTAAGGGGCAAACAGTACATATATCACTATATGCCAACAAGATATATACAGAATAAATTGGAGATTTTTTTTCAGAAAGAAGGCATTAAACTTGAGCAGGAACAGACAAAGCTTCTGGCAGAAGGTGAGACATTAGCTTAGACTTGAAAGAAGCCAGTAGATGGAGATGAGGAGGGAGAGTGTTCAAGGCATGGCAGTCAGCCAGAGAAAATACCTGGCATCAGGAGATGATGTGGCTTGTGCAAGGAACAGCAAAGAAGCCAGTCACTGGATTGAAGAATACTTGAGGGGGAGTAATGGATAAGAAGCTTAGGAAGGTAGAGAGGGACCACATTATCAAGAACTTTAAAAGAAATAAAAGGAAGGGTTTTATATTATGATTTTATATAGGGATAAATTTAAATCTTTTTACACTTTGTTTAAGAAATGGACTTTGTAAGTACAAGATGGGGGACACATGAGTAAAGGGCAGTTTTCGATGAAAAAGATCTGGGGGTCTTAGTGGACTACAGACTTAATCTAAATCACTGTGATGTGGCCACCAGAAAAGTGAAAGTGAACTTGGATTGTGTTAAGGGAGGAAAGGGGGCATGGCTAGATGGCTCAATGAATAGACAACTGGTCCTGGAGTCAGGAGGATCTGAGTTCAAATTCGGCCTCAGACACTTAACACAAAACTAGCTGTGTGACCTTGGGCAAGTCACTTAACCCCAATTGCCCT
>NW_027185804.1:25872972-25881853 GCF_028583685.1 Petaurus breviceps papuanus
GAGAGAGAGGAAAGGATTCTAGGAATAAGGAAGGGGTAGTGGATATGTGCTCAGCTCTGGTCAGACAGTATCTGAAGCATTATGCTCAGTTCTGTGTGCCCCATTTTAGGAAGGCCATTGATAAGCTGAGAGACAGTGAAGTCTAGTGGATAGTGAGGTAGCTTCAGTGTCAGGATCGCCTGGATTTAGATCCTGCTTCTGACACACCTTGGATATGTCCCCCTAGACAAGGGTCTTCACTTTTCAGAGGTCTAGACCAATGATGTCAACCTCAAATAAAAGCAGGGACCACTAAGCCACACAGAAGGATCCCTGTGGGCCATGGATTGATTTTGCTTTCAAATGTCCTGTTATCTATATTTCGTTGTATTTTTATACATTTTGTTAAGTATTTCCATCATATTTTCGTCTTGTTTGTCCACGTGCAGGAGGGTTATATGCAATGTGTTTTCGCACTTCTGCTCTAGTCAACTCTCTAAGTTTTTAATTTGCAGAGAGGGTGGCAACCTGCACTGATAGAGTGAGTTTTCTCACCTGGGAGTTAGTTCCCTACACCATGAAAATCTCAGGGAGAGTCCCTCTCTTTACTGACAAGCTATAAAGGATCCAGGAGAAGACGGCCAGAATGTGGAAGGGTTTTGAATTCATGTCACATGAGAATGGGTTGAAAAAAATGAAGTGGAGAAGAGAAGAATTTTGTCTTCAAGTACCAGAAGAGGGAATTTATTTGGTTGATTTCATTTGGCTGCAGGGAGAAGAACAAGGAGTGGTGGGTTCAGTTTGCAAGGGGCTTTAAGTTAAATTAAACTTTTGGACCCATTAGAGCCAACCTAAACTGAAGTGGGCAACCTTAGGAGGAAAGGGATTCTTCTTGCATGGAGATCTCCTGCCTATCATGAAGCATTATTAAGTACCTACTCTGTGCTGGTCATGCTTACTGGACCCGAGGCATATAAAAAGGGGACAGTCCCTGCCCACAAGGTGCTGACAGGCTGTAGCAGCAAGCACCCCAAGCATCCTCAGGGTTTGCTGCCAACACAGGTTCTTAGATCTGCTTTGATAAAGGAAAGCAACTCAAAATGGGTTAACAAGCTTACTTTAATCAGTCAAACATGTATCGTTTACCTAGTTCAGGGGAAAAAGATCAGCACCCCGAACTTCAGAATACACAGACAGAATTATCAAGTCAGAGAAACAGATCAAGTAGACAGATTTCCAAACTGTCCAACCATTACATCCATACCAAATCAACATCTGGGTTTTTCAAAGCCGAGGGGGGGGCTCTCAACAACGGCTTCCCAGAATCCATATCAAATCACAGAACATTTCTCAAAATGAGCCCCCAAAACAAAGCTACACATCAGGGCTTATATAGCCTTCTCCTGGCTCAGAGAATGTAACAACCTTTTGGACCCACTGGCCAGTCAAAAAGTATCAACTGAAAAACAAGCCTCCCAACCCAGGCTCCAGGTGCACTTTAGCCTAGGGGCAGGGAAGATCTTTTAAAATTTACATTCCCATTACACAGGCCAAGGCTGGATGACCACTTGTTGGGTAGAGAATAGTATCATTCTTTTTGGGTTTTTGATTGGACTGGGTGACTGCTGTGATTCATTTCAATCCTGAAGTTCTCCAGTTCTGTGTTGGAAAGAGGGGAAAGCCCCCTGGAACAGATGAGCTTCTTGTTGGTATGGAAAGAAATACACATAGTTTAGCAAAGGAGGTTGGTCTCATTCTCATTTCCCTTTTGGACAGGGTTTTGGTCAATCACTGTCCTCTTGACCAGGATAGACCTTCTTTTCTGTAGTTGCCATAGGATCTAAGGCTGGAAGGTCTAAGTGAAGGTCTAGCTAGTCTATGCCTCTAATCTTACAGAGAAGGAAAAGTGAAGCCAGGGTCTAAGAATTCAGATAGAAAGTACCTGAGCTGGGATTAGAACCAAAGCCTTCACAATCCAATTCCAGTTCACTGTCTACAGTTTCTTTGTAGTTGACTTCCTGATCTTTTGTCTTCTCTGTTATGGTAGACTTTTTTCTTTTTTTAGTTTTACTGGTGCCTTTTGTTTTCAGATTCTAGTCATTTCCTGAGCCTTCATTTGTAACAAAAAGAGTTAAGCCACAGGAACTGGAGCTCCAAAGAGCCAACCAACCCACAGGTCACTGTCTGAAAGTACTTGAATCATTCCCTTCCATATTACCTACCCCCCACCATTCCAATGAAAGGAGGGAATATGACAGGCCTTATTCAGCAAGGAACAAATGCCCATCAACCAGAGGTTGAGGAGAAGTATACTACATCTAAAACACTTTATAAAATGTTTTTCAAAATGGCTAGGATTGCTTTACTATTTGTGCCAGCCTAGTCAGGTTAAAAAACACTTGGGTAACAATCCCCAATCTGGAACTGAGGGGTAGCAGGGTAGCAGGGAGGGGTTGGAGAGCAGTTTTCTTTTGGTTTTTAAAAGCTAGGCACGTTCCCAGGTCTTAAAATCCTTTTGATTGTGAATTGGCGCTGCCAAAGTTGGTGTGTTACAGATGGCAGTAACACTGAGTTAATTTACTGCCTGTTTTCTCTAAAGTAATGGTCTATTATTCTATTATTTCTTAGAGGACCTTGGATTCTGCTTTAGGAGAAGGGGGAGGAGGGGGGAGAATAAAAACAAGGGAAGAGGACTTTATGGTGGGGGCAGGCTTGGAGGGAGAGCTTGGATACCTGGAATGCAATGACACATCCTATCTTACATCTTACGAGCCTAACCTAGGGCTACCATCACTGTTAATGGGGAAATACATTACTCCAAACAGTGAGCTTTTGTCAGCAGGACACTAAATCAAGCAAGAGTGAGTGGCTTCTTTTCAAATTGCTCCTACCATAGGATGTGAGAGGAAGGAAGAATTTGTTGGAACAGAAAGGAGCCTTTTTTATTGTGAAGGCTTTCTTCGACTTGGCAGCTCCAGTGTGGCATAATATTATCACTGAAAGAACAATGGATTTGTGGTCAGAGGATCTGGATTCAAATCCTAGATCTGTCTGATATATGTGAGCTCTGGCCAGTCACTTAATGGATCTTGACCTCAGTTTCCCCATCTGTAAAATGGGCTGGTAGTACTAAATGACTTCAGAGATCCTTTCTCACTATAAATATCTGTTCCTCTGATTTGGGAGAGAATGGCCTCATTTGGGAATGTGGCTTGTGGCCAAGAAGCTCAAGAAACATTCTCTGAAACTTATTCCATGGCATTCTTTCCTCAGTCCCTATTCTCTTGTCCCCATCTTCCTCTCTTCAGCTCAGTGAAGCTGTGACCCCATGATGTTGACACTGTTCTTGGCCTCATTCAGGAACTCAAAGCTGAATATTTCACTGGCAGCTTTTCATCGCCACGGGAATGTGGAATGGAAGGCAGTTAACCTAGTTAGACTAACAGGAATGTAGGTTTTGATCCCAGGGCCTCTCCTTACCTTCTCGGCCTCTTCACCTCCTTTTGTCTCTTGCCTGTTATAAAATAATAATAATGGTTGCTGTTCATTTGTGTCCAACTCTTTGTGACCATACTTTGTGGCAAGGATCCTGGAGTGGTTTGCCATTTCTTTCTCCTGTGACTTAAGGCAAATAGGTTAAGTGACTTGCCTAGGGTCACACAGCTAGTGTCTGAGGCTGGATTTGAACTCAGGTCTTTCTGACTCCAGACCCAGTGCTCTATCCACTGAACCACCTAGCTGCCTTCCAACAATAGTAATAATAGCATCCAACTTTTACATAGTGCTCAGAAGTTCAAAAAAGAACTTTGCATGAATTAATTATCTCATCTGAGCTTCAAAGAAATCCTGTGAGAGTAAGGGCTGGTTCTTACTACACTGGTTGGCACATAATAAGCACGTAATAATTGTTGGTTGACTGATTACAGTTATTATCCCCATTTGACTGATGAGGAAACTGAGACTCAGTGCCTTGACTAGAGATAAGCTTTGCTACTCATCTCCTGTGTGACCTCCTCATCTGTGGAATTTTAAAGGAGGTGAATTAAATGTCTTCCACAGTCCCTTCCAGCTCTCAATCTATAACCGTATGGTTCTTCCTCTGGAATCTAAATTGGTAACACAGTCCTCTCCCTCCTCTCAGAAAGTATAATGTTAGGATTCAGGCCAGAGAAAAATCTAGTAGAAGATTGTGGAGGCTGGGTGGTGTGGCCTAGGAAAGAGCACTGGGTTTGTTCAATGAGATCCTGTTTTTCTATCACTCACATTTCTTTCCCAAAGTGCCCCCCCCTCCTCAAGAGCTAGCTTTTGTAAGAAAAAAGAAAACAAGAGGGGAGGAAACAGTTCAGTAGAATTTACCATCACATCAAAGAAAGTCTGATATTCAGAGGTGCTGGATTCTTCCCTGTATCAGCAATGCCATATTCACAATGCCTATGGAGATTACAGATATGCTGATATAATTATCCATCACAAAATACATCATGCTTGCCATATGGGGGAATAAACTAGAAAATTTATTAAGATACCAAAAGACCGAGTCCCAAAACCAGAAAGTGAAAGCCATCAGAGTAGTTATGACATTGGCACAGGTAGATAAAGTAGAAAGCACCCACATTTTCAAGCCTTTAAAACAGAACAGGCTACCTCAGGCAAAGGTTCTCCTCTCCCCACTCACAGCAACCACCCAGCGTCTGGGAAGCGCGCTCCCAGCAGCTCTGGCCCCTGGCAGTCCTCAGCAGGAGTCCTTAGCAGAAATTCTGGCTGACTCAAAAAGGGCTTCGCGCTGCCGCCACTGCCTCTGCTGCTGCTGCCGCTGCCGTCGCCACCACCACCAGCCACCGGAGGAACTCTAGTTTGGCTTCCGTTTCCTCTTACTCTGCCCCTTCCTGCTACGTCAGCAAGTCCAATGGGGCATGGAAGATCTTTAAATCCCATAACCCTTACATTCCCCCATCCCCTGCCACCAAGATGGAAGGAGGGGCATCCTCAGATCTCCTCTTAGGAAAGAGCTTGAACATTTGTATCATTGCACCCAGGAGCTGAAGCGTAAGGGGTCCACTGGCCCATCACTTTGGGGGCCAGGCAGGAACTAGCCTCAGAAGGTCTGCCCTCATAACCTGGTCTGCTTGTCTTTCTTCTTCCAGCCAAAGCCAAGTCCAAGTGTGGACCGACTTTCTTCCCTTGTGCCAGTGGCATCCACTGTATCATAGGCCGCTTCCGATGCAATGGGTTCGAGGACTGTCCAGATGGCAGCGATGAAGAAAACTGCAGTAAGTTCCAGAACCTCCTGGGCTCCCCCCCACCCCTCTCGTTTGGGCGCCCTCCCTGCTGACCCACCTTTGTCCATCACTATGCCTTAAGAGGATGTACATCCTGCTTGAAGGTGTCCTCAGCATTCTCCAAACACAATCTCATTGGACCTCACAACAGCCCTGGGGAGGGGAGGAGCTATTTATTATTGTTCAATTGTTTTCAGTCCTGTCCCAACTCTTTGTGACCTCACTTGAGTTTTTCTCAGCTAAGATACCAGAGGGGTTTGCCTTTTCCTTCTTCGGGTCATTTTACAGCTGAGGAAACTGAGGCAGACAGGGTGAAGTGACTTGTCCAGGATCACACAGCCAGTAAGCATCTGAGGCCAGATTTTAACTCAGGTCTTTCTGGCTCCACATTCTGGGCTTTGTCTACTGTGTGCTCCACTTCTCTCCTCCCCACTTTCAACTCTCCCTTTATTCAAAATTTGTTTCACAAGTCACCCTTCAAAACCCTTTCAAGTTGAGCTCCGTCTGACTGAGTTTCAACAGTGGCTGTTTCTTCTCCTTTGTCTCCATTACTCAGAATCCTTGTGGTGGCCCAAATATCTACTTGTATATTTGGCATTGAGCCCATTTTATAGATAAGGAAAATGAATCCTAGAGGAGTCAAGTGATTTACCCAAGGTCACCCAGATAGGAAGGAGAAGAGCCAACATTTGACAGTGTCCTTCAACTCCAAATCTGGTGGTGTTTTCCCTATACCACACTAAGACTTCCACATGCTTTAATACTCCTTTAAAGAATTAGTGAGTGGTTAGGCCACTTCCTCCCTGCCCTGGGTTTCTCTTTTTTCTGTTCCCCATGTCTAATTGTCTTTCTGTATTTTCTTCCTTCATTCAGTCATGATTGAATGTGTACTTCCTGGTATCTCAGAACAAGCGTTCTGAGAGCCTGAGTTCTTCTCGCCATGTGAGTGGAACCCAGGCCCTGGTGGGTCCTTCCGCCTGTGCCTGGCAGTATGCCCTGGCTTTTGTTTCTAAGGCTCAGCCTAGCTGAGTTTGTTGGGTGTTCATGCCGCATGGTTGGCTGTCAGCCCATTGCATTTGGATTTTGGTCACATACACATGGAGATAACCGGCCAATGTGTGACCCTTCTTGGGTCTCCACTGGCATGACAAGTTACAGCAGACAAAGGGAGATCCTTGAAATGGTGATCTGCCAGGAAGCTGTCCTCAATGCTAACAGAGATTTAAGAAAAACCAACAGAATTGAGACCTGCCCTTGAGAACCTTCCAGACCACCTGGGGGGAATTCCTGAACCACTTCGTAGGCACTTCCAGGCACCGTGCTAGGCACAGAGAACACAAAGGGAAGGTCACAACAGCCTTCGTCCTCAAAATGCTTACATTCTACTGGAGGGGGAGCAGAAGTATTAAAGACTGGCAACTGGGCAGTGCCAGGGATGGAGCCCTAGACAGTGACTTAGGAATAACTGAATTCAGATCCTGCCTCAGGCACTGACTAGTTAGGTGACCCTGGGCAAGGCACTTAACCTGTAGCAACCTCAGTTTCCTCCTCTGTTAAATGAGGATAAGAATAGCACCCACCCCTCAGGCTTGTAGTGAGTATTAAATAAAATAACACATGTAAAGAACTTTTCAGACCTCAAATATCTGTGCTAGAGGAAGGGAATAAGCATTTATATAGTCCCTTCAATGTTCCAGGCACTGTGCTAAGCTCCACAAATATGATTCATTTGAGATAATAGGAATGCTATCATCATCATCATTATCATAAAATACAACAAATAAAAATAAACAGAATAAAGCATAATAAATATAAAAATATAATAAATACAATACAATACACAACAAAATTAATTTAAATATAATAAAATATATTAAAAATCAGCTAGCAAAAAGCCCTTTTTTAAGGGGGAGATGTTAAGGGGAGAAGGGAGAGCATTCCTGGTCATGAAGGGCAGTTTGTGTAAAGTCACAGAAATGTCCAACCAAAGAATAACTCAAAGATAGCTGAATATAGCCCAAGGATGGACTATATGTGTGTTATGAAAAGAGCTGGTGGCGGGATTCAAACTCAGATCTCTCAGGTTCTGTCCGCTGCCCTGCTGCCCCATGTTGTCCTGTATTTCCTTTCCTGAAGTTGCGTGCTTGGTTTGTATGATTGGTTTGCTTGGATCTCATCCTGTTCTATTTCTCACTAAAGTGAGAACATCGCCATCCCCTGCTGCAGACCTCGACAAGCAGCCAACGGGACAGTCCTGAGACCTCTCTCCTACCCATAGTTTAAATGTCTTATCAGGCTCCTTTTTAGGCCTTGGCTCATGTACCTTGGAGTCATACTTGACTGTGTGGCCCTGTGCAGGTCACTTAACTCCTGTCTGCCTCTGTTTCCTCTTCTGTAAAATGGGAATAATAACACCACCTACCCCAGGCTTAGTTGTGAGGACCATATGAGGCCCTATTTGTAAAGTGTTTATCAGCGTGCTTGGAACTTACGTAGCAGGTATGTTATAAATGCTTCTTCCCTATCCTTTCCCCTTTCCTATTCCATTTCTCTGCCACATCTTGCCAACTCCACCTCCATGACAGCTTTCACATGTGCACTCTCTCCCCTCACAGAGCCACTACCCTGATTCAGGTACTCATCGCCTATAGCCTGGATCATTACAGTTGACACCCTGCTGCTCTCTCCCCCTCCAATCCATCCTCCACACAGATGCCAGACTACTCTTCCTACCACATGGGGCTGACCAGGCTCCTCCCTTACTCAGCAATCTTCAATGTCTCTCTATTGCCTTTAAGTCTATTAAGACTTAGCCTTGGCTTTTAAGGCCCTTCAGAGTCTCTTTCCAGATGTATTTCATATCATCCCCCCTTCACCAAACACTACGTTCCATCCACACGGGACTCCTAGCCCTTTCAGTGTTTCACCTCCAACATCCAAATTTTTGCATGTCTGGCACCCTGCCTGGATTGAGTGACCCCTCTTTATCTCCTCCTCCCAGAATCCTTCTCTTCCTTCAGGGTTTCCCTTAGCCTTCCATAATGCCTTTCCTTCCTTGCCCTGACTAAAAGCATGGCCCTCCCTTCCTCCATTTTCCCCTCAGCACTCCTTCTGTGTCTCTCCCTTGGTCTGCCATCACTCCCCCACCTTGTATTTTGCTCACCTGCTTTAGCTGTATCAGTCATTGCCTCTTTCTCCCGTTAGAATCTAATTTCCCCGAGAACAGGAACAGTCATTTTTCATCTTTGTCATCTCAGCCCCTAGCACTGGGCCCTGCAGATAGGCAGATGAGGCAATGAGCAGGCCCGACCACATCACTCCTACTCTCAAGAAACCCCGTGGCTCCCAGTGACCTCCAGGACAAAATGCAACATCTCCTTTTGCTATTCAGAGCCTTTCATAACCTAGGCCCTCCCCTCCTTTCCAGTCTTCATGTACCTTATAAGCCCTCCCCCTCACCACCATGTTCCCTGCTAGTCAGTGACACAGACCCTCCATCCTCCCCTCCTTTCCAGTCTTCATATACCTTATAAGCCCTCCCCCTCACCGCCATGTTCCCTGCTAGCCAGTGACACAGACCCTCCATCCTCCCCTCCTTTCCAGTCTTCATATACCTTATAAGC
>NW_027185804.1:25881863-25887440 GCF_028583685.1 Petaurus breviceps papuanus
GACCCTCCATCCTCCCCTCCTTTCCAGTCTTCATATACCTTATAAGCACTCCCCCTCACCGCCATGTTCCATGCTGGCCCATGACATTCTCATCTCTGGGCATTTACTCTGGCCGGAATGCTCTCCCACTGGCTTCTACGTCCCACCCAAAACCCCACCTTCTGAAGCAAGCCCTTCCCAATCCCTCTTAATCCTAGCTCCTTAATTTCTATTTCTCCTATTTCCTATTTATTCTTGCCTTTTGCCTTTCTTTGCATCCTAGCCCTTAACACAATACTTGGCACATAGTAGGTGCCTAATAAACACTTATTGGCTGACTGGTTGACTATATACCAGGCACTGCATTAAGTGCTGAGGCTACAAATACAAGTAAAGAAAGTCAGTCCCTGCCCTCAGGGACCTTACATTCTAATAAGGGGAGACCACACACAAAAGGGAGCTGAAAGCAGTGGTGTGGGGGAGGAAGGTGCCCCACATTGGCATGGTGCTAAGTCCAGAGT
Organism: Petaurus breviceps papuanus; assembly: GCF_028583685.1. Classification (NCBI taxonomy): domain Eukaryota; kingdom Metazoa; phylum Chordata; class Mammalia; order Diprotodontia; family Petauridae; genus Petaurus; species Petaurus breviceps. The sequence continues at coordinate 25,882,364 of NW_027185804.1, forward strand.
GTTAAATAGAAAAGTGCTGTAAAAATGTTGGAAGGCTAGACAGATGAATGAAGGAACAAATAAACAAATGAATGATAAAGTTCATTTCTGGAGGCTCCATAAGCAGAATGCTCTCTTCTTACAAGAAAATAAGTCTTCACACGTGTTCTTCTGATTCTTAAAATTCATCTGAAGTTTAGCTTGGAGAACATATCTTTTTCAAGTACTACTGTATTTGCATATTAGTCAGCTCCTTCAAGCATTCTCTCCCTTATCTTTTCTCCTTTTCTGAAACACCCACTCATCTTCCCAAATCCCTGGCAGACTTTGTCACCAACTGGCCCATCGATTCATATCAGTCAGAAACATTTCATGCCCACCCCACAACATTGAGGATGTTGATTCTTTCAAAGAAGCAGGGCCATAGCCTGGTCTGGGTGGGTGGTATTGATGGGAGGCTAAGTCCAAATGTCTGAGGTCTGACTAGCTTCTTTTTTCTGGCTGTGGTTAGAAAAGCAGCTGTATACAGAAAGATGCCTCTTGCCTGATTCTTTGCCTGTCTCCCGGGAATTCAGTCTACAATGGGAAAGATCCGGGCTTCTTCAGTAATGAGTGACCCCTTCTAAGTCCCCTTCCAGTCTGAGGATGGTCTTTTCCCAAGAATCTAGGTAGTACCATAGCTAGAGCAGTGGGCTCGGGGTCAGGGCGATCTGAGTTCAAATCTGGCCTTAGACTTGAGCTAGCTATGGGACCGTGGGCAAGTCACTTAACTTCTGTTTGCCTCAGTTTCCTCATATGTAAAATAAAGATAATAATAGCACCCCGTCACAGAGTTGTTATGATGATTATATGAGAATTAACTTATGTAAAACACTTTGCAAGCCTTAAAGCAGTATGTTATTAGGTATTGTTATTATACCCATTTCATAGATGCAGGAGTGGGAGACTGAAGTTATTTGCCTGTGATCTCCTAGCCAGTAAGTACCTGCAGCAAAATTTGAACCAGTTTTCTCCTGACTCAAAGTCTAGAAGCATCTCCACTGACTTCTCTAAATAATAAGTAAATAGGGGAATGACAGGCCTGGAGCAGGGCACCTTGGTTCTGACCAACCACTCAGGCTGTTAGGAGTAGGCACCCATGCAGCCTCCTGTAGCTGCCTATGCAATCTTCCAAATGGACCTCTTTGACTAATTCATTCCATTCCTTCCAAACCTTCTATGGTTCCTCATTGTCCACCAAATAAAATATAAACTGCCAACCTTGGGCATTCAAGGGCCTTCAGGATCTGGGTCCATCCTGTCCTTCCAACCCTGTCTCATCCCCTTCCTTATATGCATGGTTAGATGGGCAGAGCCCTGGCTGTGGAGTCAAAGAAGCCCAGGTTTAAGACCCACCTCTGACACTAGCCTTAATGACCTTGGACAAGGTCCTTATCCTAACTGGGCCTTAGTTTCCTCAAATGTAAAATGAAGGGGTTGGACTAAATAGTCTCTCAAGCCCCTCCAAGGTCTAGGTCTATGATGCTGTGCTCTACTCCACATTCCAGCCAGACCACCATGCCTTTGTTTGTGACGTCCCTGGTGCCTGAAATGAATTTGCTTTCCCCTCCCTTAGAGCCCAAGTTAGGGGCCACCTTCTCCGTGTAGCCTTTCCTGACTCCCACCTTACCCTGCATTGCTTCTTCCTCTCTCTCTCACTCTCTGTCTCTGTCTCTCTCACTCTGTGTCTCTCTGTCTGTGTCTCTCTCTCTCTCTGTGTCTCTCTCTCTCCAGTTGAAAACAGTCTCTGCAGGGGTGGCCAGGTAGCATAGCGAGTAAGAGCACTGGCCCCAGTGTCGGGATGACCTGGGGATCGAATCCGGGCTCAGATACTTAGCACCACTAACTGGCCGTGTAACCTTGAGCAAATTACTTAACCCCAATTGCTTAAAAAAATAAATAAAAAAATAATCTCTGCAGCTTCAGATTTCTCCTGAGACTTGGCCTGGGCCTGTTCTTTGCATTTATCTCTTTCTCCCACAGATTTTTGTTACTCATGTACAGGTTTTTCCCCTTCATGGTCCCATTTGTAGGCTCATCATTCATATTCCTTCCTATTTATAGTTATTCCCCCGAGGCTGTCTCCCGGGCTCTCTCCTCTTTCTCCCTCCACACTCTCTTAGTGAACTGATCAGCTACAATTGATTCAGTCACCTGTATGTCACCTCTATGCTGATGAGTCCCAAATCAACATATCCAACCATCATTTCTCTCTCAAACTCCACTCTTGCATATCTGCACCTTTCTGGGAAAGGGCCCCGCAGGATTGGAAACTCTTTGAGAGCAGGGTCTACAGCAAGACTTGCATGCAGTAGACATTAAATTTTTGTGGGATTTATTTGATACTATCCACCTTTCTTCAATGTCACATATGGCACTCTGTTTCCCAGGGGTCAAGGGAGAGAGCGAGGAAAACACTGGGGAATGAAATTAGAGAAGAAATTTCAAGGGTGATTGAGAGTGGTAAGCATCAGGTTACATAGGAATAAATGGGAATTGTGGGCCCTAGGGATGAGAACCCATAATTAATGGACTTTGACAATAGACCTTGAAGGAACAGACTTTAAATAACTTAGAGTAGAACATTTCTAAGGAATTGCTCTGTTTTCTAAATAATTGTCTTCAAGCTTTGCAGGTCTATAAGTGTTCTGTTTTTCTAATAAAAATGATCCCTTGATCCTTTCCCTTGGTTGTGGTCAGAATTAATGCTAGAAGAATGTTTAGTTGCAAAGCTTTTCCTTTGGTCTATTATGTCTACCTCGAGCAGGGCTGACCTCATAGACCATTCTCTTTTCTCTATACCATCACCTGCCAGCATACCCTTGTGGAATGGTGCTAGTTAGAAAGCCCTTTATCTAGTGGATACCAAAGAACTTTTAAGATCCAGGTGTTTTTATAGTTGAATCCAAGAATATAGTCACTACCCCTTTCATTCCTAAGTGCTCAGAGAAGTTAGCTGACACTCTGAGACGTCTGTGTGTTAGCGAACTCTTTGGTGGATGTATTTTGGGGGCCAGATTGTAACCCATGTACATCTCTATCCTATGTGAACCTTCCCCACATCCTTCCATGAGCCCAGCCTGGAAAGTCTGCCCAACATACTGAAAGCCTTTCTCTTTTTTTAAAAGAGATTTTATTGATATCCTTCATTTTTACATTCTGCACCTTCTCAAGGTCATCATCACAGGCATCAGCTTGTTTTATGTAGGAAAGCAGCGTGATGTAGGGGAAGCAGAACAAGATTAAGAGTAAGAAGAAATTGATCCGAATCTCACCCCTTTAATTTACAAGCTTGACCTTGGGCAAGCGTCTCAGAGGCTCCGTTTTCTCTCTAGAAATGGTGGGATAATATCTGTACTAGACATGTCACAGTTACTGGGAGGGAGTCTGCATTTTGCAGACCCTTGAAGAGTCATAGAAATGGGTGATTTTAATGGTCTTTTACAACATTGCTGTTGTTGATGAGCAGTTATATTTCTATACAATACAGGGAGACATACAGAGCCCATTAAGGCACACACGCTTATTTAGTCTTATACTAGATGGCCCCAGACTGCTGTATTTTTTAAATGGCAAATAGCTTTTTATGGTTTTGTTGTTGTTTTTGTTTTTCTTTGCTGTGAACTGTTATTCTCCTATAGTCTCTATTCACCCCTCTTCTTTCTTTCAATTTGCTGATCTTCATCTTCTTGGACACTAGATAACCAAATGATAGAGTTGTGTGCAAAGTAAGAGCAAACAGGCTCCAAGTATGGAGCAGAGAGTTAAAATGCTTAAATGTTAATGTGGGGCCTTCACAGTCTCTATTTTGGCTGCTCCGAGGCCTTCTTAAATTTACTTTCCTGTTTTCAGCTGTTCCAGATCAGGGAGGTTGCCAGATAGCCAAATTCACTTATTTGCTTTGCATCTGTTCTTGTCTATTTTTATTGTAGTTGGATGATTTCATCCCCTGGAGATAAGGAAATGTCTGTGAATGTGTGAGTGTTCTAGGAACCGATCTTGTGTTCTCCCAGCCTAATGACTTATACAGGGGGTCCCAGAAGTCTTAGTGCAGTCTTAACCTTTACTTTGTTGTTAGTGAGGCACTTTTCAGTCATGTCCAACTCCTTCTGTGAGCCCATTTGGGGTTTTCTTGGTGAAGATACTGATGTGGTTTGCCATTTTCTTCTCCAGTTCATTTTACAGGTGAAGGAGCAAAGTTAAGTGACTTTCCTAGGATCACACAGCTCGTAAGAGTCTGAGACCAGATTTAAACTCAGAGAGATAAGTCTTCCTCACTCCAGGCCCACCCCTCTATCCACTGTGCCCCTGGGCTTTGATAGTCTTAAGCTATTGAAGCTTAGGACTGCACTCCCAAGACTTTTAGGATGCCCTGTACTGCACTTTGAGGCTTGCAAAATATTTGACGTACATTATGTCGGTGAATCCTCGCAGAAAGCTCTCTTATGGCTCCTGATACCCAGTTGTGAGGTGACAGCCATGAAGGGGAAGATCAAGTCTCCAGTTCTTCGGTTTTGTAGATGTGACCTAATAGAAGTCTCTGTACAGGGTGCTGTGGACAGGAGGTAGGATCTAAGGCTAGAATCACAGAGTATCAGTGTTGGAGGGAGCTTAGAACATAGATCATAGAACGTCAGACCCAGAAGAGGCCTCTGAATATATAAGTTCCATATCAGAAAGGGCTTTAGAACACAGTGTCAGAGCAAGAAGGGCCATTAGAACATAGGTGGTGGTTTAGTGGCCTCCTGATCTTATTGGGAGTGAGGGAATAAAGGCGTAACATGTAAATATTCATCTACATCAGAAGCTCTGTGGTTTCACAGGGTTCCCAGCAGAAGAGACCTTCAAAGATAGAATGACAGATTCGGAAAAGACCTCAGAACACAGACTTATCAGATCTCCAAGGCACCCTGGAATGTAGAAAATAGAACATTAAGAGGTGAAATGTACCTGAGAACACAGAATATCAGGCAGAAAGGCCTTAGAACATAGAATATTAGTATCAGGAGGGGCCTTAGAACATAGGACGTTAGTATCAGGAGGGACCTTAGAACATAGG
>NW_027185804.1:25887450-25920977 GCF_028583685.1 Petaurus breviceps papuanus
GAGGGACCTTAGAACATAGGACGTTAGTATCAGGAGGGACCTTAGAAAATGGGATTTTAGTGTTGGGAGGGATCTTAGAACACAGAATGTCAGAGTGAGAAGGGCCCTTAGAACATGGAACATAGAATGTCAGATCTAGAAGGAACTCATGAACAAAGACCTGAATGAGCTCTCAGAGCATGGAACATGGCATGTTAGAAGTCAGGACAGGTGGAACCTTAGAGCATGGAATATCAGTAGGTAGAAGGGCCTTAGAACATGTGCTATTAGAGGTCAGAAGAACCATGAAAATCATCTCATCTAACTCGGTCACTTACTAAAAAACAAAACTGGTGAGACTGTGACACACAAGGAAGGCTCTTACTCCCGTGTTCACACCGGGAGAGCTGTTCCTATATAGTTTTCTGCAGCCATGTTTATGCACACTCAGGTTTGTGTGTGCACACATACATATGCATGTGCTCTTTCCCCAGCCTGATCATGTGCCCCTTGAAGCGAGCTCTGCAGCTCGGCCCAGGGCTCTTCTGCCGAGGAGAGTTCTCTGAAGCTCAGCCCCGAAGGCCCCGCTCTGCTCCCCCCACATGGGAGCATCTTCCTGGTGGAGGAGAGCTCAGTGCATCTCCTGGATCTCCTGCTAACTCCTCTTCTTTTCCCTTTGCAGCTGCAAACCCCCTACTGTGTTCCACAGCCCGCTTCCATTGCAAAAATGGCCTCTGCATTGACAAGAGCTTCGTGTGTGATGGAGAGAACAACTGTCAGGACAGCAGCGACGAGGAGAGCTGCGAGAACTCTCAAGGTAGAGTCGGCCCGCGGCACAAAGCGCGATCGGGCTGAGGGTCGAGATTGCATCTTTTCCTTTTGGGCCATCTCTGTGACTTCCTGTCAGTCTCTGTAAAAGCAGGAGTTTTCTGTTTTCAGGAAGTTATGGAAACATGACCCAAGCAGAAAAAATTTTCATTATAAACATGTAAGAGAAATGAGCTCAAGAAAATGCTGGCTGTTGACCACATTGTGGGCAAGGGTATGAAATAACGATAGTAACAAGCTGTAAATATTCTTCAGCTTCAGAAGGTCTGTGGTTTCATGAGGGTGAACATTCTCTCCTTCATCCAGATGGTGGCTTTTCTGTGTGTTTCATGAGTTGTGTAATGATGAGAAACAAAGCCATCACCTTATTGCCCAACCTAGTGGTGATCAGCCTCTCCAAGCTTTAGATCCGGCTGGTCCTTGGACGAAGGCATAAAGTCCAACATTGATACCATGTTCCACCTCCAAAGAAGAACCCTTTCTTATTCCTAGATATAGAGAGCTCACTATGCAGTCACATTCTTAAGTATCCAGTAGAATATGAATTATAAGAGAAGGGTTGTGGTAAACTCATCCCTTCACCAGAACATAGCTCGCAAGGCAGCTTCTCCTAAACACGTCAGCAGAGAGGAAAGCTAGCATCCCCACTGCTGGAATGGGAGGATTTTTGTACTAGAAATACTTGCCTCTCTCTTTGAGCTCAGGGCCTGGTTGTCTTTGTTTAATGGATTAAAAATTAGAAATGTTTATTTCCCTCTGCAATACTTCCCAGGCCTTGAAAATACATTTCTCTTCTCTATGGACTGGGGAAAGGAAGGTTTTATTTAACATTATTTTGATGGGGGTGGAGAAAACTGGACCCAAGACAATTAATATGGTGCTCTGAAGTCCTTTTGCTAATTTCATCAGGGTAAAATCCATATCTCAGCCTTTGAAGCATCTACTTTATACCTCTCTCCCTTTGCCTTCTGTCATGCTTGATTCTGAGTTGTTTTCTTCTTTGGTCTTTAAGATTAATGACAGCCATTTAAGAACAGGGGCCGGGGGAATCCTGAAAGCCAGCGATTATTGTATCTTTCCTGGCCATATGGAACGTATAAGAGGATCAAGAAGCCCAGTAGTGGAATATTATTTTAATTGTGGCTTTGTTGGTTGGAAACATAACCTGTCGAGCAGACAGTTCCAAAAGCAGCAACTCAGAAATGGCGTGTCCATGGCTGCTCAGTTGCCTAGGCACCGAGGAGAGGCCCGCTAGGGGCTGAGGGCTGCGGGCCAGTGTGGCTCTCACTCATGGTGGGCTGGGGGCTGAACTGGGGTGCTTTGCAGCAGGAAGATGTGGATTCTCTTTGTGGGTTCAGCTGATACTTCCCTGGAAACCCAGGACTGAGGCATTGGATTTCAGAAGCTCAGCCCCTCAAGGGCACTCCTAGGACTTGCTGCTTCTGATATAGCAGAGGAGAGAGCAGATGGCAAATGAAAGGGGCTTCTGGGGGGAAAGCCCAGCGAGTCAGGAAGTGGTCCCTGAACTGGAAGGGAAGGAGGTCTGGGTAGAACCCAACTTTAACCTCTCAAGCAGAGAAGCCAGAGGAGTTCCTCCTTTCTTACCCATGGGCCTCAGATTTTCTTCCTTTTCTTTTTAAATTTTTCTTTATTTTATTTTTAATTTATGGGATAAAACAAGTATTTCCATAACTTAATAGACCATCCCTTCCCTATTCCCCCACAGCAGCAACACAACACACACACTCACTCATATACATACACACACTCATACACACACTCACACTCATACATACACTCACTCACACACTCATACTCATACACATACACACACACTCACACGTACACACCCACACTCAGGAACAAAGGCTCCTTGTACAGAGCAGGAGGGCAGGATGAGAAACAGGATGGTGAGTCGGTCAGGTATGATGTCCCTTCTATCAATAAGAACCAATGATAATAATCACCAGCACTTTTGCAAAGCCCTTTACATGAGTCATTTCGTTTGGTCCTCACAACAACGTGGAGGAAGCTGCTCTTCCTAACCGTGTTTTACAAATGAGGAAATTGAGTCATAGGGGTGAAATGATCTGCCCAAGGTCGAACAGCCAGTGGGTGTCTGGGGCTGGCCCTGAACTCAGGTCTTCCTGACTCCAGCCCCAGCCCTCTAGCTCTGCCCAGCTGCATATTTGGACTTAGAAGCAGGTTCTAATCTCCTGCTGACTCTTGTGTGACTTCTCTATGTATCTCAGTTTCCTCTCCTATAAAATGGAAATAATAAAGTCTACGGTACCTTCCTTACAAGGCTGGTTTGAGAGGTCAGGGTAATGCATGCAGAGGATTTTGCAAACCTTCCAATAGCACAAATGTGCAAAGAATGCCGGATTTTAGAGTCAGAGGACCCCAGGGTCAGATTCTGACTCTGACCTTGTGCAAGGTCACTTCTTCTCTTCTTCATCTGTAAAATGAGACAGTTGGACTTGGCCTCAGCTTCAGTATCATGACTCTGTAGCTGAAAGGGACCTCAGCAGCCCTCATCCAACCCATTCATTTTACAGATAAGGAAGCTGAGGACTTAGGAGGGAAATAAACAGATGGAAGGTCACATCTCTCTGCTCTCCTGTTCCCTGCAGTGTCTGAATGAGCTCCAACAGAGAGATCATGACTCTCCATGTTGGGTAAGGGATTTTTTGGGATTTAAAACCTGCCTGATTTTTCTTTTGGGGGAGTGGTAAACTATGGTCTTTTCTGGGGTTTGTTTTGCTGCTAACGCAGCTTCTTATGATTGGTGAGAAGCATATTGAGGCAGATCAATCAGGCAGGATAAAAAGTATTCTCTGGAGGTCCAAGCCTCTTCATCTGCATGTACAAGCTCCATGGAAAAGCCTCTGGGCCAAAGCTCAAGGAATCCCCAGCCCTGGCGAACCAGTGTTGTGACAAGGAAAAAAGAAGCCTAACTCAACTAATCAGTAAACATTTATTAAGCTCCTGCTGTGCGCCTGACTCTGTACTGAGCACTGGAGACATAAAAAGAGACAAAAGCCAGCCCCTGCCTCAAGGTGCTGCCAATCTAACTCAACTCTCTATGGTGATTTATAGCTTATGGATCATTTTCTTCACATTCGCCCTCTTTCAGGTCTGAAGAGAGCAAGGAAAGGAAACTGAGGCTGAGTGAAAGGGACTTGTCCACAGTTACAGAACTAGCAAGTGATAGAGCCCAGACTAGGGCTGAGGTCTCCTGGGCTCAAGTCCAAGGGTATCTCAAAAGCCCTGTGCTGCCTTGGCAGGAGGTCTGTATGAGAGATGGATGTCTTCTATTCTCAGAAGAAGAAAGTGGGAAATCAGGGACTAGAGACTGGGGGCTAAATCAGCTTCAGGATGGAAAACCCAATGGGAGCAGTCACCATTTTACTTCTTGCATGAAAATGAAAGCTCTCTGAAGGCAGGAATTGTTTATTGTTCCTGTTCCTCCAGAGAGGCATCTCTGTGTGGCCAGAAGGAGATGTCTTACCCCTGATTGTAGTAGGGGTGTAAGCCTAAGCAAATCAGAACCCCTCCTTGTCCTTGGAGACTCTAAGATGCTAAGTTGTGAAAAAGGTGCTGCCTTGCACTGGTGGAAGGAATTTCCTCACCTGGGACTTCCCTATAGCATTGAAAATCATAGGTCCATTTTGTTGTTCTTCACATCCCATCTCCCATCTCCAGACCTTTGCCCTGACTGTGCCCCATGCCTCATGTCTGTCTCCTGGTTTCCCTGGCTTCCTTCAAGACTCAGTTTAATTCCCTTTCCCAGTTCCCATAACTCCCCCCTACAACTAGAGGAGGGAGAGGGGTGACCCATACCTTATCCCACTGTACTGGTCTAAAGGTAGTAAAGGGGTCCCTGAGAGAGGAGCCAAGACAACAGAACTCTGGGGGTGGGTGTCTGGGGTAGTATGTTACAACATGGCAGTCCCAGTGGGGAAATGTGCCCCTCCCTTCGTGACTGCCCCTACAATCAGGCATCCATCTGTGGTCAGAGTGCTGTATATGAAATAAATGTGTACACATATAAATGTGTGCATGCATGCATACATATGTGATGCATGCACGCACACACCACCACTGGGTTGCTATGTCCTCTTTCCCTCCCACACACCCAAATTGCATTTGCCCCAGGGAACATTAAGTCCTGGTGAGGTTTGTTAGCAGACACAAAGGCAGAGGGATCCCAACCTCCTCTTTGGCTCAGAATATTTTCTCTTTGGATGCAAGAGTAGAGGATGAACCTGAGAGTAGACAGAAGTGGTGCTGTCATTCTCTTGGAAGGCGAATTACCGTTTAAATGGAAATCTGTAGACTCCTAATAAGATTCATTACCGCGAGTAATCATGAAGGCTTTAGCCAGAAATGGGGTTGGACTGGACGCCTCCTTCTAAGACAGGCTCCTTGGCCCTTCTCCAGGGCCTTGGCAGTGTCATGACAATTGGGTTTTGGAAGTGACTCATGGGGAGATGGAGAAGGGTTGCTTATCACTGGTGCCCCTAATAACAAGGGTAATGTATTTATGTGGCATTTTACAATGTACACGGCACTTTTAAACATTTATTATCTCATTTGTGCTCTGTTGTAGTGCTGTGAGGGAAGCCAGGCAAGTATCAGTGCCCCCAGAGTATAGATAGGAGAAGAGAGAAGTGAAGAAGAAAGCCTTGGTTTGGGTCCTGACCTTGGTGCACCCCCACTACTGAAAAAAATGTTCTTCATTTGTTTCAGGCTCTTCTTGACCCTATTTGAGGTTTTCTTGGCAGAGATACTGGAATAGTTTTCCGTTTCCTTCTCTAGCTCACTTTACAGATGAGGAAACTGAGGTAGACAGGGTTAAGTGACTTGTCCAGGGTCACACAGCTAGGAAGTATCTGAAGCCGGATTTGAACTCAGGAAGATGAGTCTTCCTGCTGTATGCACTATGGTGCCACCTAGCTGCTATCCCATTTTATGGTTGAAACTGATACAGACAAAAAAATGTAAGGACCTGGTCAGAGCCACACAGCTAGCAAGTGTCTGAGGCAGGATTTGCACTCAGGTCTGCCCGACTCTAGGCCCAAAGCTCTATTTACTGCTCCACTGAACTGTCTAGTAGGTCCTGGCAAGCCCCTGTGTCAGAGGTGATACTTTAACCAAGTATTAAGTAGAATTTGGTGGTTGCTGTCCTTCCTTTTTGAAGAGGACCAAAATGGCATCACTCTGCTACTGTCATGTTTCTGTGTGTCTGACTGTGGCTACTCAGACCTACATGAGCTCAAAAGGCCCTTCCATAGGTCCGGCACAAATAGAATTAGGTGTATGTGAAGAGGGAGGGCATTTCAGGCAGGAGGCACAGCCCGTGCAGAAATAATGCCTTAGTGGACAGCTTTGTGGCTGTATAAAGAGGCCAGAAGCCCCCGTCACCTGATGGCTGACTGACTTTAAGTGCATCTCCCTTCCTTACCCAGGCTGGTCCGAAGGTCATACAACCAGCAGGGCATAGATCTGGACCCAAACACGTAGAGTCAGATCTGGGCTCTGCTGCATCTTCCTTGGACAAGTGCCCTGATCTTTCTGGGCCTCAGAGAGGGTCAGTCTAGCCGACCTTTCCTATGCCTGTGCCCTAGCATCCCTGACAAGCGTGTAGATCTTAATGGAGCTCGGTCCCCATTGCCATCGGGTGTGAGAGTTCAGGGCTGCCCCCAGTACCATAGTAAGTCTTTGCAGGGAGTAAGTAAGCAATGGAGAAATGGTGACCAGAATCCCTGGGGAGGAAACATCCAAGTCCCGAAGGAAAGTGACCTACTGGGGTCCAGACCCCACGGGATCGGCCTGGGAGTGGGCACAGGAAGCACAGCTGACTCCCTTTGACTCCAGCAGCTGGAGATGGAGCCGTTCAGTGGTAGGAGGAGAGAGGGCTTTTCACTTTTAATTTCAGGTTTGAAAGAACAGCTGGGCCAGGGGAAGCAAAAGCCTTTGATTCAGTTGGAGAAACAGAAGGAGGTTCTGAAAGGTTGATTGCTGTCTTTCCGTACCTGCCGCTTTTTTTTCCTGCCTAATTGAATGTTGTGCATCTACAAAGCTTCCCTTCTCATCGGCTTCGGCGGGAGTTAGAAATTTCTAAAATATCTCTCATTTGGAAGCGAGTCAAATGGTTCTGCATTTGTTCCCGACAGTAATTACTTCCCAAGCTCTCGTTGCTGCCATGGTAATCTTCCAAGCTGTTCTCTTAATCTCCCCAGATAGGCTCTTCTTTCACACATCTTCTCTTTCTCCTTTCTCTCTCCATGCTGCCCTCTCTGGCCCTCTCCTTGGAAGAGCTGACAATGCTGGGAAGGCAGAAGGAGGAGGCATCCATTCACCTGTTGGAGATGAACTCCCTTCTAGGGGCCCTGATAGCGGCCCCACAGAATACACCCACAGGGGCATCCATAAATGCAGGATTTCCATTGGACAGTGTAAGCTTTTGGAAGGCTAGGATTATCAGTATTAGGATTTTGTCTCTATTGCCAGTTCCTAGAACTATGCCTGGTATGTAATGGGTGCAGAATTGAGTTGAATCAGATTGATCCAGTACAATGGGAATAAGCTGGCCTTGGAAGATTGGAGCTAACATTCTAGCTTTGCTATTGCAATCAGTCAACTAGTCCACATTTCTTAAGCACCTACTATGAGCCAGATACTTTGCTAATGTCTGGGGGACACAAGAAGATGCAAAAGCCAGTTTCTGCCCTGGAGGAGTTTATGCCCTAATTAGTGAGACAACCTGCAGAAAAAACATACAAAGCAAGCTCTGTACAGGGCAAATAGGACATAATTAGGAGAGGGAAGGCCCTGGAATTAAAAGGGGTTGGGAAAGACTTCCTGTAGAAGGTGGGATTTTAGTTGGGACCTTGGACAAGTGACTTAAACTTTCTAGGTTTCACCAAGAGGGAGACAAAGAGAGAGCCACAGAGAGAGACAGAGGCAAATAGAGAGACACGCACACGGAGAGACAGAGACACAGAGTGACAGAGACAGAGAGACAGAGAGAGAGACAGAGACACAGAGAGAGAGATAGACAGATTTGTTTTAATATTTCTTGTGGCTTCGTGGAGTCATTAACTGTGTGGCCCATTCTAATGTTCAAGGATTCTACTACTTAGATAAAGTTTTATATCACTTTTATTGAGTATCAATTCTCCTTTCAAGTATTTCCTCCAAAGATCTCATTTCTTTCCCAGATCTTTCCTCTAAATAATGAAAAGGACAGTTTCAGAAAAGATCTGTAAGATTTGTATTAACTCATTCAGAGTTAATGATTTATAAGGGTAACAATTATAAGATAATATTGTAAAGGCAAACAACTTTGATAGTCTCAAGAACTCTGACTAAAGCCATGACCAGTGATGATCCATACATACCAATAACAAAATATAGAATTATATATATATATATAATATTTGAGTTGTATATGAAATATCTTATATTTGAGATATATGTATATATACATATATATATATATATACATTTGATACATATTTTTGACATGTGAGAATTAGGGCAGGTAGTTGGCACAGAGGAGTTAGGAAGACTCATCTTCCAGAGTTTAAATCCAGCCTGACACTTACTAGCTGTGTGACCCTGGACAAGTCACTTAACCCTGTTTGCCTCAGTTTCCTCGTCTGAAAAATGAGCTAGAGAAGGAAATGGCAAACCACTCCAGTATTGCTGCCAAGAAAACCCCAAATGGGGTCATGGAGCGTCAGACCCAACTGAAAATAGCTGAAAAAAACAACAAATGTGAGAATCTGTTTTATTTAACTATATGTATGTGTATAAAATATATATTACAAAGGTTTTCTTTTTTAAATCAAAGTAGGGAGTAGGCAGAAGAGAAATGAGGTTTGTTAATTTTTTTCTGAAGAAGAAAGCACACTCAGAGATCTCTGAGGTTTTTTCTCACTCTAAATAAATCATCCTGTGATTTTTCACAATGGTTTTTGTTTGTTTGTACCTCCCAGGACCACAGTATATGGTCATCTCTGTATTCTGGTCTTACAGTCTCTTTGGATTTTAATCAGGAGTCCAGGCTCTGATAATTGTTAGCCGTGTAATCCTTAGGAAGAATCCTCTCTCTACCTCTCAGTTTTATCAGCTAATAACCCTTCTTACAGTGTCAGTTATTGTGAGAAAATGGCTTTAAAAACATTATTTATTATCATTATCATAGCCTTATCTCCCACAACCCCCCCCCCCCAGGTACCATTTGTTTTTGCTGTTTAGTCATTCAGCCAATTCCTCCTCTTCATGGCCCTATGGACCATAGCATGCCACACCCTTCTATCATCCTCTATCTCCTGAAGTCATTGTTTCCATGACACACTATCTTTCCATCTCTTCCCCTTTTGCCTTCAATTTTTCCCAACATCAATCTTTCCCAATGAATCCTCTCTTGTCATTCATTATGTGGCCAAAGTACTTTCAGCTTCAATATTTGATCTTCCAGTGAAGAGTCTGAATTAATTTCTTTAAGTATTGACCTACCTGGGTTCAAATTCTCTTGCTAGCTGTGTGACCCTGGGCAAGTCACTTAGATTCTTGTTGACCTCACTTTCTTCATCTAAAAAAGGAAGGTGAAAATTCCTGTCATAACTGACTCATAGAGCAGGATTTGGGGATGTTTCCCAATATCTTTAATACCTCCAGAAAGATCAAGAGATGCACAAATGATCAGCTCTTCTGCTCAATTCCCATAATACACTCAAGCACCAGGAGTTTTCAGATTTCCTAATCTCATAACAATTTTGCTTGATAACATGCTTGATACATGCCAGTCATTACGGTGGTGCCAGAGCTTGGCATGTAGGAAATGCTCAAGAAATGCTCAGTCAGTAAATACTTTATTTTTGGTGTGGAACTGTGGACTCGTTGTAGGGGACTCCCAGTGAAGAAGCTTCCTCTGCCATTGCCAATCAGCAGCTGCTCCCCTTTGGCCTCCAAGGCTCTTTCCAGCTCTAAAAACCCTGAATGTATAGTCTTTTGGCAGCTCTGTGGTGCAGTGGGTAAAGGGTTGGACTTGGAGTCAGAAAGACCTGAGTTAAATCCAGCCTCAGATTGTGTGACCCAGGGCAAGTCACTTAATACTGTTTGCCTCAGTTTCCTCATCCGTAAAATGATTTGAAGAAAGAAATGGCAAACCACTCCAGTATCTCTGCCAAGAAAACCCCAGATGGAGTCACAAAGAGTCATACATGACTGAAACAACTAAACAACCACAAAAATTGTTGTTATTTATAATATTATTATAGAGTTTCCCGGGTATGGAGTAGAGTGACTTTCCCAAGGTCACACAGGCAGTATGTATCCGAAGCCAGTCTTGACCTCAGGCATGATCATCATCATCTAATCCAGTCCTTACCCAAAACATGAATCATAGCCTCCTATTATTTACCAAAATGTCCTTAATTCCAGGGAAACAGGCAATGGTCAGACTGTCATGGGAAAGAGATTGTCTTATAGATGGTAGACTTGTTGGATTTCAAGCCAAAACCCAACTCTCCAATTTTACAGATGAGGAAACTCAGTTAATTGGTATACATGTCTTATCTCACCTGCTAGGCTCTGAGCAATTTCTATGGCAGAGAGACATTTAGATGCTTAATGAGTGTCTGTCTGTTGAACTGTATTAAGGATTCTGAGCTGTTCATCTAGTCTGGGGCTTACCCAGGTTGTCTGCTTTCTCCAGGAACTGTCTGCCCAGTTGGACCTGAATACCATGGCTTCCTGGTGAGCCAGGGATGGAAGAAGCAGCCTCTCAGTTTCTGATCCTCTGCTCAGGACTCTGATAAACTATTGCTTGGAGGAATAGGAGATATTATACCCACCTAAAATAATAACAGCTTTCATTTATTGAGAGCTTCCAGTTCAAAATGAGAATTTGGGGGGTAATTGTGAGTCTAATTAAGCCTCAAAAGCCCCATCCCTCAGTACCACGGGAATTCAGATGAGAATTGGGCATAATAGAGAGAAATCTGGGTGGTAAGAGGTCCTAATAGCTCTTATTAATTTTCCTGGAAAAGAATGATTTTAAGAGGAGGTCTCTGGGCTGTGTTCTTTCTCCCTCTGATCTAATGGCCTGAACATACCACCTAAGTCAGGGGAAGCCTTCAAGACCTTTATTCCCTCTGTGTCTGATAGGAGATGTGATCTCGGGCAAGCTTTTCATCTCATTCTTCTTCACTTCTGTTTCATTTTCCTGATCATGACCTTGGTAGTTTGGGTTTTGTTAATTCGGGGTTTTTGAAGTCGATTAAGGGGGCGCAGCTAGGTGGCACAGTGAATAGAGCACTGGCCTTGGAGTCAGGAGGACCTGAGTTCAAATGCAGCCTCAGACACTTAACACAAAAACTAGCCGTGTGCCATTGGGCAAGTCACTTAACCCCAATTGCCCTACCTTTCTCCCTCCAAAAAAAGCAAAAAAAAAACCCAAAACAAGTCCATTAAGGAACAACCTTCTAGTTTTCTATCTTGGTGTCCTCCTTATTTTAAATACTAGCTTACATCATAATGGAATATTATTATGCCTCAAGGAATGATACACTTGAGAAATTGAGAGAACTTGGGGAGAGTAGAACCCCCTGGCAGAGGGTAAACTAAATGGAACAAGTATGAGCAGTGTCTACAATAATGTCAGTTAGAACAATCCAATGTAGCCTGATTTGTGTAACTATAATGACAAGTCTTGGCCCTGGAAGAGAGATGAGGAAATGGGCCGTCCATGCTTTGTTTGAGAGGTGGGGGTTTGCAGGTGTAGAATGTTGAATATGCTGTCAGATACAGTGGGTTTTATTTAACTGGTTTTCTCAATCACAAGGGGAGGTTCTCTGGAGTTGTGTGTGAGAAAGGGGACTATCCAGAAATAAAAACAAAACAGGACAACTGGGTTGGGCATTGGATAGAGCACTGGGCTTGGAATCAGAAAGACTCCTCTTTCTGAGTTCAAATCTCAGACACTTCTATCTGTGTCAGTGACAGCCTCAGACACTTCCTAGCTGTGTGACCCTGGGCAAGTCACTTAACTCTATCTGCCTAAGTTTTTTCATCTGTAAAATGAGCTGGAGGAGGAAATGACAAAACCACTCCAGTATTTCTGCCAAGAAAACCCCAATTGGGGTCATGGAGAGTCAGACATGACTCAGACAATTTAATAAACAACAATTCTATCCTGTATTTTTTCCTCTTTTCTTTGTATTTTATGTGCAGTGTCTGACACATAGTGGTTACTTAATAGATATCCATTGGACTAAACTAAGTTGAATATATATATTAAAAATAAGGTGCTAAATCTGCATCCTTGGAGAGAACTGACACGCCAAGGATTTCCTACGACAGGTGATAATACTCCTAATAATAAATTATGATATTTCTATGATGCTTTAAGGTTTGCAATGCCCTTGTTATACGTGCTCTCATTTGAACCTCCCCCTATAGCATAAAGTATGCAGGTATTACTTTATTTTACAGACAGGGAAACTGAGGTTCAGAGGGGTTCCATGATTTGCCCAGTCACAGATGGTGTAACTGTTAGAATCTGAATCCAGATCTTCCTTATTCTAGTTTTTTATGATTTCTTCATTATGCCATTATGCTTCTCACTAGTCTTAAGAAAAGAATATAAGTGGAATGACTGAAGTTAGAGTAAATTGAATCCAGAAAAGTAGAAGGGCTTGGGGCCCTGATGAAGTTCCCCAATGGACCAGGAGATGGACGCCCCGGTGAGCTGTTCCTACTTTGTAGGTTTTAGGAAGGCGTCTCTAGCAGCTTAGACCGCTTATGGCTATCTAGTATCTATCAAATGTTCTGTTATTTCTCAGTCATCTCACACTCTTCCTGGCCCCATTCAGGGTTTTCTTGCAGAGATACTGGAGTGCTTTGCCATTTCCTTCTCCAGCCCATTTTACAGATGAGGAAACTGAGGCAAACAGATTCCCATGCCTTATTGGGAAATTCACTAGATGTGATACTTCAGACAAAGAGATTATGGGGTCCAAGCAGCAAGGAAAGCATTTTTGTAGAGATCATGTACTAGTGAGTTGATTTATCCTAGCCATCTCTAGCCCCTCGGCATGTCTTGCTATAACCACACTAAAAGGTCATATCACCATGATGCCTGAGTTACATTTAGGATTGTACTAGCCTTCAAGGTAAAAAGCAGGGGTATGAAACAAGTTGGCTCTCCAGCATTCTCAGTCCTGCCTGGGGAAATGCGGTTGTCCAGCAGACCCGGCTGGTTTACGCTGAGAACCTAACCTCCTTTACCAATGCTGCCAACTGGAAGAGCCCTCCAAGGCTTCAAAGCCTGAGAGTCACTCTCTGGCTCTGTTAATGCTTCCTTTGATTGAATCTGCCTCTGACTCATTATTTACAAAGGTTGTAAAATAAAGCTTAACTTGACATTATTGTACGTCAACACAGACCCAGTGTAGTCAGCAGCTGGACCTTCCCAGTCAGAAACAGACTAAATAAAAGAAAATGGGGGGAGGGGAGAGAAATTGCACATAAAATGTCAGGGAATGCTTAATTATATAAAGGTTATGCTTGTATAATTGTCTAAGTGGCTTGATTACAACAGCTGGCAGAAAGAAGCTAGATTTCTCTTCCCTTTATGTATCTGGAGCCTGTCACCTTGAAAGCAACAAGTTGCCTGGATCCTTAATTATTTTTGCCTGATTCCCTTTCTCCTTCCTTGTTCTTCCTTAAGCCCCCCCCCCATGTCCCTCTCCAAATATGAAAAGAAATGTTTGTAGAATCACAGATTAAAAACTAGAAGGAATCTCTGAACTCTCTGAGTCCAACCTTCTTGTTTTACAGATGATAAAACTGAAGAAAAGGAAAGTGACTTACCCAGGGTCATGAAACAGAATTCAATTCTGTCAGCCTGTACTAAGTAGTTCCTTTATGGAAGATTCTGCCACAGGCAAAGAATACAAAAACAAAACAGAGACAGGTCCCTCCCCTCCAGGACCTTGCTTTATATGGAGGTAGCATGGTGAGGGAGATGGGGAGCTGACGGGGAAGCTGGGAATCCCACCTTTGGTATAGACAGATGTATGACCCTCGTGAAATCATTACTTCCTACTACTCTAGATAACTCAATAAACACTAACCATGGCAGATAGTGTACCAACCTGCCTTGGTAGAGTGAGATTCCTCACCTGGGAGTTCCATATAGCAGTGAAATCAGAGTCCCAGTTTCCCATCCCTCTCCAGTGTATCTTTCTCCCTAGACTGGCACTCTTTCTACTACCTCATGAAGAGGGTCTGTGTGTGTATGAAGAGGGTCTGTGTGTATATCTGTCTATCTCTCTGTCTGTCTATACACGCATGGACATACAGTTAGCAAGGGTCTGAAACTGAATTTAAATCCAGGTCTTCCTCTTTCTACTGTGCCACCTAGACGCCTATATAAATATAAAAGAAAAAGGAGCTGAGGGAATCAGGGAAAGCTTGATGCAAAAGATGGGATTTAAGCTAAATCTTGAAGGAAAAGCAGGATTCTTTAATGGAACAATAAAGGAGGGAGCGAATTTCAGTCATTGGGGATGACCATTGCAAAAGGCATGGCGATGGGAAATGGAATATCATATGTAAGAACCTTTTAAAAATGTTACATCTATGTTTATTCCGAACTTAACAACCATCATCTAGAAAGAGCATTTCCACCTTCTGATAGAACAGGAAGAGGATTGCTCTGAAACTGAGAATATGTAAGAAATATAACTGTGTTACAATTGCATCTGAAAACTTCCGTGATCTGTGAGACTGAAGTCTAGCATTTGTTTTCTGTTCTTTGTGGTCACTGTGACCATATAGAAATATGGCACAGTGTGTAGGATTCTAGATTAGATGTCTGGACCAACTGGGTTCAAATCCCACTGCTGGCACTTATGAGTCAGTACCTTGTTCAAAATCCCTTAGGATCTCTGAGCCTCTGGCTCTCTAAGAGGAAGCTAAAGACAAGGTGTTAGCTGCATTAATAGAAGTGTCACCTTTATTGGAAACATCTGCACCCACAAAATCCCAGGTCCTTGAGGTCAGCAGTAACTAGGATTCCAAAGACTTTATTGATGGAATTCTTTCCATTTAGTAGATGAAGAAACTAAGATCTTAGGATAGACAATGAAAAATAATCTCCAGAAAATTTTGCTTCCAATTCAGCCTTCTTGTTGCCAAAGCTTTTCCCTCCTTCTGTGTCTAACTGCTCCATCTGGACTGAAATGGCCCTAGGATTATATAGTTTACCTTTATTATGTACCATACTCCAGGGCCAGGCAGTCAACTGTCAAAACCCAATTCCTATGTTTAAAGTAAATAGATTTAGTACCTTTGTGGTCCAGCAAATTCTTACTATTGAGTCAGTGAATGATTGTGATTCTTGTAGGGTGTTTAAAAAATATCTGTAGCCTCTTCTCACATGTGCAATCAGTTGAATAATTTCAAGACACATGGATCAGAATGTCCTTCCTCATGTTGTTGTTCTGGGGGATGGGAGATGTCTGTTGCTGGTAGCCCCTCCTCTTTCTACCTGCCGTCACTCACAGTAAATGCCTCAGTCCCTATGGAGAGCAGCTGGCATGATACTGTCATTTTCTGGGATCCTTCTGAGAAATGTACAGATGAGGTGAATTTGGAGCTCCTAAGCGACTGGGTGGCATTTTAAGGCACTAACTATCCATTTGAGGCAGCCTGAGTATCCCCATCCAGATGTTCCTTTGAAAAATCTCCCACTTTATTTGCATAGATAGGCTATTTTTTGGATAAAACTTTTAAAAACATATTAGAAAGAGAAGTGGTTTAGCATACTGGATAGGGCTTGGATTGAGGAGGATCTCAGCCCACCTCAGGGAGTTACTACCTGTGTGAGCCTAGAATGGTCATGGAATCATTCTGTGCCTCAGTTTCCCTCTCTGTAAAATTAAATAGGAGGGGTGAGACTCTACAGACTCCAGCCCTAAAATAGGTGACTCTGTGGTTTCAGAGCTACAAGGGACTTCACAAGAAGTCCAACCTCCCGGTCCAACCTCCTCATCTTACAGGTGAGGAAAGTGAGACTTGGAGATTATGACTTGCCCAGGGTCACCTAGGTAGTAAGCATCAGAGGCGGCATTTGAACCCAGGGCCTTTGAATCCAATTTTGCCCTTTTCACCACAGTCTCCTTTCGTGAGGTTTGCTCAGCAGTTCCCAAGCTGTTGTCTGGCGACAAAGTCTCCATATTTTGTTTTGGTTTGTTGTTTTTTACCAGATGGATTTCAATCTCAATCAGATGGAGAAGCCTTCTTTCTAACAGTTCTTTCTCACCTCCCAGGACCCAGGATTCCATTTGTGTCCCCTGCACAATCCTGGTCAGGTCCCACTCCATTCCAGTTCATCCCTTTCCCCCTTCCCACTCCTGTGAGCTTGGTGCCCTCTCTCCTCTCCTTCCTTCCAACCAACCACCATTTTGATGCTTCCTAATAGAGCAATCTTCTCTATGTGCTTGAGATAAGGATGATCAGCCTGGTGATGGTCCAGTTTCCAGTTCCCCAGCATATTTTAAAAGTCCCTTATGGACTGAATCCAACATGGTACCTGGGAAGGAAAAACCCAGAAACCTGGGTACAACCCCCCCTTCTGATGTTAATTCCCTGCATGACCTGATGCCAGACAGTTATCCTCAGTTTTCTATGCTGTAAAATGAGTGGGTTTCACTAAATAATCTCTGAGAGCCCTTCCAGCTCAACATTTGTGACCTAAACACCTTTTCCTCCTTCCGTCATGGTAGCCTCTGGCTCACTGTTCCTTCTCAAACAAAAGCCCTGCCCAAGGACTGGTTGGACCTTTTCCCTAGTACAGAGATTCTTAATTGGGGGCCCTTGGACTCAGTTGTTGGAGGGTTTTTATATTTGTATTTTTGTCATTTTATTTTAATATATAATTAGTTTCCTTTGTAATCCTATGTGTTTTATTTCATACATTTCCAGAGCATTCTTCTGAGGAGTCTATTGGCTTTGCCAGACTGCTAAAGGGGTCCAGGATAAAAAAAAAATTGAGAACCCCTACCCTAGGGTGTGAGCTTGCATCTTACAATTACTCCAAATCCTTTGTACTGACCCCTTCTCACCCCCTTTCATTTTAGAATGATCCCAGTAGATGGCCAAGGTGGGGAGACAAGCAGACTAATGGACTGGTAGAGAACAGGAGAATAGTCCTGAGATCTTCATTCCAGTTATTCTGTAATGTCTTTGGGGTGCCATCAGCCTGACTTTTGTTTTCCTTTGGGGGCTCATTAACACTTCTAATTGATGAGCTGGCAGCCTTGGATAATGGGAGGTCAGTGGTAAGCTAACTAGCCCTTTTTTAAAAAAGCCTGCCAATGCCCCCTGTGTTTCCTGATGGTTTCTGGCATATTTGTGTGTTTAATTTCCCCTTTTCTGTAATTTCCTTAGAAGATGGAGAGGAAAAAAACCACTAGGCAGTTATAAAGTATGAAGTGCCCGTGTTGTGAGGCCTTTGGGGCGTCCACTGATTAAGTCATTTAAAACATATAATTGGAGCATTCCAATGTTATGACATGGGTGAAAATCAGATTTCTTTGTCTCAGTAAAGAGAAGGACTGGTTTGGGGGCCCTATCATGAAATTTTGCTTCCTTCCAAGTGTACTTTGTAGATGTTAGAGATTGTTGATAGAGAGCTGGAAAGTACCTTAGAGGCCAGCTAGTCTAACCCATTCATTTTGTTTGTTAGCAAAATGAATTTTTTTAATTTTTAAAATGTTTTTAAAATGAACATTTTCTCTCCCTTACACCCAACCCCAAATTGGAAAGCAAAACAAAAACATTTAAAAAAAATATACATCATCAAATGAAACAAATTCTAGCATTGGCTATGTCCCCAAAATGTACGTCTACCTCTTCATCCCAAGTCCATCAGCTCATTGTCAAGAAGTAGTTAGCCTTCTTCCTCTTGACTACTCTTCATGGAGTTGATCTGTTCTTAAGTCTTTCAAAGTTGGTTGATACAATGTTGATGAAGTTGTGTAAATTGTTCTTGCTCTGATCGCTTCCCTTTGCATCAGTTCATATAAATCTTCTTAGGTTTCATTATTTCTTATGGCACTATAGTGGGTCATTATCATAACTTGATTAACAACCCCTTCACAAAATAGATGAGGGAACTCACCCACAGACAGGTGAAGTAACCATAGCTGGAATTCAGACCTAGGTCTTCCAAAACAGTCGATGAGTTTGGAGCTACAATATGGGGGCACTCTAAGGGGGGAAGGGGGAATGTTGTCCTTTTTTGAAGAAAGGAAACTATTCAAAGCTCCTGGGGGATGTTTTTATACTCTATCCCTGGAATGTCCTCTTTCCCTTTCTTCAGTCATTGAATTCCTACCCATCCTTTAAAGATTATTGCCAATGCCGCCTCCTTCAGGCTGCCTTCTCTTATCCCTAGGATAGTCACACAAAAGAGATCAGAATTGTTCTTCTTGGCCACGGAGGGCAGAGCTAGGAGCAGTGGGATGGGAGATGGGTAGGTAGATTTTGACCTACGTGTAGTAGAGCTGCCCAAAAGTCAAATGGGGCTGCCTTGGGAGATGGCGGATTCCCCATCCATAGATGAATAGAAGAAGAGCCTGGATGATCTCTTATCAGGGAAGCTGGAGGAAGGGATACTCATCCAGGTATGGGCTGCACTACATGGCCTCTTTGGTCACTTCCAACTATGAGATTACAGGATTCTGATTCATTCAGCAACCTCCCCTCTTAGCTCTCAAATGACATTTTGTGTTTTACACCTCTCCAATGTATTCATGATGTAACATCCTGTATTATCATTGTTTGTATTTGGAGCTTATCCCCCTTTACCAAACTGTGAGCTCAACAAGGACAGGAACCAGGTCTTATCAAAGCTTTGACCATGGTGTGGTAGAAATGAGCAATGTATTTTTGAATCAAGGGGACCAAGTTCAAATCCAGACTCTGGGCTCTTACTTCCTGTATCATCTTGGGGCAAGTCACATAATCTCTCTGGGACTTAGTTTCCTTATTAGGAAGGTTTTATGATACCATGAATTTTGAGGATTTTGTGTCTATGGGTCCTGGGTTCAAATCCAGGCCATGGTTCTTACTATCTTATTATATTGGCAAAGTTATTTAAACTCTAATATATAAAATAAGGAGATTGCAACTAGCCACCTTCTAAAATCCTCTTTCAGGTCAAAATTTCTGATCCTTTGAGCTCCTCCAGGGTCCAGCACAGTATTCTTCATTTTAGCCCTTAATAAATATTTGTCTAGAGGAAGGAAGAGAGGTGGGGATAGAGAGAAAAGAAGTACCACCAGAAAGGAAAAAGCGGCATTAGGGGGAAAACTTTGTTTTTGACTAAAGTTTATAGCCTACTTTTTTGGGGGAAAAAATAAAAAGAGTGTGGTTGTTCCCAGTCCAACCCAGAATCCCCAACTGCTGCTGCTTCTGCCCTGGGGCCAGAAGCATCCAAACTAAATGAATTCTGACTTCCTTGGGTTGGCTCTGGCATCCACTCTGGGCTTCTAAGTGTCTCCAGGAAAGGTGCGTCTTCTCTCCCTTCCAGAGGCGTTTGACCACAATTTCCCCAACTGTTGAACAGAAACACAAAGACCTCTTTGCTTTCTGTGTCTCCATATTTGGCAAGGAGAGTTGCTGCTCATCTACCCGTCTCTCTGACTCGATCAAGCCCCAAGTCTTAATTTGTTTTAAAGAATCATATTTAAAAGTAATGCATATTTATGAGGGATTTCAGAATGTAAAGCAATTATATGGCTTGCAATTAAACTTGGAATGGGAATTGAAATATGAATGATTAATTTTCTGTTTGTTTGTGGTACAGTATCTAGGCAAACAGTCAATCAGTGCTTATGTCAATAGTTAGCCCAGGAGAGAAAGTGACACTGGGGATCTGGGCCCATCATCATGCTTGGTGTTTAGAAGCCCAGCGTGAGAGAGATGAAAGATGCCAGCCGATGAATCAGGATTTCTGGGGCACTTACTCTGTGCCCAGTGCTGTATTAAGTTCTCTAGGGAATGGGGCTACAGCCTGGATTTGAATCCAGGGACTCTAAACCCAAAATCCAGTTTCTCCTGGGATGATAGAGAATAGGTTTCTGAATATCGAAATGTGCCTGGATTATAATAGGTAGGGAATGGAATGGAGTCAGGCAACCTGAGTTCAAATCCATCTTCAGACACTTGCTAGTCATGTGACCATGGGCAAGTCACTTAACCCTATTTGCCTCAGTTTCCTCATCTGTAAAATGAACTGGAGAAGGAAATGGCAAACCCCTTCAGTATATTTGCCAAGAAAACCCCATGGACAGTATAATCCATGGGGTCTCAAAGAGTCAGACATGACTAAGCAACAAAAGCAATAATCCCCATTTTACAGAAGAGGAAACCAAGGCAGGCAGAGGTTAAACTACTTGCACAAGGTCATGCAGCTGACAAGTTTTGATGATGGGATTCAAGTGTGGATGCCACACACAAGTATCGAATACGGATTTACTCAGAGTCATACAGGGCAAAGCTGTCATTTGAGTCTTCATCCTCTGACTCCCTTTCCTCTGCATCATAGCACTCTTCCCTGCCTCCAGGGGCAGCCCTCTAGCCCCTCTTTCCTGCTGCCTCTTTGCCATATGTGGCCTGGTTTGTGGAAGGAAGAGTGGTTTCTGTCAGGGGCACAGGGTCCTCAGATAACACAAAGATGGGAGAAGGTGGTGGAGGGAGTGATTCGGGGCAGGGCACTTGCATTGGGAGAAGATGATTGAATGCCTCAGGGAGCTGCATAGAGCCAGCCTACAGGGACAGCTTGAGCTTTGAAGGCGTCCTGGAGAATCCCAAGGCCTAAGCAGGCAATATTTGGAAAGCAGATTTAAAATGCCATGTGGATCAGCGAGGATGAAGATGGCATATCAAAGAACCTGCCTTCTAAAGGTCTTCCAGGTGTAAAGTGCAAGAATTCTAAAGACACAAATAATCATAATAACGGACGTTTAATACATTATATTAAACTTACAAAGTCCCTTCTGTAGATCAAAATTTTTGAGTCTCATAAGACAGAGAGTAGTTCTTACCAATATCATAATTCCCATTTTACAATAAGAAAACTAAGTCACTCAGCTCAGTGCTCTTAACCTGGAATCATGAGCCACATCTTTGGAGAGATCTCGGGATCGGTGAGCTTGGTGGGAAAAAAATAGCATTTCTGTTTTCACTAACCTATAAATAAAATTCAGCATTGCCTTCAATTATGACTTTTTAAAAATTCTTAATTAGAAAGCAGGGTCCATAAGCTCCAGCAGATCATCAGAACTGGTCCATGAAACAAAACCCTCATGAACTGTGCTCTAAACAGCTAAGTGATTATTGTTGTTCATTCGTTTTGGTAATGCAGCATTCTTCATGACCTTGGGGTTTTCTTGGCAAAGATATTGAAATAGTTTGCCATTTCCTTCTCCAGCTCATTTAACAGATGAGGAACCTGAGGCAAACAGGGTTACATGACTTGCCCAGGGTCACACAGCTAAGCGTCTGAGGGCTGGATTTGAGCTCAGGTCTTCTGATTAGAGCACAGCATCAGGTGATTTTTCTAGTCATTCAGCTATTTGAACCCACATCTCTCCTGAGTCCAAGGCCAGTGTCTCTCACTAGACCACAATAAAGAAAATTGGATTTGGAGTCAGAAGGCTTAGGTTCAAATCTTGCCTTTTTCTGCTTTCTAATTAAATGACCTTGGACAGGTCACTTAACCTGGTTCTCAGTTTTCCTCATCTATAAAATGAGGTAGTTGGGTTCCGTGACCTCTGAGGTCCCTTATAATTCTTTCTCTATGGTCCTGTGATCCACAATCCTACAAGCAATCAAAATTCTGGGCACCGATGCAGAGGGAGGGAGGGAGGAGAGATAGTGAAAGCTTCTGCTACCTTATTTCAAGTCCTGAGAAGTAGCCTCTTCCAGGAAGCCCTCTCTGACTCTCTAAAGTGAATATGGCTCCTCCCTCCTCAAATTTCTCTTTGTCTGGACTTCTCACTTGCACAGAGGCAAATCCCAGCTCAGCCATTTGCTGGCTGTGTGATTATGGGCAAAATATTTATCCTTTCAGAGCCTCGGTTCCCTCATCTGCAAGATGGGACAATAATATTTGCACTACCCATCTGAGGAGGTTGAGAGTTTGAAGACCTTTAAACCCTATATTAACATGAGTTACTAAGTCCACAGTTCCCAAAACTGTAGACCTATAGTTATTGGGGTGGCTAGGTGGCACAGTGAGTAAAGCGCTGGCCCCGGAGTCAGGAGGACCCAAGTTCCATTCCGGTCTTGGACACTTAACACCCACACACAAAAACTAGCCGTGTAACCTTGAGCAAGTTACTTAACCCCAATTGCCCTCCAAAAAGGAAAAAAAAGAACTGTAGTTATTTAAGGATGAAATAAAAATATTTTTTTCTTCCAATTCATGTATATTTTTTCAAATAGCTACTAAGTTGTTAGGACAATTACTCAGTTGCTAGTAAATTGTTTAGACCTAACTATATAATAAAGAGAGCTGTTCGTTATTTCTTTTACTAATTTACTAAGACACCAAGGGTGTTGTGAGCTGAGTAGATTTCAGAAGATTTCAGGCTCTTACAATTAGCATAGGATCATAGTTCCTAGAAGGGACCTTAGAAAGTTTCTAGTACAATCCCCTTATTTTACAGATGAGGAAACT
Organism: Petaurus breviceps papuanus; assembly: GCF_028583685.1. Classification (NCBI taxonomy): domain Eukaryota; kingdom Metazoa; phylum Chordata; class Mammalia; order Diprotodontia; family Petauridae; genus Petaurus; species Petaurus breviceps. The sequence continues at coordinate 25,910,027 of NW_027185804.1, forward strand.
GAGGGTCAGACGTTAAGTATCAAAGGTTAAGTTATCCAAAGTTATGCAAGCAGAAGAGCCAGAATCTGAACCCAGGTTCTCTGATTCCAAATCTCTTCCTCTTTCCACTGTCTCATAATGTCATTCTCCCTTGAATCACGGTTATGTATGCACTCATTCCTTCCACCATTATATGTTCTCCTTGAGAGCAGGGACCGTATCAGTCTTTGCTTCCTGGAGCGTAGAACAGTGCCTTACACAGAGTAGACATTTAATTAGTGTTTATGGAACTGAATTGAAAACTGAACCCCTGCCAAAGGGAGGTCAGGGTGCCAAATGAACGGTTCTGTTTTAGGACAAGCCATAGAGAGGGCGGCTCAGTTCAAAATCAGGTGCATGGAATCCCATTAAGCATAAAGGATCTCACAACCAGATTTCCTGTGTGTCAGCACTTTGCAAGTAAACATTACCCACTAAAGAGACAGCTTTAGGAGGTCTTAGTGGTCAGTTTGCTAAAGAACGTGCTGAGAAGAAACCCTCATCTTTTAATTGTGGAATCTGCCGTACCCCTCAATCTTTCAGGGTCCAGGGCCCCTAGATTTTTTTTTTTTAGCATTTACTCTTAATGTGCCTCCAGAGCTGAGCCGCACAAAATTACTTTGGTCTTAAGAGATATGTTTAATGGGGACTGGCATACAGATTGTAGGAGAAATCTCAGCTCATTAACAAATGTACTAATATAGCAAAAATGATTCTCATAATAAAAATGGATTCTCCATCAATGATTTTTCCCCAATAACCTTAAATATATGAGGCACAGAATCATATCTATAAAAAAGGATTATAGTAGACTTCCTTTCCTAGGCATAGTTGGGCATACATGAACCCCAGGCCATGTGGATTTCCCAACTCTTAGTAAAGAGAGAAATGGACCAACTTTGATCAGAGAGAAGTTGGAGCAGGGGAGAGGGGCATCCCTGGTTCTTCTGTATTTCATCTACCTTTGACAAAATTGAACCCCAGAGCAAATTTCCAATTCAATCCATTCCTGACCCATGACTCTACAGGAAAAGAAGAGAGGAAACAAAAACTTATAAAAGTAGAATTTCTGAAGGACCTGACTGAAGCAATGCCTACTCATTGTAATCAAACTAGTTCACATGCCCTCAGTCAAATCCCCTCCCAAGATTGCTCCTTAGCTCCATCTCTAAAAGTGATGGTTTCTCTTAGTGCAAGCCCTGCCAGCAGAAGGCAGTTTGGAACAAGGAGAATTAGACCCCCAATAAATCAATAGAGTTCATCTTACTCAGGCCAGTCCATGTGACACCTTGGGAGGGGTCCACATCTCTGGATCAAAGGGATCTTGCCCTTTATTTATGCTAGAAAATCATCCTCTCAATTCCATTATTCATAGTCCTTCTGTACTGGCAGAAGCTGGGAGAAAGCAGGGATGGAAAAACTATTTTATTATCCCTTTCTCATTCAACATTCAACCAGCTTGGAGGCAGCAGTCCATAAATTAATATATTAGCAGACAGGATGGATTTAGGAACATCTCATAAAAATATAGGTGCCTTTTCTCACCAAACGGTCAACATCCCTGTTGAAACAGGCAAGATGTTGAAGACCTTACAACCATGAGAAGCATCAGTCCCCAAGGAAGTGGGCCTCAAGTGGCTGAGTGGAGGAATGAGAAATAGATGACAGAAATCTCCAGGTGCCAACGCTGGGAGGCTACCGGAAGCCATGTCAGACCCTGGGAGCGCCACTGGCAATGTGCTAGCCATTCATTGGCATCCTTCCTAAAGAAAGCAAGCGAGAGACAGGAACTCAGACTAAAAGTGGATTAAATTCTAAAGAAAGACAAAGATGGTACTTGCAAGTTGCAAATTAATTCCTTTTCTATGCCATGATCATTTGAAGAAGAAACTTGGCTTTTGTTTTTCCTGGACGTTACTGTATTTGGAGAGAGAGAGAGAAAAGCTTAGCTCCCTCAAGCCCCAGAAGCAGACTTTGGGGTTTCAGGTACTGACCCAAGAGAATCTGCCTTCAAGTACGTTGATTATATCCATCTGCTTCATAAGCATTGAGTGAGAGCCACCCCTGCCCCCAAGCATCTGTACCTTTCTAGGAAGCAAAATCCTATTCTGAGGAAAACCAATTTAAATAATTCCAACCAAGGCACATCCATAAAAGCATTTGAGAATCCTTCTGCCTTCTTTTTGATAACTCATAATGTGCCTGTCTGAAGCACCTGCCTAACATCCACACTATGCCAGGCACTCTGGGAGGTACACAAGGGATATCATAAGATTATGAGCCCCCCAAGGAATTTGTAATCCAAATGAGGGAGAGGAGACATGAAATAATCAGAGAACAAGAGAGTATATAATGTGCCTAATTATGTAGTACGGACAATAAAATGCAAAAGATGTTAAAAAAGGGAAAAAATTAGGGTGAACAGTCAGCAATTACTTATTGGGGACTGTTGACCAGAATCACCCAGGATGGCTTTGTGTGAAGGTTGTCAGGCTTGATGATAGAGTTGGAAGGTACCTCCAGTGACAGTGTAGTCCAGGGATAGGGAAAGTGTGGCCTCGAGGCCACATGTAGCCCTCTAGGTCCTCAAGTGCAGCCCTTTGAATCCAGACTGTGTGCCCTCGAGGCTGCAGGTTCCCCACCCCTGAATTCTAGTCTATCCTGTGCTTGGGGGAAAAAAACCTCTTTGCATCCTACTTCGCAAATGTTCTTTTGGCCTTCTTTGCATGAAGATTTCCAATGGGTGGAAGCCTACTGCTTCTTGGAGTCAGTTTCTCTGACTCTAAAGACAGTCTTTGTTCTACTCTACTAGGGTAGGAGTATGTAACTAATTGTTGAAGGGTGAGAATGGCATTCCAAGTAGGGAAACAGCATGCACAAAGGTACTGAAGTAGAAATGGCTGTGGGTAATCATGCAAAAAGATGGACAATCCTTCTCTGTGTACCATGGATCCTGTCTTTTCTCATCTTCTCTAGCAGATTTGCTCCTGCTTTCATTCCCACTCTTTCTAATCTTCAGGCTCTCCCTATCTACTGGCTCATTCCTTCCCCATTGCCTTTAGTCACACTCATGTTCCCTTCATTCATAAAAACTCTCATTTGATCTGACCATCCCCCCTAGCTATTGTCCAGCATCTTTCCTCCCCTTCTCAGTGAAACTCCTCGAGAAAGCCGGTAACTCTTCCTTCTCTCACTTTCTTCTGAATCCTCTACAGGTTCTTCCCACTCCAAATTAATGATTGCTTAGATCTAATGACCTTCTCCCAATCCTACTCCTTCTTGACCTCTTGACAGCCTCTCTTCTCTCCCCCTACCTGTTTGTCTAGGTCATGCCCACTAACAACAGGTGTCCCTCAAAGCTCTGTCCTGGGCTCTCTTCTCTTCTCCCTCTATTTTATGTCTCACTTGGTGATCTCATCAGCTCCCATGGATTCAGTTATCATTTCAAAGCATATATCTCTATGTCCATCCTCTCAAGCTTCATTCCTGCATCAAGAAATGCCTTTGGGACATCATGAACTAAATGTCCCATAGACATCTCGAGCCCAAGATGTCCAAAACAGAATTCGTTATTTTACTCCCCTCATTCATCCCCTTTACCTCAACTTTTCTGTTACCATGGAGTGTGCCAAGTGTCATTCTCAACTCCTCATTCTTACTCAACCCACTTATCCAATATGGTGCCAAATCTTTTCATTTCTATCTTTGTAACATCTCTCATGCACATCCCCTTCCCTCACACAAAGACCATCCTGATATAGGCTCTCACTGCATCTTACCCAGATTATTGCACAAGCCTTCTAATTGGTGTCCCTGCCTCAAGTCTCTCCCTAGTATAATCCATCCTCCACTTGCCTGCCAAAATGCTTCTCGTAAAGCACCTGTCTGACTGTCATCCCCCATTCCCACTCCATGTCCTCGAATCCAACACAAGTTACTCTGGCATTTAAAGCCCTGCTACAGTCTGGCTCCTTTCTACTTTTTGATTCTTCTTACACATCAGTCCTCCTCTCCATGTATCCTTTGATCCAGCAGCGCTGGCCTGCTTGCATTTCTCACTCATCACACTCCATCTCCTAGCTCCATACGTGTATAATAGCTCTGCCTTGTGCATGGAATACTCTTCCTCCTCATGTTTACCTCTTGGCTTCTCTGGCTTCCTTCAAGACTCAGCTTAAATCCATCTTTTTTGGGATGCCCTTCCTGATCCCTCCCAGATGCCAGTATCTCCCTCTTTGAGGTCCTCTTTCATCTACTCTGTGTATATCATGTGTCCTACCTAATTACTGACATACCTTCCTTATTAGAAGTTTTCCTTGAGGGTAGGGACTGATTTTTGCCTTTCTTATCTCCCCAGTGCTCGGCACAGTGTTTGGCACAAAGTAAACGCTTCTGAGCTACTTGTTGACCAGTCTGATTGGACATTTAATGAGATAGGTTTGGAAAATTCAAGTGAAACAAGAGAAGGAAAGGCCTTGAATGACAAATATAATTTGGACTAGAATTCATAGGCAGTGGGTAGGGGCTTTTTGTAGGTCTTGAGTAGACAAGTGACAGGAAAAACGGGGGCATCTTTTATGCATTCTCATTTATGCAGTAATTTCACTGTCATGTAAAGAAAGCGTCTGCCATGTAAAGGAATGTCCTAACCCTGCCCCATCTGGGGACTGGTGTTAATCTCTCAGCATCCTGAAGTAGTCATTGGCCATTCCCATGTTTTGTTTTGTTTTTTCCCTTCTTCCAAGTCACAGGAAATCGTGCGGGGCATATCTCAAATGGAAATTCACATTTCTGCTGGTGACTTAATAGTATCATTGGTCAATTTGGGGCGGGGGAGGTGGGCTCGAAAAGAAGAGGGTCTATTGCTGTAGCTTCCTGGGTCCCTCAGCTTAGTGCTTGTAATAATAGCCTTTTCCTACATTATAGCAAAATCATCTTAAGGCTAGAGAATAAACACAGGTAGTAAGAGCCCACCACAGATGCTACAGCACCACTACCAAATGAGCCTTGGTAGCCCAAATGTCAGGAGAGGAAGCTGAAATAGGTCCTGATGTGACATCCATCTTTACTGTAGGGTTAGGGAATGCAGCCTGGGACTTTCCCCCAGGACTCTGTATCCCAGAGAGCTGCTTCAAGTGCAGACCCAGAGCCTGTGGAACTCAGTGCAGAGTTGGGGATAGGGGGCAGCAGGAGGGATGAACAGAAAGCACACCAAGGAATCTGGAGGAGTGATGCTCTTCCTGCATCCTCCTGGTGAAATCCACCCAGGCTTGGGCCAAACATTGATGGAGATAGCATGTGTTGTTGGCACTGAGGCTTTTGTTGAATGATAATATTTTGTATTTATGTAGTAACTGCCTTCCAAGTGGCAGAGCTGTTCATAGTCCGTATTGTATTGATTTTCTGAGTCTTTTGCCTGGAGATTGATTCAGGGCTCATATTAATGGGCCTTTTACAGATGAGGCAGGAACAGGTTATGAGACTAGCCATGGGTCAGAGCTATAACCAGCACGGGGGAAATAGGGCTTTGACCCATGTGGGGGAGGGGAATGGGGGCAGGGAGGGGGAGAATGGTATTCCTGCTTGCCAGCACCACCATTCCCATGTTTGTTCTTGCTAACCCATTCAGTATACCCACCCTAAAGTCGCTCATGCCTCAGAGTCCTGTCACTGTGATGAGGGCAGCCTTCCTCCCACAAGGATAAGGGTCTGATCACCTCTTCTTTTAGTGTGACAGTACATGTGATTGTCTGTCCTCCATGGCCACCACCACCCCCACACCCAACACCAACCTTCCTTCCCCTTAAACACCTGCAATTTTTGTCTCAGGTGCCAATCTTCCGATTGCACCTCTGACATGATCAAAAAGCAAATTAGAAAAGCCTGTTCTGTTTAATGAAAAAGGAAGATAGGCTGTTTGGATATTACACCTGTTTCAATTATTTAAAAATGTGGGGAGAAGAACCCTATTTCTTGCTTAAAATTTGATGTTTGGCTGAATGGACATTATATGAATAGATACAGTTGAAAATATGCTGGGTTCAGGGGCAGGAGAGTGGGTTTGAACCCTGACTGAGCCACAGATCATATGTCCTCTGGACCTCTCATCTCCTCATCTTTAAAATGAAGAGACCAAATTAGATAATCTCTTATGTCTCTTCTAACTGTAACTCTATGAGCCTGTGACGAAACATGACTTTATTTTGGCCTTTAATTATTGCTTAAAATGGCCCTATGACTGTGAAGTTATGATACTTTGTGCATTTAAATGAATTCATTTAAATGTAAATTATCATCAAACAGTTTGGTTGGTTGTATTATTGTCCATTATTAGCTTTTTTGTAAGGTTGTTTCTGAATCCACCCCATCGCCGTTCCCTGCCATAACCCATAGAATTTAGAGCCAAAAGAGGCCTTCTAATTCTTTGAAACTGTTTACCATTTCAATTCCAACTTTAGGAGTGTCTTGGGTACATTTGTAAACTTGTCATGGGACCAAAGGAGATGAAAAACTCCCTCCCCAAAAACAAATACATAGACCCAATCTTGAACTATTGATTAACATAGATTGTAAGAGCTGGACAGGGCCTTAGAGATCAATCGTTTAATCAATCAATAAGCATTTGTTAGTTGGGTAGACTGACACCGTGCTAAGTGCTGGGGATGTGATAGAAACCCGAAACAGTCCCTGTTCATGATGTTTTACTTGGGGCAGGGCACAGATACACATCAGCATTGAATTCAAATATTGGAAAACCTGGTTACTAGTCCCAGCAATCCCTCTGTCTGTGTGACCTTGAGCAGGTCACTTGCCTTCTGTGGACCTCAGTTTTCTCATCTATAAAATGAGACTATTGAATTCGATGTCTCTAAGGTCGTGGGAGCATGTGATGAGAGAGATCTTAGAGAGGAATGAGTCCAAGCCTTCCCTTTTACAACTAAAGGTAACAGTGACCCAGATAAAGGAAATGAAGAAGTGCCTCCAGTCACGCGAGCAGCAAAGAAGAGATTCAAATCCAGGTCCTCCTGACTCTAAATCCCAGTTCTCTTGCCACTCCACCACTAAAGTCATAGAATCACAAATTGTAGCTGGGAGGGACTTTAGATGCTATAACATCCAAGTCTTTTTACAGATTAGGAAACTGAGGCACAGACAGATGAAGGGGCTTGTCCAGTCACCCCAAGAGGGAAGATTGATGTATTAATATTTATTGAATAAGCAAAATGTTTGAATCATTGAATGCAACTGGCAGAAAAACTTTATCTCTGACTTCTAAGAGCTTCCTCTTTCTCATTCCACCCATCACTGTCTTTTTTTTCCTCGAGTCTTGAGGGTTGTGCAAAGCCTTTGTTTAAAATATGTAGCAGCACCACCTAGTGTCTGCTCAGCACCTCTAGGCTCCTTCCCTTCCTTCCAATTCATTCCTTTGTTGAAATGGACCAAGTCGTGGAGGACTTTGCCAGCATCAGGAAAGGAAGCAAAATCTGTACTCACAGGTGGCTTTCAAAGAACACCATGGAGATAGTTGTCTCTTCCCATTAGATGCTGTTCTTTTTGAGTGATAATCCCTTTGGAAGACTGCAAGTGAAAGCTGTTTCATTAGCAGTTGGGACGGCATGTCCTTTCAAACGCAGGCGGGGTGAGAATTCTTATGAACCTAATATTAAGCTCTTCAGCAGCAATTTTGCCAAGCCGTTTTTAAAGAAAAGCAGAAGGCAGAAAAGAAGGAAGGAAATCTGGTGAAGAGTTCTCTTGCCAAGTCTCCGCCACCTCCCACTGCAGATTGCATGTAGATACCAGTCATTTTAAAAACTGTAAAGGCATGTGGTAAATGCTGGTTAGGGCTCAGACTGGGCCATTAGCATCCTGTTTCCCCCATGTGTCCCTAGACCCCTGCAACTCACGGCTGCTCTGATCCTTGTGGCCATGCATCATTCTTACTAATGTGGTTCAATACATTTTGTTTATTGATTGTTAAATGTTATTGCTGCCTTTTGGGGGTTTTAAATACCAGAGTCATATCCTCTTTACCCGCCCCTACTCCACTGAACCCTCCTGTGTAACAAAGAAAGACAAAGCAACTTTCTCTGATAAGATATTTGATAGTCCCTTCCTCTACCAAGAGGAAAGAAATAAGTTTCATCATCTCTCTTCTGCAAATTTCCTTTTAGGTGAATGTGTGACCCTGGGCAAGTCACTTATTCCCTACCATCCTAGTTTCCTGGTTTGTAAAATGAGGAGTTTGGATGAGTTGGCCTCTAAAGTCCCTTCCAGCTCTGATCTATGATCCTATAATTCTGCTCACCTGGAAGGCATTTACCTGCAGGGGAGAGTGAGGAGGACAGAAAGGACTAAAGGCAGCATGGAATCAGAGGACTGGGGTTTGAATCCTGACCCTATCATTTACTCACTTTGTGACTTTAGACAAGTCACTTAGATTCTCTAGACCTCAGTCTCCTAATCTGTAAAATGAGAGTTGGGCTAGGTGACCTCTGTTTCCTCCCCATTTTGTTCCATGGGCCCTGCAGTTAACCTCTGCGAAAGGAGTTGGGTGGAAAACCAGACCCACTTGCTGTTTAATAGGAATGCCCAACCAGGATAACAGAATCTCTTCCTGGCCTGCTGCTTCCCATTGTTAAAGCAAATTTGCTCATTCTCTTTTTCCCTCCCTGACGTATTCATCCTCTGATTTCCCTTAATCAAAAGATCCCTCCGCTCAGCCTGACAACCTTTGATTTGTACTGTAAGGGGAAGAGTACCCAAGACTGGATTCTTAGGTGGTCCCCAGTGGATGAAAACTGCAGGCTTGCTGGGCCCTGGGAAATACATTAGCTTGGCCAGCACCGTGAGATGATTGAGTGGAGTGGTAACGGGAATGGCAAAGACTCCTTTGTCTTTGCTCTCTTCCTTTCTTCCTGTTGCCTTATTTAAAGTGTGTGTGTGTGTGTGTGTGTGCGTTGTTGTTGTTGTTGTAGGAGGGAGGGCTATGGACTGTTCAGTGTGTATATGGATCCAGCCAAAAGAAGGGAGACATTTCACAAAGACCTGCTATTTCTGAACCACATTGGTAATGAGAACCTATCACCACTTTAAGGTTGATCCCAGTTCTAAGGTTTGCTGCTTGCCCAATTCACAGTGGTCATAGGGTTCAACTCTTACCTCTGACATCGCCTTTGTGATCTCGGAGAAGTCAGTTAATCTCCCTGGGCCTAAGTTTCCTTTCATGTAAAGTGATTCAGTTGGCCCAGGTGACCTCCACTCCTCCCCCGCCCAGCCCTAGACCTGTGCTTCTGTGCTCTAAATGCCTTATTTTGCAGAGGAGGACCCTGAAGCCCGGAGGGGCTTATATCTATGTCCCTAGCATTTAGCATAATGCCTGGAACACAGTAGGTACTTATTAAATACCTATTGAGATTTTTATGTGTATTTGTGTATAGGCTAAAAGTCAGGAGGAACTAAAGGCATACACACATATTACTAGCTGCATGACCCTCAGCAAGCAGATCTGCCTCTCTGGGCCTCAGTTTCCTTACCTGTAACAATGGTCTCTGAGGTCCCTTCCAGCTTTCAGTCCTTGATCCTATAAATATTTCTTCCTGCTGTTCAACCTGGCACATGTTGATACAACCAGTAGGCGCTTTATAAATGATGAGGCAGTCCTGAGAAGAAGGGATAAGTTCTACTTGCTTCTTTCTACCAGCACCTCCTTCTTTCAGGTCAGAATAAAGGTATGGGAAAAACTTTGATGATAGATTGTGCATCCTTGTCCCTGGGAACATGTGAAGCATTTTATCCTTTCTCCTTTAATGACAAATCACAGAGGAGCCTTTTTTCAAGCTCTCAGCCTTCAGGAGCAGCATCCTTCAGAGTGTTTAATTGGATTGTCCCTTATTATGCCCCAGGACCTTAGCTGGGTAAGGCTCTCAGCCACAGCCCTGGACCTTTCATATTTTTGTAGTAATAAGATCTGTTCCTCTTGATCATATTAGCCAGCATTTTCAGCACATAATAGGTATTTAACAAATGCTTGTTGGAGGTGATAAACACCTCTCGGTTCCCTAGACTCTAAGACTCTATATAATTTATAGAAGAGTCACCGTTTGGCATTGGAGGAAGGAGTTCCTATCTCTGGAAGTTCCATACATTAATTAAAATCCCAAGTCTCCAGCTTTACCATTATCATTATCATCATTACAGACTTCTACTCAGATTGAGTCAGGGGCAGGACCAAGGATAGAGCTCAGAAACCTTAGATCATCACAGGCACCTGGTGCAGACCTCATTTCAGAGTTTTGAGGTTCAAATTAGATCATGTACACAGAGCACTTTGCAAATTGTAAAATGCTTTATAAATATCTGTTATTATTACTGCTGCTATTACAGATGAGGAAACTGGGGCCCCCAAAGAGGGACCCCTGACTTCTGACCTGGGCTCACTTCTAACATTACCTCATTCTGTGCCCCACCCCACCCCAGTTACACAGTACTGAGGATGGCCCAGGAGAAACTGCCTTCTCTTTCTCGGTTGGCATTTCTATGTGCTTATTTAATACCTCCCTGCTACAGCAGATCCAAGGCATCATTCTTCTTGTGAAGGAAACCCCTTGACAAACACACACTTAAACTGAAGGACTCATGGTTCAGTTTTTACCCACCTGTCACCAATAACAAAACCACACAAGACGTATTTTGCCTCTTGTAACCCCTGACCGAATTTGCAGACCACCACCATTTCCCAGTGATTGAACAAACATAGTATTTTAGAGTAAAAAAAGGCTAGGTTTTGGAGAGGTAAGCTCTAAATCCAGTATCCTCGACCAGAATACTGAAATCAGCAGGTTCCAACCATCCCCTCATCTTGAAACAGCCAGGATCACAGTATCATGTGGTTTAGGGAGAGTTCAAAGGTTCAAGAGGGTATTTCAGCTGTGCA
>NW_027185804.1:25920987-25952883 GCF_028583685.1 Petaurus breviceps papuanus
TGGTTTAGGGAGAGTTCAAAGGTTCAAGAGGGTATTTCAGCTGTGCATGGATGCCATTAGTTGATAAGCTGTGTTGATGTGTGATGTGATGAGCCTGTGTTGGTAAGCTCTTTGTGCCCACAGACATCATAGCAGGTCAATACGATCCATGCTCCCGATTTCTATGATAAATAAGTATCATTATGACCTAATTAGCAAGGCTCATATTTGGAATGGATAAATAGCCTCAACCCCCCCCCACCCCCGATATGGAGCCACTTATGTTAAGATTCTCAAATGAGGTCCTTGTCTGTTGCATAAATGAAGAAGAAGAAAAACATCCATTTAAATATTTATTTGCTCCAGTGAAGGGTAAACCTTTCTTCTGTGTTAGATTTCTGTAGCTAGGCTTTTCTCATTAATGTTGTGTGTGTGTGTGTGTGTGTGTGTGTGTGTGTGTGAGAGAGAGAGAGAGAGAGAGAGAGAGAGAGAGAGAGGGCAAATATCATAATAACATTCAGTTGTGAGCACAGACTAAGGACCAGCCTTGCCATTGGAGGATGAAATTTATTCAGTAACCCCCAGCATGGGGATGCGATATCCTCCTATGATTTGTGGCAATGGTTGACATGCCAGCCCTAGCTGGTATTAATTTGTCTTAGAATTTAGACTGGTGACCTGGGTTTCTAGACCCATATCCATTAAACCTTGGCAGCGGTCCTCTGGTAACTCAGTTTTTCCACTTTAAGACTCCATTACTTCTGGGCTCTGTGATTGGGTCAGTATGATTATTCCCTCCAACAATTCAGATCTCTGACTCTCTATAAAAATGAATGAAGCAAATTCTCTTCACAAATTGTAGGGGGCTCAAAGATTCATCTGGAGTTTATTAATAGTGTATATAGCACTACTGAAACATTCCCTCATGTAAAAAGGATACAAGGAAATGTGTGCCAGATTAATCCTTTTAAGGCATAGTTTGTTTACATCATTCTACTATTTGTCAACCTTCTTTAGCTCCCCACTATCCTTCAAATATCATCCAGACTCAGTAGCCTTCCATAGCTTGACTCTCCGCAGCTAACTCCCTTTATATACACTGTATTCTAAGTAGATGGTACTATGAACATGGTATAAGTTTTCCCACTTTCTTGCCATTGCTCACACTTTTTGTTGTGCCTGGGATGTCATATCTTCTCTGTCTCTTTGTTAAACTCCATCTCTCAAAGCCTATCTCAGATTCCCAATTCAAGCCTTCTTTGATCTCTTTCTACTGAATCCATCAGGATTTTATAAACATTCAAAATATTCTATTTTTGTTGTTGTTTTGCTTACAGTTATTTGTGTCTGTGTTTTATCTCTTTGCTAGTGTAAGCTCCATCAGGTCAGACACTTTTTTATCTCTTAATTCTCCATAACCCCTAATACTGTACTATCGCATATGAGGACAGAAGAGACATAACTGGGAGTTAAGATGGCGGAGTAGAAGCAGGACCTCCCTGCTGCTCCGGGTTCCACCTTCCCCAATCCATGTAAAAAGGGATTCTGAACGAACTTTGGAGCTGCAGAACCCACAAAATGACACAGAGAAGCTAACCTCCCACTGAGGACACCCCGGCAGGCCAGCAGGAATCGGCCAGGAATCCCTGCACTCTGGGAGCTAAGCCCAGCTCCACACCAAGGCTTTAGCCCCAGGGCAGGCCTGACCAGCCACTGGCCGGAGGGACTCCAGATCAGCAGCAGCTGTGGCCATTTCCAGATTTATCAACACATACATGCAAAGTGAGAGGTCAGTGCAGTCTGGACTTTGGGACCCAGTAAGTGTAAGTGCATGGTGCTGAGACGCCGGCACAGACAGCACCACATGGCAGCTTCAGCTCCTGGCCTGCAGAGTATAGTGGGACCAAGCACCAGTCTGAGGGGTAATCACTCTTGCTTTAACCTGCTTGGATCTGGATTGCAGTCTAGGGTAGAGGTCCTAGGGTGTGTGTCCAGCTTGCCAGAGCGTGTGGAGACCTCAGAGAGGGCACCCATCTAATACCTCCGGCAGTTGAGAAAACCCCAGCATTTGGGACGAAAGCTCCCCTGTCTGGTGGCAGAGTCCTACTGTGGCAAAAAGCTCAGGGGTCAAGGGACTGAGGGGCGACATGACCAGGCAAAGGAAACAAAGCAGACCGAAGATTCCAACATTAGACTCCTATTTTGGGGACAAAAAGGAGCAAAGCATGGAACAGGAGGAAGACAGTGAAGTCAGAACTCCTGCACCAAAAGCTTCAAAAGAAAATACGAGCTGGTTACAGGCCATAGAGGACCTTAAGAAGCAGATAAGAGAAATGGAGGAAAAATTGGGAAGAAAAATGAGAACAATGCAAGAAAATTATGGAATGAGAGTCAACAGCCTCACTGGGGAAAATAACACCTTAAAAATAGACTAACTCAAATGGCAAAAGAGGCTCAAAAAGGCAATGAGAAGAATGCCTTAAAAAGCCAAATTTGCTAGATGGAAAAAGAATCTCAAAAGCTCACTGAGGAGAATCATTGCTTCAGAATAAGATTGGAGCAAATGGAAGCTAATGACTTTATGAGAAATCAAGGTGCTGTTAAAGAGATCCAAACAAATGAAAGAATAGAAGGCAATGTGAAATGTCTCATGGGAAAAACCACTGACCTGGAAAATAGATCCAGGAGAGATCATTTAAAAATTATTGGACTACCTGAAAGCCATGATCAAAGTAAGAACCTAGAAATCATCCTCCAGGAAGTTCTCAAAGAAAACTGCCCTTATATTTTAGAACCAGAGGGCAAAATAGAGGTTGAAAGAATCCACCAATCACCTCCTGAAAAAGATCCTAAAAAGAAAACTCCTAGGAATATTATAGCCAGGTTCCAGAATACCCAGATTAAGGAAAGAATATTACAAGCAGCCAGGAAGAAACAATTTGAATATTGTGGAAACACAATCAGGATAACCCAGGATCTGGCAGCTTCTACACTGAGGGATCGAAGGGCTTGGAATATGATATTCCAGAGGGCAAAGGAGCTGGGATTAAAACCAAGAGTAACCTACCCAGCAAAACTGAGTATCATGTTTCAGGGGAAAATATAGTCATTCAGTGGAGTAGAGGACTTTCGAGCATTCTTGCTGAAAAAAACAGAGTTGAATAGAAAATTTGACATTCAGATACAAGAAGCAAGAGAAGCATGAGAAGGTAAACAGGGAAAAGAAAGTATAAGGAACTTATCAAAGCTGAACTATTAACATTCCTACCTGGAAAAACGATAATTGTAACTTATGAAACTTTTCTCAGTAGTTGAAGGGAATAGAAATATGTATATATATTTGTCTATATATGAGGGTATATGGGCATATGAATACATATGTGAATGTGTGTATATACGTTTATAGGTATACATAGATAGAGGGCACAGGACCAATTTAACAGGAAGGGATGATACTTAAAAGGTGAAAGTAAGAGGTGAGAGGAATATGAGAGGAGATAGGGAGAGACAGAATGGGGTAAACTATCTCATATAGAAGAGGCAAGGGAAAGTGGTTACAATGGAGGGGAAGAATAGGAAGGCAAAAGGGAATGGGTCAACCTTATTCCCATTGAATGTGGCTTGAGGAGGGAATGAAATACACACTAAATAGGGTATCTCACTCTCCAGGAGAGTGGGGAGGGGGGAGGAGATGAGAGGGAGAATGATGGAAGGGAGGGAAGAATGGGGGGAGGGAAGTTGGAAGCACCCACTTTTGAAAAGTGACGGGATCAAAGTGGAGAATAGAACAAGTGGGAGGTGGGAGAGGAGGGAGGGAAATATAATCAGTCTTTTACAATATATCTACTATGTTACTGTTTTGCATTAGCCACACATGTACAACCTGTACTGAACTGCTTATCTTCCCAGTAAGGGTGGGTGCCAAGGGAGGAAGGGAATGAATCTGGAATTCAAAGTTTTAAAATCATATATATATATATATATATATATATATATATATATATATAATATATATTATATATGTACTGTTATTAATACTATTTTACATGTATTTGGTAAATAAGACATACAGGCACTGGGGCATAGAGATCCACTGGAAAAGTCAAAAGGGGTATGGGAGAAAATATGGGAGAGAGCAGATTGGAGGAGGGGATATTCTGTGGGACTGCTATTTTGGGGCATCGGGTAGGGGGAAAATGGGGACAAAATTTGTAACTCAAAATCTGGCGGAAATAAATGATGTAAATCAGAAGTTAATAAAGCACTTGAAAAAAAGGAGAGACATAACTGGGCAGTAGGTCATGTGCAGATGATCTGAGCATTTTAATGAACCACAGGTTCAATGTAAGTTAATAACACAACATGATGTCCCAAAGAAGCTGATGTGACTTTGGCCTGCATTCAAAGGGGTAGTGTATCCAAAATAATTGAGGTGGCAGTCCCACTGTGCCCTTGGGAGACCATCTCTGTGACCAGATTTGGGCACCATGTTTAAAGAAAGACATGGGCTAACTGAAGCAGGCCCAGAACAGAGCCATTGGGATGGAGAAGGGACTAGAAAGTATGACAAATGAAGTTCCATTGAAGAAACTAGGAAGACTTAGCCTAGAGAAGAGAAGGCCTACATGATGGTGGTCTGTAAGTATTTGAGGAGCAACTATGGGCAAGGCCCTAGACTGGTCCTGCTTGGCACCCAGGTGTTAGAACAGAGTCGTGAGTGGGTAGAAGTTGCCCATAGGCAGATTCTTGCTTCATGTCAGGAAATATGTCCTAATAATCAGAGCTCTCCCAAAGCTATCCCTTTCCTATTGGAGGAGGTATTGGGTTAACAAGAGCAATAGAATTTGTGTAGCCCTTTAAGATTTTCAGAGCACTTTACAAATATCATCTCATTTTACCCCACAACAATGTTGGTAAGCTACATGCTGTTAATATCCTTTTTACGGATGAGGACATTGAGATAGAGGGTAGTGGACTTACCCAGGATCACATAAGTAGCAAGTGTCTGGGGCTGGATTTGAACTCAGGTGGAGATCTTTGGGCAAATTCCCAATGATCCCTCATTAGACGCATTGTAGAGAGATTTCTTATTCATGAATAAGTCACCTGGCTGCCCTCTGAGGCCACATTCATCCCTGATGTTCTTTTATTCTGATTCTCTTATTGTGTAGCATAGGGTTCTATAAATGCTTTAAGAGTTGAATTGACTAATTGATAGATTTCCCTCCACCTCTCAGGAGGGGTTTGGGGTTCATTTCAATTCAACAAGCATTTATTAGGCACCTATGTGCCAGGAATAATCATAGGCACTGGAGATACACAAAAACCCAGTGAACTTATTTTCTCTCTCAAGGTACTTACATTCTCTTGGGGGAAAACATGTCTACATAGAAGTAAATATAATAATAATTAACGTTTCTGTAGCACTTTAACATTTAGTAAGTGTAAGTGTCTGAGGAAGGATTCAGACTCTGACTTTCCTGACTCCAAAGTCCACCACTCTGTCCACCATGCCGCCTAACTGCCTAGGGATGGGGACAGAGGCTATGGTTGGGAAGGCCCCTACAGTATTCTTAGATAAGGTAGACTCTAAAGAGCCCAGTGTATGTGTGAGTCTGAGGTTGGGCTGTGTGCCACTGCTTGGAAACCAACCTTAAAATCATCTGTCGAGGCAAAGGGGTCAGGATAATACTGAGGGCAGCCTTTGGATGAGAGTATACCAGATGGTTGTTTTTTTTTTTTTTTTAATCACTCCTACCTGAGAAACAGCAGCTTAAAATTTACAAAGTCCAACTGAGATGATCCTGTAATTGTCCAGTCCAAGGCATGCACCATGTTTGGGTGTTTGTGATAGAGGCCGGGAGTGGCCTTCTAAATCTGGTCAAGCTGCCATTCTCTGGAAACTGACACATCGCTCATTAGGCCAAACCCTTGCCAAGGAACAAATGAATAATCACCCAGCAGTGGGAAAGAGGAGGAAACTGGTGTCGGTTTGGATTGTTGGTTTTTTCATTTTCTCTTTTGAAAGCTATTTTTACCACTCCCCAAAATACGGGTGTTTTGTTTGTTCTTTGTGTTTCCATAATCGTCTGTCAAGCTTTGCTTTGGCACCCAGCTAAGGAGCATTTGACTGGGGGCCTGGAAGGATTTGGAACGATTTATACGTTCCCCACCTTTTGAAGTATGAAGTTCATGTTGGTTTGTTTTGTGGAAAAAAAAAATCCCCAGAGCACACAGCAGAGATGAAAGGTGAGAAAAAAGAAATGTCGGATTTGTATGTTACTGCCTTCCTGGGCTGGATGGAGAGGAGGGGTGTGGCAGGGGAGGGGAGCTAGATAGGAGGCTTAGCTTTGGGAATCAGCAGGTACCCTCCTTGGTTTGAGGCATGATCATGACATTCTTTGGAGTGGATCTGATGAGCTTCAGCAAAAGCTTTTAGATGGATGGAGGGGAAAGAATAATATGCTTGGAAGACTCCTAAAGCAGCAGAAGGAGAGAGTAGGAAATGGGGGCTTAGTGAGATATAGATTAATCAATAGACATCTTGGGTAGGAAATCCAAATGGCAATTTCTATGACAATAAATGTATAAAGACAACTCCATCCCTGTCTGTTGAGAATCTGGGTGTGCTGACTTTGCCATTCTCCCAGAGAAGAATATCTTGCAGTCAATAAAAGTTTCTGGGGAGAGAGGAGAAGAATTAGGGAGCTATCTGCATTTTTATAATCAATAAATTGCCATTCAAAACTCCAGGATTGAACCACATTCTGGAATTACGATAATCATGCTGGGGTTTTTGTTTTCATTTTTCCTCTTAAAATCTACTCAAGGCTTAAGTCAATTGTTGGTGAGATATGCCTTCCATAGAATACAGTTGTTGCAAGACAATAGAATATAAGTACTTTGGGTTTAATTAATTTCTTGCTTGACTTTATAATCTCAGCAAGGTGTCCCACTTAGTAGTTGCTCAAGAAATGCTTCTCGATTGATGATTAATTTGATTGGAAAGAAGAAGGGAGTCCCTAGGAAGTACATTATGGCTTTTATTTTTGAAGAAGGTATCAATTTCTGAATTTAATTTTTTTTAAGCTACACAACTGGGGATCGGTTTCCAAGATGCCCTTGGGGTATGCAGGACCAAATGTGTTCATTATTCTAAAAGATATGAATCTTTGCTGCCACCTTCATTGACCCTTAGAACAGGAGTCTCTCAGTCTCTGTGAGTTGTCTTCCTCTGTTAGGAAAGCCCTGTTGAGGTCAGCTAGCTACTATCTTATTTTCTTGCCTTTTTATCCTCAGCACTTAGCACAGTGTCTGGCACAAGATAAACACTTAATAAATGCTTTATCCCACTGTCTTGATAGAGTATGGCTTACTGCTCTTATCTGCCCATTAAGAAAAGTCCAGGCACCTCCATTCATCCAGCCTGGCCCTGGTTGGGGCTGTTGGAGCTGTTCCATGCCCCAGAGGTTGTGTGAGACCTTTGGTCTGTAACTTCCAAGTCCTTCTTGATAATGGAAGAAACTACCCCTTCAGCAATGGCCAAGTCTTCTAGTACCAAAGGAGAATGAGGCCAAATGAAAAGAGTTCAGCTGTCAGTTGAAATCTGATGCTACTGTTGAAAGCTATGGTGAATTTAGATGGTGTTTTGGATTTGAGGGATGATAATTCAATGATATTTGAATAAATATTTTACAGATGCTGATTTTTACATGAATTTAACTTCCCAATGACTCCTCCATCCTTCTCCCTGGAACCCTGCCTTATAACAAAGAAGTGTAGTCAAGCAAAAGAAACCAACAGTGTATGCTAATGTGTTCCTCTTTCCATACCTGTAGTCCACCACCCCTACACTAAGGGCTGGGAGGGCTTCACCCCACATCCTCTGAAACCTAGATTTGCACTGCATTGATCAGGCTCCAGAAGTCCTTTGTTATCATTTTCCTTTATGTTATTACAATACTTTAGTCATTATGTAGATTGTTTCTTGGTACCACTTTCCTTTGGCCTTGGAGTTTCTTCTAAATTTTTCATATTCATTAAATCAAGTCAACAAATATTTATTAAGCATCTATTAGGTTCCAGGCACTTTGCTAAGGAGAGATGGTACAAAGAAAGTTAAAAAAAAAAAACAATTCCTGCCATCAAGAAGTTCAGAGCCTAATGAGGAAGACAACATTCAAACAGCTCTGTACAAACAAATTATGATCAGGGTAGAATGGACATCATCTCAGAAGGAAGGTGCTAAGATTAAAGGGGACCATAACATTATATTTCATTCACATACCACCATTTGTTTAGCCATTCTCTAATTGGTGGGCACCCAGTGTCTACTCCCTGATCAATAAAGCCAATGATAAACTATCTGTTTATGTGTCTATCTCAGACTGACTAGGGAATCTTATTTTTTGCAGGAAATTTTATCAGTGGAATGTTTATTCCTCTCAGTAGTCATCTTCTAAAGCTATCTTGGACTTTTGGTAAAGAGGAAGGGTGTTTTTTCATGTAAAAAAACACAAAGAGTATTAGAGGGCCCAAGTTTGTACCCCAACTTTGCATCTTACTGCCTGGGATATAAGGCCAAGTGACCACACCTTGGGGTGAGTAGGTTGAACTAGACTAAATCTATGATCCTAATTCAAAATTGGGACTTTGGCCCTCATCCCAAGAGAATCTAAAAATCAAGTTATTGGGCCCATCCACATACATTTTAAGTGTAATCTAACACTTAACATCATTAGACCACATTCCCCTTTGGCTTCATCTCTCTTTCCTTTCATCTGCATACCCTACTTAGGTTAAAAAAAATGTGTGGGTGGTGGTTAGGTGGCACAGTGAATAGAACATCAGCCCTGGGGTCAGAAGGATCTGAGTTCAAATCCAGCCTCAGACACTTAACACAAAAACTAGCTGTGTCACCTTGGGCAAATTACTTAACCCCAATTGCCCTACCTTCCTCCCTCCAAAAAAAAAAAAAAAAAAAAAAAAAAGTGTATATGTATATATATATATATATATATATATATATGTGTATATGTCTATACATATATCCACATACACACATATTTTGTTTTATATATGTGTATATTACTATTTCGTATGTGTGTATGTATGTGTACACATACATGTGTGAATATATACACACATACGTGTGTGAGCAGCCCACCACCACACATGTCTTAGGGTATCTTTAAACAGAGACAAAATGACCATTTGCTGACCATAAGGTAAAGAGAGACTCTGCATTCGTAATGGAATTAGGATACATGACCCTTGAATTCCCTTCCAGTTCAAAAATTCTATGATTCAAATAAATTTGGGCAAAAGGAAAAGTGTCAGCATCACCTTCTGATACTTCAGAAGGTAGTCAGGTGTAAGTGGAAAGATGACGGAACTTGTTCTGAGGAGAGACCTGAATTCAAATTCCCGATTGGACAGTATGGTATGACGCTGTATAATCAGGCTGTCATGTTTTTGAGCCTCAGTGTCTCCACCAATAAAGTGGGAATAAAGATACCAATGGTACCTATCTCACAGAGTTGTTGGAAAGAACAAATGAGATAATGTATGAAGGACTTAATATGCCTTATTGTCCTATATAGATATCAGCTGTCATTGTTAAAGCAGAGTGGGGGGTTAATTTGGCATGGTGCATTAAGAGCCAGTCTCACAATCAGGAAATACCTGGGTACAAACTCTATTTCTAACACATACTAGATTTGTGACCCTAGACTAGTCATTTAACCTCTGGGTGCTCCAGGCAATTCTTCAGCACTAAGTTACAGAGCAGGCTTTTTGTTTGAAAGGGTTTTCTTTTATTGATGAGTTCTCTATACCAGCCAAATCACACATCTGGCCCAAAGCATGGTAAACAGAGAACAGATGAGTGAAAGTCTTTGAAATGGAAGAGGACAGGAAGAAATGACCCAATGCAAAAGCCACAGGAAGAATAGAATTAGTCAGCTAATAAATACATTCCAGAGAGTCAGTGCCTTTGGTGAGATCATGACTGTCCAGTCAAAACTGTAACTAGTAACTTTTTCCCTTGTGGTCACTGGGGTGGGGAGTTGGAGTTGACTCTCCTGGAGTGAGCTGGCTGAGAGGCAAATGCATGTTCCGACTAACTACAAGGTGTCTAAGTTGTTGCAGGGGAAGAAAGCCAGTTGGGCATGAGGCTACCTCTTCTCTCACAGGGATGGAGCCAAGGGGAGGAAGTAGTCTTCTGAGTGATGCACATGGCACCCTCTAATTTTCCAGCCCTGGGACAAAGTATAGATGGCCCTGCCCTAGTTAAATCTCTGCCTTTAATAGAGGTATCTAAATAGCAGAAAGGTGACAGTAGGAGTTTTCACTTTGATCCCTGTTGTTTATTTCTCAGTTCAAAACTTTGAAACAGCCCTCTAGACTACATGTTGGAAGTTAGGGGTCAGCGATTCCCATCAGCTTAGAATTCAGACTTAGAAAAAAAGCCATCAGCTAAAAGCTGCCAGTGGGGTGTTAAAAGCACTTAGGGTCTAACCTAGATCTTGGGTTGGCATTAGAATGACTGGCACAGGAACCATGCCGAGTGCTGAGGCTCTGCATGGAGGGTCTGTATATATTTCCATTTGACCTAGTGTTATTCTTGGTAACAAAATCGTGTGCCTTCCTCCTTTCCACTGTGTTTTTCTATATAAAAGGAATAGGCAGGCCTCTAGTGAGTTGACTAGGGAAGAATCATCCCATCTACCCAGGGACAATTTTTGAAGCCCATATCAGGCCACAGGTGGATGGAATTGTCTTGGTAATTATTTGGCTGTGCTGCTCAGACTTCAAGTAGGAAATACAAGGGTTGATCAGAGGCCCTTCTGTGCTGCTGTCATTTCTGATTCATTCTGCTGTATTTTTCTCTCAAGAGGAGAAAAAAGAATTTTTTTTCAGAATTTAGGTGGAATGGGACTAGGAGTGTGGGCTGGCCTATTTAAAGATAGATTGCATTAAGTGGGATATTTTGGGGAGGGGGGAAAACATAACCTGTGCTTGCCACCAACCTTGAAACCCCCTAGCTTTGACAGTGGAAAAACTGAAAGCTCGCGGGTTCTCATGTCAAAGGACTTGAGGTTACATCTTACCTCTGATACTTCCTAGCTATATACCCTTGGGCAAATCTCTGAACCTTCCTGAGGCTTTTTCCTTCTCTGTAAAAGGAGGAGGTTGAGTTAGATGACCTCTGGGTTCGCTAGAATCTTCCTGTTTGACCTCACAACACGCCTGAGCAGTAAGTGCTATTATTTCTCCATTTTACCCATGGGGAAATTTTTTTGGGTAATGCAGCTAGTAGCTCTCCAAGGTGAAATTCAAAGCCAGGTCTTCCTAACATCAAAGTCCAATACTATCCACTGAGGTACACTGCCCTTTATCTCTGATTGGCTACAACTTAAGAACCACATGTGTTCCATATTCCCCCATAGGTTTCTGAAGTGGGTGACACCACCCCCTGAGGGGTGCTGGAATGATGGTGGGGGAGCAGTAGTAGCCTTGGGGGCAATTGGGGGATGTTGAATAAAAATAAGGGGGCAATGGAAGCATAAGGAAAGAAGAGAAGAAATTTTTGAAAAGTCATTCATACATGTTTGGTCTGTTGTATAACAGTTAAAAGTCGTAGCAATTACATTATCTTCCAAATAAACATACAAAATGCAAGTTATAACTGATCAGTGGTCAAGTCTGCCAACAGGTCTTAACAAGCAAGTATTAGCAGCTAAGCATGTTGCACATTGTCAGGAAGTCCAGCATGCCTCATCATGAATATGTGCATGTAATAACTTATTTACAATATGACACTATACAGTTATATGACACAGTATTTCATTATCAGAATTGCAGTGCAAGAAAAACTCACAAGTTTACAGTAAATTACTAAATTTAAGATGCATCATTTTTTAATTTATTTTTTTTGAAATGACACATATTTCAAAAAAAAAACCATTAAAGGGTTAAAAAAAAAAAGTAGATTTCTCAGGAGGGGCACTGAGTAAATTTTTTTTTTCCTAAAGAGGGAGTTAGGCCAGATAAGTTTGGGAACCTCAACCCCAGACCATCTGATGCTTTTTGATTGCATCCTCTATAGGGAACTTTCCCCTCTTTGTTTCCTTCTTTTTCAGCCCCATCACCCCCATCTTATCAGAGCACCCAGGTATAAATATAGCACAACAGCCCTGGGGTTACTTGACCTTTTTACATGCCCTGTAACAACATTGGTCACTAGTATAATATCGACCCTAACTCTTACTCCATCTGGCCCCATCACAGATTTCTGTCCATGAACACCCAAATTAAGCTATTTTTATAACTTCTCTTTTCAGATTTTCTCTCTCCATGTGTTCTAATGCATGGAAGATCACTTGTGTGACTTCCAATGGCAGATGTATCTAGCCCAGTCCCCCACCTCCTTAGCCAGACCCTAAGTGTAGCTCAACAAAAATTCAGAGAGTTTTTTCAGATCCCAGAATGAGATGTACAAAATACTCATTCTTAGACTGGGTTACGTACAGTGCCAACTAGGTCCCAGGAATTAGGTCAGCGACACCAGAGTTAATCATTGACCCAATAAACTGACAGTTTAAATTAATAGACATAGCCAAAGGCGGTCAAAAGTAGAGTTCTCTCAAGGGAAGGGCCATTTAGAAAGTGCTGTTATCTTATTTCTTGGCACCACTACAAACTGTGAAATGTTTTGGACAGCAGACTGACTGTCCTCATATGTGAAGGCTCAGAAAACCATATAACATGAGTAGGGAATGCTTTTTTCATTGTATTTGTGTCTTGTGGTACCTGGCATATAGTAGGCATAAGTGCTTCTCGACTGATGGATAGATTGGTTAATTAAGGGTTAGGATCTAGAGTCAGTTCTGGGCTCTGAATTGGTGTTAGAGAAGCCTGAGACCTGAGTTCAAATCCTAGTTCTGACACCTACTCGCTGTGTGACCCTGGTCAATTCTCTTTGGGACTCAGTTCCTTCATCTGTAAAATGAGAAGGTTGGACCAGGTGGTCTCTAAAGTTCCTCCCTTCCAATTCTAAATCTATGACTTGGTGATTTTATTCCTGCATTGGCCCCTCCCTCCATTGTGTGGCTTCAGATTAGCTCATCTCTAAGGGGGGAGATTTCTTCATCAATAAAATGAGGAGATTAGACTAAAGGAAAAAAAAATGAATGAATCCTTGACCACAAGCATGTATTAAGTGCTTACTTAGCACAATTACTGTGCTAAGTCCTAGGAACACAGATGCAAAAAGTAAGACAATTTCCCCCTTCAAAGAGCTTACCTTTTTTTTTAAGCAATTGGGGTTAAGTAACTTGCTCAAGGTTACACAGCCAGGTGTTTCTGGGTGGGTGCTAAGTATCTGAGCCTGGATTCAATCCCCAGGTCATCCCGACACTGGGGCCGGTGCTCTTACTCACTGTGCTACCTGGCTGCCCCAAGAGCATTTTTGTAGGGACTTACACTCATATAAGGGAAAGGTGGCCAAAATGAGGTTTTTGGTCAGGGAGGTCATTGGAATGGTCAGTGGAGTCGTAGAACAATCTAGGAATATGAATGTTGATTTGATTATGGTTTTCTGAACTAGAGAGAAAAGAGTGGGGTGGGGAGGAGGTGATGGAGATGAGGAACAATATAGAAGGTCTAGGTCAGTCTGTAAATGGTAAGCTATCACCAATCAGACCAGAGTCCCAGCACTGAGCCTTGGAGGAAGCACAGGATTCTGAAATGAAAGGAAGAATCAGTTCATTGAGGGAATGGGAGTAAATAAGACCAGTATAGCTCAAGTGGAGAGTGTGTGAAGGGAAGTCCTCTGCCATAAGCCTGGAAAGGTAGACTGGAAACAGATTAGGAAGGCCTTTAAGTACCTGACTGAGATTTTTATTTTATCCTATAGGCAATAGAGAATCACCAGGTTTTCTCCATCAGGGAATGGCATGGATTTGTACACTTTGGAGTGGAGGTGATGGTATCTTCTCCTTCCCTCCTTCAACCTCACTTTCTCCCTTTCCCCTCTCTTTCTTTGTACCTCCATCTCCCTCATCCTCTTTCTTTACCTCTTTGCCTGCTTCCCTCTACAACTCTTTCTCTTTCTCTCCTTCTTTGCTTCTCCCTTTTCTTTCTCTTCCTTTACTACCTCTTTCCTTTCTTTTTCTCTCCTTTCCTCTCTCTACCAGTCCAGGCCTTCTTACATTTTAAATCCTCAGCCAAGTTGTTTTCTCTGTCATTTGGCTTCTTTCATTGATAAGGAGGTATTGGGAAGCTGAGGTGGCCCCATACAGTGGATCCCGGTTGTCTAGGAAATGTGCTGATCTCGAATGATTTCCTGATGTTTTTAATGATCCAAGATGCTCACTGTCAAATGTTTCCTTCTTGCAGTCTGCTGTTGGTGCTAGGGTAGATATGAGTCAACTTGTTTATAGTGTGTGTCCTGTCTGTTGGTGATGTTCATTATTGATCCAGAGCCTTGGAAGATCTGTCCCAGCCTGGCGCAGCAAGACTCACACGCTCTTCCTTAATTCTCCCTCCTCCTTGGGATGCTTAAGAACAAAAATCCAAATACAAACTTCAGATTATTTTAACTCTCAGAGAAAAAAGCAGAAAGACTGATTTGATAATTCTTTTCTCCTCCCCTTGACTGATGCCCATTTCCTTCCTAACCTTGCTCTAGTTCCCAGGGTGGAGCCCAGGTGGGCTGTTTCCTCTTCTGGGATGAGGAAGCGTCTGAGTAGGAATCTTGCATTTCTCTGACCTCCCTATGAGAAAGCATGGCAGAATGGCTAGGACCCTGCACTTGGGGACAGGAATACCTCAGTCCAGCCCAGACTTCTACTTATTGTGTGACTCTGGCTAAGTCATATGACTTCTCTGTGCCTCAGTGTAGCAGCAAGCACCCCAAGCATCCCCAGAGTGGCTGCCAACACAGGTTCTTGGATCTGCTTTGATAAAGGAAAGCAACTCAAAATGGGTTAACAAGCTTACTTTAATCAGTCAAATATGTATTGTTTACCTAGTTCAAGGGAAAAAGGTCAGCATCCTGAACTTCAATTATCAATCAATTATATTCAACATCCTGAACAGAATTATCAAGACAGAGAAACAGATCAAGTAGACAGATTTCCAAACTGTCCAACCATTACATCCATACCAAATCAACATCTGGGTTTTTCAAAGCCGGGGGCTCTCAACAACGGCTTCCCAGAGTCTCATCTGATCAAATCACAGAACACTTCTCAAAGTGAGCCCCAAAACAAAGCCTCACATCAGGGATTATATAGCCTGCTCCTGGGTCAGAGAATGTAACAACCTTCTGAACCCACTGCCAATCAAAAAGTATCTACTGAAAAACAAGCCTCCCACCCCAGGCTCCAGGTGCACTTTAGCCTAGGGGCAGGGAAGATCTTTAAAATTTACATTCCCATTACACTCAGTTTCCTCATTACACGTCATCTACAAGTGATAAAAGAGAGGTGAGCACTATTATGTTTATCTATGCTATAGTACTTTTGTGAGAAAGGTATTCTGTAACCTGGAACATGATAAATAAGTGTGTGTGTGTCTCAATGTACACTGTGGGAGCCCAGCAAATATATGTGCATGTATATATATTGTATGTGTATATGCATATCTGGTCTATTATTACCCCTCAGTGTCCCAGTTTGCACATTGAGACTGTTGGGGGAAATGATTTCTTGGGTCCCTTCCAAGTTCAGCATTCCATAAGTCATTAAGAGCTAAATCTTGGAAACTCATAAAATTGTAAATTTAGAGCTAGAAGGAATTAGTGGTGTTTTAGTCATAGCCTTATAGATTAGACTGGGAAAGGACCTCAAGTTCAACCCTCTCATTTTACAGATGAGGAAACTGAGGCTGAGAGGTTAAGTGATTTGCCCAGGGTCACATGGTCAGGAAGTATCTAAGACAGGATTTGAACTCAGTTCTTCCTGTCTCTAACCCTTTGTCCAGCCCCTTCATTTTACATGTGAGGAAGTCACCCAGAGAGTCTGTGATTTGTCCAAGGTCATGCAGGCTGGGGCTGGTGAAGCTGTATCCTCAGCCTGCAGATCCAGTGTTCTTTCTCTTGTACCACACTGCCTCTACAACTTCCATCCTTTAGAAACCACGTGCTTATGGTCCCTGAGCTACTCACACAACAGGCAAGAGAGTGATGGGGGATCCAAATCGACATTCAACATCTGCCCAATGACGTTGCTGAGACTTTGGGCATTTGATTCATCCCATTTTTAGAAGGCAACAAGAGAGACATTTTAATGGTAGGGAAACTGAGCCTATTTGGGTGCAGAGCATCTCAGAAGCAGTCTAAAGTTGCCCCTTTACATCTGGCACACCACAAATATTTTCCTCCAACACCAAGTGCCTTCGGGTCTTGTTGAAGACAAGCTACTGTTGGTATAGATCTCCTCAGGGGCTCCTGTTAACTTTGAGGAAGGCTTGGAAAGAGAACAAGGGCTATAATTTTCAGCTTGGAACAGAAGCAGCAATTTGAAGCAATTTGAAAAAAAAATCTATTAAGGACAATTCATCGGCTGCCTGCTGAAGATGACAGGCTCCCACTTAGACTGTACTTGTTAGGGCTGTATGGGAGATGCTGCAGGGTCCAAATTCATCAAAGGTGCCTGTAGGAAAGGCTCTCTCCTCCTCCACCCTGCCACATACAGAGTGCCAACAACTCCCAGTGTCAAGAAAACAAGAAATCCCATTGGCTCCCAACCCCCACTCCGAGACTGCAAAACGAAGTTTGTTCGGTTAGCAAGGGGAAAGTTCAAAGAGGAGCTCATATCACAACTTCAGAGTGATTGTATAATGATTTTAATTTTAATTTCTAAAGGTTCAGGTGAAAACATTTGCAGCAACTCTTTTGTGGTGGCAAAGAACTGGAAACAAATGGGGTCACGAGTGATTGGGAAATGATCAAACAAATTGTAGTATATAAATGTAATGGAATATTACTGTTGCTGTAGGAAATGGGCAGCTAGGTGGCATAGTGGATAGAGCGCTAAGCCTGGAGTCAGGAAGATTCATCTTCCTGAGTTCCAATCTGGCCTCAGATACTCACTAGCTGTGTGACCCTGGGCAAGTCACTTAACCCTGTTTGCCTCAGTTTCCTCATCTGTAAAATGAGCTGGAGAAGGAGGTGACAAATCACTCTAGTATCCATGCCAAGAAAAACCCAAATGGGATTACAAAGACTTAGACACAACTGAAACAACTGACCAACAATAACAAAGAAATGACAGAGTTCTTATTATTCATATGTATACACATACATATATACACACATATATATAAATATATAGAGAGAATTGGACTCACACATATTGAATTTAATTCATACATATGTGTGTGTGTGTGTGTGTATATATATATATAAACACATATTTCCCCAGCAAAGAAGAAAAGGTTTTCAGATGGGCCACAGAAGATTTGTTCAGAAAGAACCAAGCCTGCTCCCTTTTTTCCACATCACAAAAAAAGAAAAGGAAAAGTGGTACCTTGGTTAGCACCTTTCAGCAAATGGTTGAGAGTTAAACCGTGGATGAGGGAATGTCAGATGTTTGGATGCGCTGGGATGTGTGTGTGCGTTTACATGCAGAGAAAGGACCATTTGTGTCCAATCATGAATACGCCTTTAGAAAACTTCACTCAGCACTCCGGGGCCTGAGTTCTTTGGTGTTTCCGCCTTGAAAGAATGCTCTCATCCCAGTTGCCCATCTTGCCTACTGCTGATAAGCAGCCAGAGTCAGACTGGATGGATCTATCTCCTCAGTTCTTGTCACCGACTTAGATAAGCGATCCTCCAACAAACATAAAAACTTTTTTCTTCCCCCAACTGAGACATAAAGAGTCTGGTTGGTAAAAAAAAAATGAAGTGAAGAGTTGAATGCAATTCCTGTTTGCTTCTTGAAGGAAAACACAGCAGGCCCCCAGGGCCAGGGTTTCTCTGTGCTTTTGGGAAGCCCACCAAGGGCCTCCTAGTTAACTGTCTTGGCCTTCAGAGGTAAAAAGGAAAATGGCCCTGGCCAGGGAAAGTCCCCTGGATTTGCCTCTGGAGGAAGAGATAAGGCTGTTAGAAAGTGGATTTCAACTTTATGCTGTTCTCAGGCCAATTGAACAAGCTCTTTCTCAGAATCTTACCTGAAATATACTTTAATTCCAATATCCCTATGTTGAAAAATAAATATTCCTTCTTAAAGTGTATCATGTAGCAAAAAATGTTGCTGGACAGCTCTTCTTTTCTTGGGCTTTTAGAGGGGGAATGCATGGGGGGGAGGAGATGTCTGCCTACTTGAGCAGGTCTACAGTCTTGGTACAGCATAGGAGGCCTCAGGGCCTTCTAGACAGTAGTAGACTTAGAGTCAGGAAGACCTGGGTTTGAACCCCTTCTTTGGACCTTAATAGTTGTGTGACTCTGGTCAAGTCACTTAATTTCTCTGTGACTCCCCCAGTTCCTTTCAAGGTTCCAATGTCCCCTTCTATAACAAACCTTTCATAATCCATTCCCCCTCCCCACATTGTTAGTGTTATTCTCTCCCTTCCTTGAAATTATCTTGTATTTATTTGGATGTATTTTCACAGAATCGTAGTTATTTTTCTTGAGTTTTTTTTTCTTGTCTGTGTTTGCTTTTACTATATGACTGTTATGAATATGTTTTGTATGACTACACATGTAGAACCTGTATGGAATTGGTTGCTTTCTCAATGGGGATGGGGGGGGAAGGGAGAGAATGTGAAAGTCAAAGTTCGAAAAACAAATCTTAAAAATTGTTTGTTCAGGTAACTGGGGAAACATAAACTATCCATACATTGACTTAGAAAACTACAACTTAACATCATCTGTGTTGCATTGTATGTTTATTTTTTGTGAACCATTTTCCAATTACATTTTAACCTGTTTCAAGTGCCCAGTTTGACACCTCTGATGTGCTTCAATTTGTTTAGCTGTGTCCTAAATGATGGGCAATTCCTTTGTTTCTAGTTGCACAAAAGAGTACTACAGTGAGTTGTTTGGCTTATTGGGCACTTTTCTGCCTTTGACGACCTTGGGAGCAGGGTAGGCATTTGGGTAGTAGTGGGCTCTCCGGGTCACATAGTATAGACATGCTCTGCACCTAGAACAATGTCTGGCATGTAGAAAGTACTTAATGAATACCTGATTGATTGATTGATTGATTGGGATCACTTTCTCAGCATAATTCCAGGCTGATCAGAAGCATATTTTAACCAACCAAGTGAATTGGCTATGGGCCCAGCTGACCTGTGTGGCCCCTGAAATTCCTTAGAGGACAGCCTTTTCCATTCTAGCTATAGTCACAAAATCAGTTTATTAAAAAACAAGGGAGCTTCCTTCTTGTGCAGACACAACTTGGGCTTAGGGCCAGCCTCATTAATAAGAGGAGTCAATATATCTTGTCACAGGCATGACTTACCATTACCTAGCAATAGAAAGGCACATAATCTCAAAGCAGAAAGAGACGTTCGTGTCCTTCTGCTCCTATGTGGACAAAAATGCCCTTCACAATATCCCTGATTTGTGGTCATCCAGCTTTTGTTTGAAGGTGGAGGGTCAAAGGGATCTCCCTACCCTCCCAACGCTGCCCGTTCCATTATTGGATAGCTCTTAATGGTTAGGCTTTCTGTTCCCTCAAGCCAAAAGTTGCCTCCCTATATCTTCTGCCCATCACTACTGGGGCCAAGCAGAATTAAGTCTGATTGCCCTTCTACATGAGCCTTAGGGATCAGGGAAGGAAGCATTTACCTTCAATTTAAAAGATTGGTTGGAAACCATTACCAACTTTGTAGGATGACTGAGAAGAATTAGACATGAGAACTGGGACTGTTTTTATCATATTTCCATCTGTTTCCCTTCTTCAAAATGCCCAGCACACAGCCAGTGCTCAGTAAGATGTGTAGAACAAATGAATAAATATCAATTAATGAATGAAAGGATGAATGTGTTTTATGGATCAGCAAATAAATGGATGAAAAATTATTGTGTGCCTATTATAGGCAAAGCACATATTTGAGAATATGGAAGAATTCACTCACATTTGTCAGTAACCATGAGATCTACTGCCGAAGTGGGCTTCAGTGCACATAAGAGGTGGGACTAGACGATCCCTCAGCCTCCCAGTCAAGCTAAACTTTGATTGAGCACCTACTGTGTTCCAGGCATTGTTCTTAGTAAGCTTTGAGGAGGCAAAGAGAGGCAAAAACAGTCCTGTGCTCTATCATCTGTGCCACTTCGTTGCCCAGTCAAAGGTGCTTGGTTTAAAAATCTCCCATGACAATTTAAAAAAAAATTTTTTTCCAATTTTAAAGTTTTGAGTTCCAAACTGTATCTCTCCTCCCACCCTGAGATTGTAAGCAATCAGTTATAGGTTATACATGTGAAATTACGTAAAATATTTTCATTTTAGTCATTTTGTGCAAGAATACTTGAATAAAAGAATAATGAAAGAAAGTGAAAAATAAGATACTTCAATCTGTATTCAAACAATATAAGTTCCTTCTCTGGAGGTGGATAGGATC
Organism: Petaurus breviceps papuanus; assembly: GCF_028583685.1. Classification (NCBI taxonomy): domain Eukaryota; kingdom Metazoa; phylum Chordata; class Mammalia; order Diprotodontia; family Petauridae; genus Petaurus; species Petaurus breviceps. Next base: position 25,941,538 of record NW_027185804.1, read on the forward strand.
CTTCATCATTAGTCCATTGGGATTGTTTTGGATCATTGTATTGCTGAAAATAGATAAGTCATTCCCAGTTCTTCATTGAACAACTGGATATTACTGTGTACAGTGTTCTCCTGGTTCTGTTCACTTCTCTTTGCATCAGTTAATGTAAGCCTTTCCGGGTTTTTCTGAAATCATCTTGCTTGTCATTTCTTATAGAACAATAATATTCCATTGCAATCATATACCAGAGATTGTTTAGCCATTCCCCAAATGATAGGTTTCCCTTTCATTTCCAATTCTTAGCCAAAAGAGCTGCTATAAATATTTTTATCCAAATAGGTCCTTTTCACTTTTTTTTTGGATGTCTTTGGGATATATTGCTGGATCAAGGGGTATGCAGAGTTTTATAGCCCTTTAGGCATAGTTCCAAATTGTTCTCCAGAAGAGTTGGATCAGTCTACAACTCTACCATTAGTGGAGCACATTAGGGTCCCAGTTTTCCCACATCTCCTCCAGTATCCAGTATTTTCCTTTTCTGTCATATTAGCTACTCTGATAGGTGTGAAGTGGTACCTCAGGGTTATTTTAATTTGCATTTCTCTGATCAATAATGATTTAAAACATTTTTTCATATGACTATAGATAGCTTTGATTTCTTTGTCTGAAAACTGCCTGTTCACATCCTTTGACTATTTATTAGGGAATTACTTGTATTTTCATAAATTAGACTCAGTTCTCCCTATATGAGAAATGAGGCTTTTTATAAGAGACACTTGTTGCAAAATTTCCCCCAGTTTTCTGCTTTCCTTATAATTTTCATTGCATTGTGGGTTTTTTGTGCAAAAATCCCTTTAATTAGGGCAGCTAGGTGGCACAATGGGCCCTGGAGTCAGCAGGACCTGAGTTCAAAACTGGCCTCACACACTTAACACTTACTATCTGTGTGACCTTGGGCAAGTCACCTAACCCCAATTGCCCTGCTTTTCCCCCTCCAAAAAGACCCAAAAAATCCCTTTAATTGCTCTTTCTTTTCTAATTACTATAGCTAACATTTCTAGTACAATATTAAATAATAGAGGCGATAATGGGCATCCTTTCTTCACCACTGATTATCTTTGGAAGGCTTCAAGTTTATTCCCATTACAAATAATGCTTGCTGATGGTTTCAGATAAACATTACTTATCATTTTTAGGTAAGCTCCATTTATTCCTATGCTGTCTAGTGTTTTTAATAGGAATGGGTGCTGTATTTTGTCAAAGGGTTTTTTTCTGCATCTATTGAGATAATCATGATTTCTGTTAATTTTGTTATTGATATGGTCAATTATGCTAATAGCTTTCCTAATATTGAACCAGCCCTGCATTCATGGTATAAATCCCACTTGTTGACTTTTTTTTTCACCTGTGACCTTGAACAAGTAACCTGCCTGAGTCTGTTTGCTCATCTGGCCTTTGAGATCCCTTCAAGCTCTTGGTCTCTGATACACTGACATATTGGATCTGTCTGCCCAATGTCAGTTGTTTAGGGTTTCTACATCAACACCCTCTTCGAACTAGTGCTGCCTAAATATATTCAGCAATGTACTTGTCTCCCTAATCAGTCATGAAAGAACTAAAGCTATAAATTTATTGCCTTCCCATTTGGAAGTGAAATCCATTTGTAACATGTATCTGTCCTTCGATACAATAAGCTAAGTTTTCACTTAATATAAATGACCAGATACAAATGACTTAGGTGACCTCCAAGGACCAGTCCCACTCTTCAGTAAATGAGTGTTGTAGGTTTTCAAAGGCAGGGAAAGAAATGTTTACCCCTCACACAATTATTTGTAAATGCTAACCAGCTTTTTAAAATTTTTTTTGAAAAATTTCAAAGTGCCTTTTGAAGTGTTCGTAGGAAACCCTGAAAAAAACCAGCAATGGCATGTTAGCACTTATAAACTTAGTTCAACCTCTTCAGATCATCTGAAGGCAGCTGTGTTCTGTGCACCTGATAGGAGACGCAACCCCCCCTTGTCACACCTCCCTGCCCTCCTCTGCCTCCTACTCCCTCTGGAACTGGCAGTTGACTTGTTGAGTGCATAGAAGGAACCTGTGTGGAATGTTAATGCTGGGGGCAGAATTCACCAGTTGGGATGAAGCCACCTAACTGGGAGTGAATATGAATGAGGTAAGGATCAGTCAGCCACATCTCTGTTCTTTGCATTAAGTTTGATTTGTGAGAGAGTGCATGCAAAATGAATTGAATAATCAGATGCAGGCTCCTAGCAGCCTGTAACTCTACCCACCTGTAGCGCCAGACTCTTTAATCAGCTGGTGTCATGGGTACCACTAATGGTAAGGTTCAGTGAAATACTGGGTCTGGAATGGCAATCCAGGACTTGTCGAATCAAGGCCCCATTTTAAGAATGTCTCAGGTAATCTTGTGGTTCTCAAAATTACAAATGGAGGCCCTCTTCTCCTAAGATATTAAAACGACCCATGCTGTTTGGCATGAAAGTGTTTCCCAGCCATAAGAGTACAGTAAATAGGTCCTCATCTCTGGAGTGCACGCCCTGCCCTCCTCTACGGTTGTATAGATGTCCCTGACTTCTTCCTCCAAGGCACAGCTCAGCTGTGATCTTCTCCCACTGGCAACACTCTCTCCCTCTTGAAATGATTCATATTCACTTTCTGTTTGTGTTTCTGTGTCTTTGTTGTAACCCTTATGACAAAATGTAAGTTCCTGAGGGCCGCGGTTGTGTGGCTACCATCCTTGATTCCCCAGATCCCAGCATCGCGCCTTGATCATAGTTGGCCCTTAATAACTAGTGAATTGAATTGAACAGATCTGAATTAAATTGCATTAAATCCTCACCAAGATTAAATAGCTCAGATGGGTGACTGGTGGCAGAAGGAGGATTTGAACCCATGTCTTCCTGGTGCAGAGGCTGGCTTTCTAGCCACAGCTGCCTTTCTTAAATTTGAATACAGTTTTGAATATTTAAATGCAGTTATCGTGTCTCCCTCAATCTTTTCTTCTGAGTTGACCACCCCAGTCCCTTCAGCTGATTCTTATGTAGCATGCCTGCCCTGTCCTACTTGTTATACTATGGATGTATTCCAATTCCATGGGATCACAGTGGCAAAGAGCCTTAGAAACTACAGAGGTCATTTTACAGATGAGGAGACTGAGACTCACAGAGGAAAAGCCACTTGCTCAGGGTCACTCAGCTACTAGGTCTGAGGCAGATTTGAATTTGTCTTCCTTACTCCAAGTCCAGTGTTGCTTTCATTGAACCACCTAGCTGTGTCAACATCTTCACTACAACATGGAGGCCCAGAATCTATCCCCAGGTCTTTAGACATGGTGTGCAAATGGTAAGGTTAGAGTTCAGTGTGTGTATCAGCTACCTCCTTCTGTATCAGTTGCCTCTGTTACTATAGCCACAAATCACATTGCCTTTGTTGGCTCATCATATTACACTGAGCTTTTTGCCTTCTGTTAAGAACTTGTGGTCCACTAATGCCCCCAGATCTTTGCCTCACTGAGTATAATTCCATTCTTTTCCTCTCCCTTGCATTTTCCTAGGATCTTGTTATATGGGATCTCCCTCATCTCTTTAAAATTAATGCTGATAGATGATCCTGGATACCATGTCTTCTTCTTTCCCCAGTTTCTTGTGTGACCAACAGTGAATGGCTTACTTGGTTGAATGAATGGGGCTAGATTTTCTACCTACCTGAGTGATCTAATGACCCTCCAGTGTCACAGCTGACTCTGAGCTAATCTCCTTTTCATCTAGGACTCAGATGATCAGAGCCATTGCCTAGTGAGATGTGTAGAGGGGAGCCAGGAGAAGTTGAATCTGGTTTCATTGTTATTGTTGTCTTTGCTGTTGTTGGCATGTAAATAGTCAAGCAGAGCAATTCCCACATAAGCCGTCCAGAAATATCCATCTCATCCTGCATCTTGAGTCCACCACCTACTTACTGACTGAAAAAGATCAGATAAAATCATTTTTAAAAAGCTATGGATTTAAGGAACCCAAGATTACTATATTCCTCAACTGAAGTCTAACAATGCTTTGCACTTATATACAAGGTACCATTCTAGACAAAGACAAAAATCAAACTGTCACTGACCCCAAGGATTACATTCTACAGAGAAAGATATAGCACATTCACAGATAAGTTAATACAAAGTAATTGTGAGAGAATGAGGGAGAGGGAGAGAGAGAGAGAGAGAGAGAGAGAGAGAGAGAGAGAGAGAGAGAGAGAGAGAGAGAGAGAGAGAGAGGGAGAGAGAGTGCATCAACAAAGGAAGGGCTTCCTGTATGAGGGGACATCTGAATTATGTATTGAGACAAAGTTGAACAGGGTGTACATTTCAGACACAAGGGATCACCTATCAGAAGGTATGGAGGTGAGAGATGAAGTACCATGTGAGAGGATCAGGTAGAAGGCCAGTGTGCCTAGAAGAGGAAGTGTGTAATAGGAAGGAATGAGAAGAAAGGAAGGTGGGAACTGGGCTGTGCATAGGGTTAAATTGAAGAATGGCTTTCTTATCCTAGTGATAATAGAGAGCCATGGAAGATTTTTGAGTAAGAGAATGACATAGAGACTTGTGCTTTAGGAATCTGGATCGATTGAGTCAGTGGCCCTCTGGTTCCACTTATCACCCTTCAAATTTCCTGGATCACGTGCCCCTCCCTAGCCACCATTTCCTCATACACTGCTGTGGAAAGAGCACTGGCCTTGGAATCAGGAAGAAGTTCACATCTGACCTCAGATGCTTACTAGCTGTGTGACCCTGGGCAAGGCACTTAACCACAGTCTGCCTCAGTTTCCCCATCTGTAAAAATGGGAATAATACCATGTTTCCCCGATAATAAGACACACTGTCTTATTAATTTTTTTGGACAGAAAAACACCAGAGGGCTTATTTTCAGGGGAGGGCTTATTTTAATGAACATTGACAGCAATTTTAATGAACAGGTAAATGTGAACAAAAAAATGTACCTTTATTCAATAATGAATTCAATAAAGAACAGGATGACACACTCACTGCTGCAGCTCTGATTGGATGCAGCTCGGAGCGTGGCGTACGTTTCACGGGGGGGGGGGACGGTGCATACAGAGGGTACCGTAATGTAGTGTGTAGCGCAGGGGATCACTTTCACTACAGTAGCAATCTCAATAGGGCTTATTTTAGGGGGAGGGCTTATTTTAGAGGAATCTTACACACTAAGGGGAGGGCTTATTTTCGGGATAGGTCTTATTATCGGGGAAACACGGGTAATAGCACCTCCATTCTAGGGTTATTGGATAGATCTGATGAAAAAATACCTGCAAAGTGTTTCGCAGATGTTGAAGTACAACACAAATACTGTACTGCTACAACTATTACCGTTATCCTAGTATCGTTACTGTTCCCGTCGTCATCGTCATCATTGTCGTCATGTGTTGCCTTGGCCTGTTAGAATGTAAAATGCTTGAAGAAAGGGAACGTCTTGCTTTTTGTATTTGTATACCCAGCACCTAGCGCAATGCCTCACACAGTAAGTAAGCACTCTCGTTCAGTTGTACTGTGAATGAAACTTTTAGTGGTGAAATGCTTTGCCCATTAAATAGTCTTCATTTACCTTAGCTTTACCAGATTCCCTCTTTCTAAAAATAGGCAGATAATTCCACCGCTTGAATCCGTGTCTTCTTCTTCCTCCCCCAACACATCTGTATGTATATGAGTGGGTATCTTAACATTTCTCGTTTCCTAGAACCAGATGGCGTGTTTCAGAAACCTGATTGAATTGAGGTCAAGAGGCCAGGGAGGGAGGCTCTAAAGAGCGTGGTTTTCCGGGGAAAAGCAGCAGCATGATTTAAGGTGATTGTCCCGGCACATCACCAGCCGTCGCGGCCAGCTCTCGTCTGCTGCTTGTCTCTTCTTCACATCCACGTGCTGAATCCGCCAACAAATAAGCCCCACAGAGCCAGGAGATTCAGCTCAGGGTCGGGCTTTTGTTCGGTGGTGTTGGAGTTTGACATTGACGGCTCTGATTTCCCTTCCCTTCCTGAGTACAGTGTCTTGGACAGACTTGTGATTTTTCATCCAGATATAGCAGGCCAGGCATTCTAAGTTTCTTGAAATGCCAGGCCTGGATGCTGGATTATAATGTATTGTTTATTACAGTTGTGTTCCCTGTGGAGTTGAGAACGTCAAATCTCTTAAAACTCTTTTTTAAGTTAAGAGGTGGTGAGGAATGGTATTTAAGAGAGGTTGGAAATATTTTTAAATAAGAGAAAGATGGCCCTACTTCAATTGGCATTTGGGTCTCTCAGTATAGTTTTCCAGAGCCTTTCATAATACATAATACATGAATAGATGAGATATATGGTGGTTTCCCCCACCCCCCAGGGATTACATTCTACGGAGAAAGATATAGCATGTTCACAGATAAATTAATATAAAGTAATTGAAGAGAGAGAAAGAAAGAATGAAGGAGAGAGAGAGAGAATGGGGGAGAGAGAGTGCATCAACAAAAGAAGGGCTTCCTGTATGAGGGGGCATCTGAATATGTATTGAGACAAAGGTGAGCAGGGTATACATTCCAAACACCAGGGATCACCTATCAGAAGGTATGGAGGTGAGAGATGGGGTACCGTGTGAGAGGATCAGGTAGAAGGCCAGGGTGCCCAGAAGAAGAAGCGTGTAATAGGAAGGAATAAGAAGAAAGGAAGGTGGGAACTGGTAATAAGTGAGTTGCCATCTGTTTTTCTAGAAGTTCCCTTGAATACCTGGTATCATTGCTGCAGGGGCTCCCTTCAGCCACACTCACAACCCTCCAGATTTTAGCTGGTTACTTCATGAATGGCTGCGATCCAATAGCCTTCATCACCTGGTACCTAACCTCTGGTGATGAGTTTATTGCAACCTAGCCAGGCTGATTCGTGGATAAGCCTCACCCTTCTCCCCACTACCCATTCTCTTTCTTGTGACAGATGGAGTTTGGGGAAGCAAAACCAACCCCTGACTCACCACATGTGTCGTTCCTCATCCTCTTATGCTGAGAATGATTTATAGTCATTTGGCAGAAGGTCAGAATCTGATTCTGGAAATGGGGAAATATTTGATTTCTGTGGCACAGTTCATTAAAAATTCATACATATAGATCAGAAAATGAAATATCCTTCCATGTCAATGCAAGTTACAGTTAGTGCCTACAGCAAGAGTACAATATTAGAGTGTGACAGTCTTACAAAGTCATCACCATCAATACAACAGCCCTTCTCAATGAGAAGAGAAAGAGAGAAAAGATGATCTTTGAGCTATGGTTTGGGAAAATGAGAATTTTCTCCCTTTGTTTGCCTTAAGGTTTTTTCCAGTTAGAAGTAGAAACCAATATTTCATAGAAAACTTTCCTTGCCAGGAGATCCTCCTGAGGTAGCTTATTTTCCCAGCATCCGCTCTCCCCCCACCTCTCTTCCTTTCCCTTTCCCTTTTTCCTTCCCCCTTCTCATTTTTCTTGCCTATGGTTTCTAGTTACTAAATGCTAAATCTCATATAATAGTTAAGATGGTCCACATTATCCAAATGAAAGGCTAATGGAGAGTGGAAGATCCTCCTGAATTCGTTACATTTGATTTAGAAGCTCACCAGCTGCCATCAAGGTGATCCTAGGCTTTGGAAATTCAGCAAATGCAAATGTTTTTACATGAAAACTGCCAAGCTACCAATGATGGAATTGGCCAAGTCTTCTACTTTCCATGCCAAAGTCCCAAAGTTGATTTGAAAAACCTCCTCTCTTGCCTTCCCTGCTCTGTCTTCTTGCCCCACTTTCAGGTTTCAGTACAGCTGGGTGACAGATGAGGAGGAATCAAATTTGTTTTCCTTTGAACAAACTGTACTAATTAAAATATACCCCACCGGGATTGCAGCTCACTATAAGTAGTTCATATTTCATTAACATTTCCTTTAAAACCAACAGGATCATAAAGCTAAGATTGCTTCAGCCTAAATGCTATCTAAATTTAATATGCATGATAAAACCTCAAGGCATACATCGTAGTAAGTGTAGGCAGGCAACTTTGGGTGCTCTGGTAACGTTCGTTTTTAATGGGAGGGAAATCGATACTGGGTGTGGGTTCTACTAAAAAAGTAAGCTGTCAAGAATGGAAGAGATAATTAAAGTTATAATTTTTCAAAAGCTACACAGTTGTAGGAAAAGGATTGTTTTTCCCGCAGGCGTATTTGTTGGCATTTTCTGAGGGAGATAGAATCAGGAGGAAGGAATGTTTAAGTAAATGTCACTTATGATCAATTGGATAGCTGGAGATTGAGTTTCCACCAAGAAAAAGCAAAGCTGTAAATGTCATTCACATCACTTCTGCTGCACCACCAGATCCCAGTCTGGGTATGCATGTGTTACCACCAAAGTCTTGACACTGGCTAACAGGAGCGCTAACTGGATGGGCTCTGTATAAACCAAAATTCACAGCTAAGGACCAAAGTGATAGAGGAGAAAGAAGTGTTTCCAACAATCGCCTTCTGGCGAATCCACTCACAAAGAATTGGGACAATAGAATTGAGAGATAATTAGATTTTGGCATCAGGAGACCTGGATTCAAGCCCTATTTTTGCTATTAACTCATTATGTTGCACAAGTTATATGATCTCTCTGGGTATCAGTTTCCCTCTTTAAAATCAAGGGATCAGGGTTTTGCTGGCCTTATTAGAACATTCTAAAAATGTCAAGGCGGTTACTGACTATAATGAGGTGTCTAACTGTAAACAAATAAAAATTTGTTGTTTTGCACACACACGCACACAAAAAATAAAAATCAAATCAAGGCATCAGACTCAGTGGCCTCTTAAGAAATTCTCCAATTCTGTGAAGGAAATGCTGATTTCCTAAACATATGATTGACATTATACAGAAAACTTGGCTAATGTGATGGTTATCTGAATAATGCTGATTCCTCAAGGCAGATTTTAAATATAACACATAGTCATGTAGCTTACTCTTTGTTGTGTTGGGAGATGATTCTTCCCAGCAATTTGCTCTTGGTGAATGTGGGTGTGGCTAAAAAGAAGGGGCATGTGATCCAGAGATCTGCCTGCTTCTTCTGCATTCCTTGAAACTGTTGAGCTTTGGCTCTGGGCAGCTGAACCTGACCCTTTTCCTGGGCAGCTGAACCTGTCCCATTTCCTAGCCCAGCCTCTGGCTCTGCTGTCTTTGCATAGGACTCCAACTCCAGCACGGAACCCCAGATACCGTCACTTCACACCCGCTTTACTTGACATTTCAGACAAGTTCAGAGCCCTTATCACGTTTCTTCTACTTCTTGTTGCTTCAGCTCTCCACATGCTGTACTCATCCCCCTTTTCTGGGCGATGATGGAGGGAACAACTTTTCAGAGATCATTAAGACCCGAGTTTCAGTCTTTGCCTAAATTATTCATCCACTCTGACCATCCATCTCTTTCTCTATGAACTGAATGGAGGAAAAATCAATTAGTTGATGTTCAGAATGGTCCCTGCCTCTAAAATTCTGTGCTTCTAGGAACACTTTAAAAAAAATCTCATTGTTGTCCTCTCATTTAGTGTTAAATATTATTTATGAGTTGCATCCTGGATCAGGAAGGTCCTGAAAGGTCCAGGACTCCACCAACTATCCTGGCACTATAAAATTTTAAACTGCTTAACAGCTGAGCCCACTAAGCAGAATTTCTTCATCATCGTACTTCTAAAATACACACCTTTTACGGTTGTAAAATGGGCAAACTGTTTTAAATATCCCTTCATCCCCATCCCTAGCACTTAAATTAAGTTAATGAAGCTCATTTTAACTGAGAGTATTTCCAGTAAGAAGAGAGTGGATAGATTGCACAATGTTTTGTACACACTTGGACATCTGCATGACTCTAGAACCTCACCAATGGGGATACTCACTCTGGTGGTGCCAGCAGGCATCTTCTCCGACCTTCTCATCCTGTGCAGCTCTTATCCATATCCTTCCTTAACTTCCCAGGGAATTTGTCCAATGTAGTCAAGGCCTTCCTCTAGGTCAAGAGACCTAGTCATCCTTCTCTCTCACTCCATGGCTGGTCCTCCTTTTCTCATGATCAGCTCTCTGGTGATATCCTTTGCACATGGTCCCACATCGATTAATATGCTTCAATCTGCTCATACTCAGCATTGGGCTTCATTGCTACTTTGTAATTTGCAATGTGATACCTTTGAAGGCGGGACTTACCCATGGCACCCTGACTCTGGACAAGACACTCGACCTCAGGCTACTCTAGGCAACTCTCTGTGGGTACGAATTGCAGAAAAGGTATTGGCGGGCATTGGTAGAGAAAGTTCTTGCAGTTTCCTAGACCAGTGAAATCACAGGCTTAGTCTCTATTCCTGTATTTATATATAGTAGGAAGCTAAACGATGTTTGTTGGCTTTTAATTCTGCTTTCCTTACTCTTCCTTTCGCTATCTGCCTGCTAGACATCTCTTCCCAGATCTCTGGTTGGCACCTAAAACTCAGCGTGTCCAAATCTGTCCATCATCTCCCTCACGTAACTACCTCCTACTCCTAACTTTCCATTTCAGTTAAAGGAGCAGCCATTCTCCCAGTCATCAAGGTCTAGGACCCCAGGGTTAACCTAGCCAATCCCCCCCCTTGTCAGTTCTGCCCCTCTTCTCTCCATGCAGCCAGCCACCATGTTTGTATGGGCTCTCTTCACCCGTCCTGCTGTAGGAGCCCCATAATTGGTTTCCCCCCTTCCCTCCTCTCCCCTCTCCAATCCATCCTGTACCAGACGTCATAATAAAGCTTTTTTTCATGCCTCCCTGTGATAGTAATGGCAATTAAAGATTCCCCTGTATTGGCTTGGTTTTCAAACTGATTGTGTTAAAACCCAGAGCTTGTTAATCCCACCTGTGGGATGGACTTGTTGATGTGAAAAGAAAGTCCTGAACTGGGAGGAGCTGGTGACCTAGATTTGGAGAGACAAGAGAGAGGCAGAAGAACTTTTTGGAAGCAGCACCTCGTGGAGGCAGAGAGAGAGACTGAGAGAATTGCTGGGGGCCACTTTGAATTGCCCTGGACTTTTGAGACCTGCCCCCTGAGCTGCCAAGGACTGAGGAGACATGGCTGTTTTGCTGGTACTTTGTCTGTCTGTTTTGATGTTGTTTTGCCAGATTTGTCCACTGGTGAAAGACAGTCCTTTTGTTGAAGAAGTGCTGGAACCTGGCTGTTGGCTAAGAGCTCCTAAGACTGTCCTGCAGACAGAGAGTGAATACTGTCCACTGGTGAAGGACAGTGCTGTTGTTGCAGGGGTCTGGAGAATGTCCTGCAGACAGAGTGAATACTGCCCACTGGTGAAGGACAGTGCT
>NW_027185804.1:25952893-25957927 GCF_028583685.1 Petaurus breviceps papuanus
GTTGTTGCAGGGGTCTGGAGACTGTCCTGCAGACAGAGTGAATACTGTCCACTGGTGAAGGACAGTGCTGTTGTTGCAGGGGTCTGGGAACCTTTCTGTTGGTTCAGAAGCCCTGAAGAAGGATTTTCTTGTTGTATGTTTACAGAAATCCTGGGAGAGGGTTTTGCTAATGTTTTCAGGGGTTCTAGGACTGTTCTACAAACAGAGGATGAATTAATGAAGAGACTGGCAATGTATCTTGAGGCCTTGCTAAGCCTTGTCTCCCCAGGAACTAAGATTGCTGAGAACTTGCCTCCTGTCAATATGAAGAAAAGATCTCCATTTGGGTATTAAGTGCTGTGCTTAAACTTGATGTGACTCTGGGGTAGATTCAATTGTGATCCAGGGGTGGGGAACTTTTGACCTTTTTGTGTTCTATGGTTGAGCAAATGAATGTACTTTACTTATGATTGGAAACTAATCTCCATTTGAGAAGAGGGGCTTTGTGATGAACTAAATGAAGGTACAGCCTAGGGGTGGAGAAGTATTTAGAACAGAGACTTTGTAATTGATTGAATGAATGGAAGGTCCTGGGGTGGGGTAGTCCTTGGAGATTATTTAATCACACTTAGTAAATGCTGTATTTGGAATGATGTCATGTTTTGATCTTCTCTGTTCTTGGTTGGTCACTGAATAAAATGGAGAGCACCTATGCTGGTATTTTGAACCTGGGAAGTTGCCTTTCCTTGGCATTACATTACACTCCCATTCCAAATTCTTCAGGAAGCAGCTCCTGGAATTATTACTGGATATTTAGCTCAGTTCAGCCCACATCTGAGGATGTTAGGTAATGTATGATTTCATTTTTTGTAAGAGCTGCATAATTCATGATGTGAAATACTGAATATTACCCCCACTTAGCGACTGAGCTTTGCTGAGCATTAGAGCCAGAAGTGGCCTTTGCAAGAGACTGAGGAGAGGGAAAGAGAAAGAGGCACTTTGGAAAAATCTAAGTAATGCTTCTATGGTCTTTTCTGTCTCTAAATTCCACCATCCCATCTGTCTGTTGTCACAAATGAAGACATCTGCATACCCCAGTGTCTGCAAATCTGGATTCAGTTCATTTTGACCAGCATTTATTAAGCTGCAACTACATACCAGGTGCCAAGTAAACAAATATAAATGGGAAAATATGATCTGCCCTCAAGGAGCATATATTCTATGGGAAGAGGGAGTGAGGAATAGCATTCAGCTAAGAGGTACAGTATATAGAGTGCCAGGCCTGGAGTCAGGAAGACCTGAATTCAAATCTAACCTCAGTCATTCCCTAACTGTGTGATCCTGGGCAAGTCACTTAACCCTGTTTGCCTCAGTTTCCTCATCTGTAAAATGAGTTAGAGAAGGAAATGGCAAAGCACACCAGTGTCTCTGCCAAGAAAACCCCAAAAGGGGTCATGAAGAGTCAGACACAGCTGAAAAAAAACAAAAAAACAAACAGCTGAACAACAGATAAGGGATGAAGAGCCCTGAGGCCTTGTCATATGAGATTTGGCTGACACCTAAGGGAGGTAGCCTGCAGAAGAGCAGATTTGGGATGGGAGCCAGAGCAGATGTGATCACTGTCTTCAAGTATCTGAAGGAGGGTCTCTAATGCATTGAGAGGCAGTGTGACATAATGGGGAGGGAACTGGCATCCAGGAAGTCAAGAATTCAAATCCCGCCTCTAATGCTCCCTGGCTTTGTGACTCTGGGGAGGTCACCCAACTTCTTGGCCTCCTCAGGCAGATCCCCCAAAGTGTACATTGCAGAGGAGGTTCAGGCCCACCTTGATGGGGGACGTTTTCTCACCAGGGAGTTCCCCATAGGAATGACATCGAGATTCGACTTCTTTTACCAGTTTCTGGGACCAGAAGGCAACACTCTAACCAGGGGATGAAGTAGCAGAGAGACCCTTTTAAGTTGTTGTCAGGACCAGCTCCCACACGCTCTGCCCCACTCGGCTCCAAAGTAAAGTCTGCTTTTCAGATTAAATTAATTCGTCTGAACTTAGCACGACTTTGAACAAGACACATCTTTGGCCTTGGCTCCTTCATCCATTCACCACGATGTTCTTTTGTTTCTCTTCCCGTTCTGACATGTTATGATTCTAGTTTGATAAGAGACCTCTGGGGTCTCCCCTTCAGACGTGCCGAATGTCCCTACAGATAAGCCCCCAAAGCCAAAATCAGCAGCTTTGACAGAAGGGGGGAAAATCTCTCTGTCTCTTGCTGTTAGATGAAATGTTCTTCTTGTCCTTCCCAGAGGCCTCCATCTTTGCTTTGGATCAGCAGTTCCCAGCCCCACTTGTCCATCACCCTGGGGCCTCTTCGGTGACCACGAGCAGCCTCCCCCATCCGCCCTCTACCAGAAGAGCTGATTTTGCTTTAAAATAAAGAAATGCCACAGAAGGCTTTTAGGAGAATGGGGAAAGGAGGTCAAAAGACAGGGTACCCCCTTTCTAGAAGGACACAGTTCAGTTAAGTGTCTGTTAAGCTCCTGCCACATGCAAAGCACCATGACAAGCCCTGGGGATACAAAGTCAAAGCAAAAACAGGACTGCTCTCAGGGATGTGGCCTCTTAAGCAGATAAGCTTCAGGGGAGAAAGAGCCCAAACAATTAGGGAGATCAGAAATAATAGTAATGAAGACATTTAATATATTTATAATAGCACTTTAAGCTTTACAAAGTACTGTGCCTATGTTACCTCACTTGGTCCTCCCAGGAGGAGGTAGGGGCTGTTATTACTCGCATTTTATAGATGAGGAAACTGAGGCAAAAGGTAGGTGACTTGCCCTGGGTCAAACAGCTAGTTAAGTGTCTGAGGCAGGATTTGAATGCAGGTCTTTCTGATTCCAAACTCATAATCTGTACCATCTATTTAAACAAACAAAATTAAAGTGTTTTTTTTGTTTTTCTTTTATGAGAAGTGGCACATGAGCTTAGTCCTGAAGGATACCAGAGATTCTGAAAGGTGGAGAAGAAATGGCATATGTTCCAGACATACAGCACAAGGCTGGTTTTAAAGGCATTTAGTGTTTTATATGACTGTTCATGAATAAACTCTATAGGATTAATTATCACCTCAGGGAAGGGGGGGAGAGAGAGGGACAGAATTTGCAACTCAAAAGTTTTTTTTTAATGTGTTAAAAATTATTTTAACATATAATTGGGAAAAAACAAAATATTATATGAAAAATTAAGATATTTAGGTGGGAGTTGGGAATACCTAGTCCAGTGAATTGCAAATTATCCAGTTTGGGCGGAATGGAGCATGTGCCAAGTAGAGGAGTGCAGAAGCAGGCTGGAGGGGTGGCTTAGAGCCAGCACCCCAGGAGGGACTTGGTCTTTAATCCCACAGGCCATAGGGAGCCAATGAGATTCTTGAGCAGAGGAATGACACATTCACTGCATTTTGACCTGCTCATTTGTATTTGTGTTCCCTGTGCTTGACACAGTGGCTGGTATACAGTAAGCACTTATTCAATACTCTTATCAGTCACCTATCTTTCTGTCTGTCTCTAGGCTGGGAATCATTATGGTGGTGAATAGTAAGGGACTAGAAAATGAATTGGGATCACAAAGACCCAAGTTCTAATTTTGCCTTGGACTTTTACTAGCTGTTTTACCATTGGCAAATCCCTTGAGCTCTTTGTGCCTCAGTTTCCTCACCTGTAAAATGAGGGGCTCAGGCTTGATGGCCTCTGATGGTCCCTCTGGCTCTAAATCTGTGGTCCTATGATTGGTTCATTTAGCATCTTATTGTTGTTCAGTCATTTCAGTCGTTTCCTACTTTTTGTGACCCCATTTAGGGTTTTCTTGGCAAAGATACTGGGGTTCGCTGTTTCCTTCTCCAGCTCATTTTACAGATGAGGAAACTGAGGCAAACAGGGTTAAGTGACTTACCCAGGGTCACATAGCTAGTTAGTGTCTGAGGCTGAATTTAAACTCAGGTCTTCCTCACTCCAGGCTCAACGCTCCCACCCACTGTACCATCTAGCCAACCTATAGCCCTACATACATGGAGTGAATAACTGAAATTGTATTAAATGCTATTGTGTCCTGATGCATGATAGTCAGAAAGGACACTCTGATTTTCATTACCAAGAAACAGGTGGCAACCCATACACAGGTCTGATTTTCTGCAATTTTTCTATTCCCCAAATGGATTTAATTGGTCCCTAGAAGTGAGGTTGCCTTCTGAGCAATGTTTCCTTCTGTCACATTTCCACTTGTCCTTCACTCAGCTCAGGAAAGTCACTCTCAGAAAGACAAATTCCTCTCAACCCATGTAACCTGATTTATCAGCCATCTCCTCAGAGAAGCAACAAGATAAAAAAAAACCCAACTCCTGGCCATAAAACACTCATGCATTATGCTCTGTTGGTTCTGTGTCTAGACAGAGCTGGAAGACCCTACAGGGGCCCCATAGTAGCTAGAGATGTCTGTATATTTACTGGCTTTGTTTTGAGGGGAGAAATGTTCTGGACACTTTTATGTGCAATAGAGAGGGTCTCAGGAAGACAGCCTTGGCCTCTAAGCCAAGGAGTCTGAGACTTAACCCTGATTCTGCCAGCCTGCCCATGGGTGCCTGTGACCTCTTCTACTCTGGCACAGGCTCAGTGTTCCTGAGCTTGTCTTTGGCTGGGTTATGTAAAACAAGGTGGTGTGTGGTCTACTCCTGAGTAGTGACTTTGTTCCCAAATCTCCATTTGAGGAAGCACTGGGCCAACAAACCCTGGTTCAACCCGTTGACTCCCTGAATTCTTTCTGGACCTTGCCCACATGTGGGTACTTTTCTCCTTCCCACACTTCTCTCAGACCCTTTTTATGTGTTGTCTTCCCCCATTAAAATGTAAGGTAGGACTGGAACTATCTTGTTTTTTCATTTGTATTTGTATTCCTAGTGCTTGGCACAGTGGCTGGTACAGTAAGTTCTTCATGCTCTGTTAATTTGTCATCTACTTCTCTATCCATCCATCCATCCATCCATCTATTCATCTCTCTGTCCATCTATC